>NC_133619.1:393033407-393345907 GCF_048593235.1 Sminthopsis crassicaudata | reverse complement strand
AAGAATTAACATTAATATAAGAAAATGGAAAATTCTGGACAAATTCACCTCTCTGAATTAATGTGAGCACAAAAATTAAAACAAAAATAAAAGCACATACCCTCATTTAGTAATCACCAATAAGGGAAAGCAAACATTTTGAATGACAGGAGAAATCTTTAAAAAAATGAAATGGAGAAACATTAAAGGGGACACACAAAAGAATAAGTGATAAAAAACTGTCAATATTATTTTCATTTCAATTAATAAAACGTAAAGTATCTTAAAACACATTATTGATTCCAGAAAAATTCCAAGCAAAAGAGGAAAACAATAGACTTGGGAAAAAAATCATGGGATTAAATCAAAGGCACAAATCCCAAAGTTGTAGAATTTAAGGATACATTTATAATTTGGAACACACAAAGTTTTATTCAACACCTATTTGTGTGCCCTCTCTGGAAGACTTTGTTATAGTGAAAAAGGAGATGATAAAGTCGTAAAACAAAGGGGATGGAAGATACTTTTAATGGGAATTCTAAAACACAAAAACCTTTTATGATGAAAGGCAATGCTATTCCCTATTTTAAATTAGGGGAAATCTTTAAAAAACATTATTGTAGTTGCTGATAGGTTCTGGGTGATTTTAATTGGGGTTTCTGCTTATTTGAATTTTCTTTCACCATTTTTGTTGTTTCTTATATAATTTTCTGATCTGAGTGTTTTGAAATGTAGCAATGTCATTCCTGTAAGGTGGTTTTTTTTTTTGTTTTTGTTTTTGGTTTTTTTCCCCCTCGTGGGATTTCATTCAGTAGGTGATTAATGGACCTTTGTTTACCTATTTTTATTATCCTCTCTTGTTCTAACATTTCAGGACAATTTCCTTTGTTTCTTGTAGTATTTATTCTATGAAGATTTCTTAAAATAATAATAACTTTCAGGTAGTTTGATTCTTCATCTGTTCTCCATATCTGTTGTTTTTCTTATGAGATGCCTCACATATTTATTATTTATATTTTGTTTTGTTATTCCTTGGTCTCATTACTTTGACAGCGGCTTCTTGATCAGTTCTATTTTTTTCAAAGAGTTATTAGAGTGTGGGTCTCCTTTTCTATTTGTTTGAATTTTGAATTTTGTTTCATAATCTTGTTTTTCTTGGGTTCTTCTTTTTTATATTTTATACATATATTTTAGTTTGTCTTCAATTCCTGTCATTTGCTTTTTAAAGTATTTTTTGAGATCTTATATGAATTCCTCATGGGGATGGATGTAAGCATTTGACATTACTTGGGGAAGTAGAGCTTTTTGTTTTATATTAAATTTCAGCAAACTTCACTGAAGATAAACTTGGGTATAAACTGTTTAGATATCCCTTTCTATGACTGGGTTCTTTCTCCTTTGTTTGTTTTGATCTTTTAAAATAAGAGCTGCATTCATCCTCTTTTTAGGGGGAATGTCCTCCAGTCTTCAATTCTCCCCTCTAGGCTAAAACACTAAATTATCACCCCTATCCTCCTGAAAATGCCTGCAACCAGCAGCTTTTTTATCTCAGTGCTTCTGCTCTCAGCTAGCAGGTCCTAATTCTTTATCTTCCAGGGTGCAGTCTATGGAATACAACTGTGCCTCCTGTTTCTTATCAGGAGAGATTGTCTCAAATGTTTCCACACAGTCTAGGAAGTGAAAGTTCTTGTAGTTGGGGCTGAGGCTATATTCCTACCTAGCTTACCCCAAGGCTGACTCCCCAATTATTATTTAAATGAAACTATGTTGAAAGTATTTACAGTTCAAAGAAGGGAAATCCTCTTCCTAGTAACTTCAGATCTTCTCCTAAAGTCCCAGGAGGGCCATTGTTCATTCCCAGCTCCTATTTGTATTTCAATTTTTCACTGCTCTTTATCAGCTCAGAAGTGCAGATTTTTATTTATTTATTTATTTTTTTTTTTTTGTGGGGAAAACTGGGAGAGCTTGGAATTTTCTGAGCTACACCACAATCTTCCCAGAATTCTCTTCCTTCAGTTCTTTTTGTTATTGATTTCTCTATAACTTTTAACACTATGGATCATGCTAATCTCTTGGGCAGACTTCCTCTCTTTAAGTTTTGGTGATCCCGCTTCCACCTAGGACTTCTCCTATTTCTTTTTTTACTCTTTTTGAGTCTTCTTTAGTCTATATACAGACCATACCCTGCTCAGCATGGATATTTGTGCTCCCCAAGGCTTTGTCCTCTTCTAAGTTCTCTTCTCCCTCCATAGAATCTTGCTTTGTAATCTTGTAATCATCTCTGCTCCCATGATTTTAATGAATCCTCACTCCATGCAAACAATCTCTTTTCAAATATTCTCATTTCTACCTCTACAACTTTTCTGTTATATCATTCTATTTATTCCCTTCTCCACTTAGTTATCATATTGGTTCAGTTCTTGCTCACCTCAACCCTAGGTGATTGCAAAGGTCTCTAGCTTCCTCCACTCCACTCAATTCTACCCTCACCTGCCATAATGATCTTTTACAAAACAGATCTGACCATAGTTTGGCCATAATCTTTTAAATCTAGAATCTCCTCCATAAAGTATATAATGCTAATCTTCATAGTCCCTCGCCACCTTATTCCTTTCTCATTTTTCTACATGTCTACTGCCTTTTCTTTGGCATGATGACTACTGCCTTCCAAATCCAGAGACCCAGGGGTTTCTTGCTCTTCCTCAAACACTACCATGTCAACTCCATGCATTGTCAATCCTTTGTTCTTTTTGACTGTAATGTCTTCTCTCTCCACCTCCTCCATCATATTTTCAAATTCTACAAGACTCAGATTCTATCTTCTGAAAAGGTCCTTTGGTAGTGAGTCTTCCTTATCCATACTCAATGCGTGACTAATATTTTTCCTTTGAGATTGTTTTGCACTTATGTGTCTTCTGCATATAGTTCTCGAGTTATTGCTTTCTAATTCAATAGGTACTCTTTGAAGAGTAATCTATTTTCTCAGTTCATTCTATGTTCAAAGTTAAGCAAAGTTGCTTAGACAAAATTAATTTTTGTTGACTATCTCAATATCATATTACTCTATTGGTCTTGATGCGGGGGTAGCCCCCTTTAAGATTCCTTGTCTGATCAACCTTTGGGACTGATCTTTGATTTACAAGATCTGGTCAGAACCCCAAGGGGAGAGATCAGTATCTGAGCCAGTTTGGGCTTGTACCCAACCCCCAACTATCTGCTCAGGTTTCCCCAAAACAGTTTCTTCCTTATCTGAAAAGCCTGCCAAAAATCTGGCCTTCCAGGAATCAACCTGAGCTCCACCCATATTCTCCTACAAGCAGATAAAGGCAGCAAAGGTGGAGTTGTCTTTGGTCAGAAAGTTGAAAGATGCCAGCCAAGATGCTTTGCATCAGAGACTCTCTGTCCCACCACTTTCAGTGTGTATCTTCATCTATCTAATGCCTTTTACTAACCACACTTTAACCTTGCTTCCAAACCTTGCCATAAACCTTATTTTTCCCATCTAATTTTTCGGGCCTGTAAATTCATTTACAGGGGACTCTCGCCACCACTAGACCTGATTTACCTTTGTATCCTTGCACCGAATCCTAAGGGGTTGCAGGGGAGCTCCAATCCTGCCACTGGACCTCAATTAATCCTAATCTTAATCCTATTGTGGTATATACCTTATTAGGTATTTAACTCATTATTTAGTTCCCTGTTACCTCCTCCTTTTGGTTCCCTGACAAAAATCCTCGAAAACTAGATATAATTTGGGTACCGAATGGAACTCTGGAAAAGGTAAAATATTTTTTTTTCTTTTCCTATTTTGCAGTGGACATCGAAGCCACTTCAGGCCTGGATTGTCATTTAGAGCTTTATGATCTGCACAATTCTTTAGAAACTGCTGTGATAGACAAAAGGTCTTCTTTTATCTCGCTCTCTTGCCACTTGAGATAAAAAGAGAGGCTGCAAGAATTTGGAAAAATAAAAGCTTTTACCTGTCCACATTCTAGGCACACCTCTGACTTTAAAATTCTTCCTTAGCAGTAGCTGGGTTTGGAGAAGACTGCTGCTGGAGTTAAAAGACTTCTTTTGAATCTCAAGGCACTTCTCATCTTTTTTTTTCTTTCACCAAAAAGCTGACCCTCAGGCCAGGCCTCTATCTTTGGAGGAATTGTCTCTTTTTCACCCTCCCCCAACCACATGGCAGGTCTGAGAACCCCACCCCTCTTGGGAATTCCAGACCACCACTCCCTTGATCTGTTCTGGGGAGAAATCAGTGTTTGAGCCCCCTTCTGGAACCCAACTGCAAGGTCAGGCTAGCCAAGAAGAGACAGTCAATGAATTGGGGTGTGCTTGGAGATATGTCTCTGCCCAGGATGCTGCCTCCATCCTGGACAAGGATAAGCAAGCAGTCTTCCCCTTCAGGTCTTGCTCTCCCAGCCAGATCTGGGGGGACTTGGACAACCTGTCCCGCCTTCAAGTTCCAGCGTGAAATCAGCATAGTAGCCCTCACTATTCCGGATGCAATGCACTGGGTAAGATGGCTTTCTCCCCCACCCTCGCTCTGGCCTTTACTCCCCCTTCCCTATTACAGAACTCAAGGCCTTTTTCAGATCTCTCACATATGGCTTAGCAACCTGCCTTTTAAATGCTCCTATCCTGTCCCCTTCTTGGGGGGAATGGGGACTCAATCTTTTCAAGATCGCTAACTTTTAAAATGGTACTTTGCCACCAGCTCTTGGAGAGATAAATAGCCTAAATATCTCCTGGAACTCAGCTATTGGCATTATATGCCCATGCTAGCAATTAAAAGGGTTCTATCCAGTCCTGGCTGGACCGGAAACAAACAAACAAACAAACAAAAAAACAAAACAAAACAAAAAAAACTTTAGGATGTTAGCTGGGGAATAAAATTCCAAATGAAGGCAAATTAAACCTTTAGGAAAGAAGTCTGACTTTTCTGTTGTCTTTTTCTCAAGCTTTCTCTAGATTTGTTCTCTGTTCTATACCAGGTCCCTGCTACCTCAGGACTCCAGGGCCTATAGAGAATACCAATGCTAGAGTTAGGGAGGAGCAATAGAGAACACCTTTTGCTATTCTGCCCTATTCAGTGGCCTTCTCAAGAGGTTTTCACTGAAGCAAACCCAAGATAGTACCTTTCTATGGTGGGGTGCAATTCAAAAAACCCAGGACATAGTGGCCTTGAATTGTGGGAGCTTAGAGCTCTGAGGTTCATTTGACTTTGGGATGCTGAGTACAAACGAATACCTGTTTTGGACAAATATTTCTCCTTTACAGAGGCAGGGGAGAATTTGTGGAATCTGATAGAGACATGTGATCAGGTTGAGCCATAGAAATGGAACATTTTTGGGCTTGTGGCTAAAGGTGAGTGAGCTTCCCTTCTCCACACCTAGAGAGTCTCCTTTAAGATGCAGAGAAATTTTGGGTTTGAGAAAAGTGCCTCAAGCTTCAACACCTGAACTCTGAATAGATTAGCTGAATTCCTATCCCTCTCCACCCAACTCTCTGGCAAGTCCATTCTTAAAAGCCATTTCTTTTCTCTCTCAAATTCTGGGACTGATTTTTCATTTGCTAACCTGAGTTCCTCCCTGCTAGAAATGTGTGAGTTCTGTGGAGTTTGAATCTTAAGGGAAATGAAGGACAAAGGAAAGAGGAATGAAAGTTTGCATTAAGGAATGAGAAAGTAATGGAAAGGTATTTGGGCATAGAAGGAAGAGGTGGGGAAGGGAGGAATGGAAATCTGTTTTCTTCAAAGGCTACTCACCTCATTCTACTCACCACCATCCCCCCATCCCCTTACCCCCCACCCCCGCTTTTGATATTCTAGTGGAACCTCTAGGAAAGTTGTTGAAGATTGTTTAAGGTATGTTGCAAGAAGGAAAGAGGAAAGTTTTTAAGGGAATGTTTTTGAACGGGGGAAGGATGAGCACATAGAAGGGTGAGCACATGGAATACTTTCCTATCCTCACCTCCCCCCCACCTCCAGCTGTTTCCTGCCAGTTTTTCAAAAGATGATTTAAATTGAAAGACTCAAGTTTGGGTTGATTGAATAATTGTTTCTTTATACATAAGGGTTTTATTGTTTGAGGAATATGGTCATAAATGTGATCCATACTAAAAGTTTACTTGCTATTTTAAGAGCTTCTTGAATTCTTGTATGTGGTATTTGGATATTCTGTATAAGTTTAAAATATAACTTTAAAGATTATATTGGGTCATCCTGAGATTATTTAAAGAGAATCAAAAATAATATTTTTTTCCTTGGTTTTTTGAAAGTGTTTCTGTTAAGGACAATATGCAATTTGGGATATTTTTCCATGTATTGGGTATTTTAAAAGCAAACTGATTTGTATGAATAATGCACACTTATGGAACATTTATTTGGATATGATAATTGTTTAATTTGTGAACTTATTGAGACAAATTCTTTTCTATTATCAATATAAGGTTATGATAAATATTTGTTTAAAATTTATCAGATATCTGATTAATAGAACTTGTTAGTGGGAATTAAATTTTCTTGAGCTTAAAGTTAATAGTTAGTTAATGCTTTTTGGGATTTTTAAAGCTCCACCCTCTGGCAGTTAGTGGGACAATTGATTGGAAGTTGAGTTTTAACTGCTCATGTTATAGTTATGTTGAAATTTTTTTCCTGTAACTGATTTTAAGATGAAATCAATGGTCACTAAAATTGTTAATGCAATTCAATTATGTCATACCTTGCTATTTCAGTCTTATTATATATAATCATTGTATCCTAAATGCTTGGGCAAATAAGCATTTAGCCTGGTCATCTGTCTGCTACTGTTAGAAAACATAAATATTTTGTTTTAAAGTTTTAATCATTTTTTCACATAGGAAGCTGCTGGCCAATTTATTTTGGCCTCTTCCAATTTTTGCAGCACTCCTGTGGACCAAGTCTTTCTCTCATAGACTGTTCTAACTTTTATTTGTTAGATTTATGTTTTTGTTCTAGATTTTGGTCAAATTACAGATATTGACTTGCTTCTGGGACCTAGATCAGCTTTGATTGTCAGCACAGCAGACCCACCCCATGGAATGAGAGCCTCCAACCATATCTCAGACTGCAGCTTAAAAGAGAGCATGGAATAGACTCTGCTTCTAGTAAACTTTAGACTGATAAATTTTGTACTGATGTGGAGGACTTTGGGAATGGTTGATGAATGACTTTTAAACCTTGTCTAGGTTATTTATTACTGTGTGTTTAAAATTTGGGATGGGAGTTGTTAAAACTATTGCTGTAATCCAAAGACAGTGGGGGAAATTAGCTTTGAATTTCTCAGCAATTTCACCTACTTCTCTTTAATAGATGGGCATTCTATCAGGAGCCCCCAAACATTCTGGCACATACAGGTCTCTTTCCACTCTTTAGTATTTCTTTGGGATATAAGCCCAGTAGTAGCACCGCTGGATCAAAGGCTATGCACAGTTTGATAACTTTGTGGGCATAGTTCCAAATTGCTCTCCAGAATGGCTGGATTCTTTCACAACTCCAACAACAATGTATCAGTGTCCCAGTTTTCCCACATCCCCTCCAACATTCATCATTATTTGTTCCTGTCATCTTAGCCAATCAGACAGGTGTGTGTAGTGGTGTCTCAGAGTTGTGTTAATTTGCATTTCTCTGAACAATAATGATGTGAAACACACTTTCATATGGGTGGATATAGTTTCAATTTCATCATCTGAGAATTTTCTATTCATATCCTTTGACCATTTATCAATTGGAGAATGGTTTGATTTCTTATCAGTTAGGGTCAGTTCTCCATAAATTTTGGAAATAAGATTTTTATTAGAACCTTTAACTGTAAAAATATTTTCCCAATTTCTTACTTCCCTTCTAATCTTGTTTATATTAGCTTTGTTTGTACAGAAGTTTTTAGTTTGATCTTCTATTTTGTGATCAATAATGATCTCTAGTTCTCCTCTGGTCATAAATTCCTTCCTCCTCCACAGGTCTGAGAGGTAGACTATCCTCTGTTCCTCTAATCTATTTATGGTCTCATTCTTTATGCCTAAATCATGGACCCATTTTGATCTTATCTTGGTATATGGTGTTAAGTGTGGATCCATATCTAATTTCTGAAAAACTAATTTCCAGGTTTCCCAACAGTTTGTTTTTTTTTTTCAAATAATGAATTTTTATCCCAAATGTTGGTATCTTTGGGTTTGTCAAACAGTAAATTGCTATAGTTGTACCCTTTTTTGTCCTTTGTACCTAATCTGTTCCACTGATCGACCGGTCTATTTCTTAGCCAATATCAAATGGTTTTGGTGACTGCTGCTATATAATACAGCTTTCTATCAGGTACACCTAGACGACCTTCATCTGATTTTTTTTTCCATTCATTCCCTTGCAATTCTCGACCTTTTATTCTTCCATATGAATTTTGTTGTTATTTTTTCTAGGTCATTTAAATAGTTTCTTGGGAGTCTGATTGGTATACCAGTAAATAAATAGATTAGTTTGGGGAGTATTGTCATCTTTATTATATTCACTCGGCCTATCCACGAACACTGAATGTCTTTCCAATTATTTAAAGCTGACTTTATTGTTGTGGCAAGTGTTTTGTAATTTTGCCCATATAATTCCTCACTTTGTTAGATAGATTCTGAAATATTTTATACTCTCGACATTTGTTTTGAATGGAATTTCTCTTTGTATCTCTTGTTGTTGCATTTTGTTGGTGATGTATAAAAATGCTGAGGATTTATGTGGATGTATTTTGTATCTAGCAACATTGCTGAAGTTGGGAATTATTTCTAATTCCTTTTTATTAGAATCTCTGGGGTTCTCTAAGTATACCATCATATATCTGAAAGAGTGAGAATTTAATTTCCTCATTACCTACTCTTCTTTTAATCTCTTTCTCAACTCTTATTGCCGAGGCTAAGATTTCTAATACAATATTGAATAGTAATGGTGATAGTGGGCAACTTTATTTCACTCCTGATCTTACTGGGAAAGGTTCCACTTTATCTCCATTACATATTATGCTTACTGATGTTCTTAAATATATGCTCCTGACTATTTTAAGGAAAGTCCATTTATTCCTATACTCTCAAGCGTTTTTAGTAGGAATGGATGTTGGATTTTATCAAATTCTTTTTCTGCATCTATTGAGATGATCATATGGTTTTTATTAATTTGATTATTAATATGGTCAATTATACTAATAGTTTTCCTAATATTAAACCAGCCCTGCATTCTTGGTATAAATCCTACTTGATCATAGTGTATTATTCTGGGGATGATTTTCTGAAGTATTTTTGCTAATATCTTATTTAAGATTTTAGCATCAGTATTCATTAAGGAGATTGGTCTATAGTTTTCTTTCTCAGTTTTCAGTCTACCTGGTTTAGGTATCAGTACCATGTTTGTGTCATAAAAGGAGTTTGGTAGGACTTCATCCCCTATTTTTTCAAATAGTTTATATAACATTGGGGCTAATTGTTCTTTAAATGTTTGGTAGAATTCCCATTTAAATCCATCTGGTCCTGGGGATTTTTTCCTGGGGAGTTAACTAATAGCTTGTTTTATTTCTTTTTCTGAAATGGGTCTATTTCAGCAATTTATCTCCTCTTCTGTTAATCTAGGAAGCCTATATTTTGGGAGGAAGTCATCCATTTCACTTAAGTTATCAAATTTATTGGCATAAAGTTGGGCAAAGTAACTCATTATTTCTCTAATTTCCTCTTCATTGGTAGAAAGGTCCACCTTTTTCATTTTTAAGACTTAACAATTTGATTTTCCTCATTCCTTTTTATGATCAGATTTACCAAAGGTTAATCTATTTTATTGGCTTTTTCATAAAACCAACTCTTGATTTTATTTATTAATTCAATAGTTTTTTTTTTTAATTTCATATTATTGATTTCTCCTTTTAATTTTAGTATTTCAAGTTTAGTTATAGGTTGGGGGTTTTTAATTTGATCTTTTTTCTAGCTTTATCAGTTGCAGGCCCAAGTCATTGATCTTCTCTTTCTCTATTTTGTTCAAATAAGCCTCTAAAGATTAAAAATATCCCCTTATTACCACGTTAGCTGCATCCGACAGATTTTGGAATGATTCTCATCATTGTCATTATCTTAGGTGAAATTATTAATTGTTTCTATAATTTGCTCTTTCACCCAGTCATTCTTTAAGATGACATTATTCAGTTTCAAATTACTTTTTGGTCTATTCACCCCTAACTTCATATTGAATGTAGTTTTTATTGCATTTTGATCTGAAAAGAAGGCACTTACTATTTTTGCCTTCCTTCATTTAGTTTTGAGATCTTTATGTCCTAATATATGGACTATTTTTGTATAGGATCCATGAACTGCTGAGAAGAAATCATATTCCTTTCTATCGCCATTCAGTTTTCTCCGAAAGGTCTATCATACCTTGTTTTTCTAATGTTCTATTTACTTTTTAAATTTCTTTCTTATTTGTTTTTGTGGTTTGATTTGTCTAAATCTGGGAGTGCAAGGTTGAGATCTCCCACTATTATAGTTTTACTGTCTATTTCTTCTTGCAACTCTTAATGTTACCTTTAGAAAGTTATATGCTATACCACTTGGTGCATATAAGTTTAGTATTGATATGGCTTCATTGTTTATGTTACCTTTTAGCAGGATAGAGTTTCATTCCTTATCTCATTTAATTAGATCAACTTCTCTTTTGCTTGATCTGAGATAAGGATGGCTACCCCTGCTTTTTTGGATTTACTTGAAGCATAATAGGTTCTGCTCCAACCTTTAACCTTTACTCTGTATGTATCTCCCTGATTTAAGTGTGTTTCCTGTAAACAACATATTGTAGGGTTCTGAGTTTTGATCCAGTCTGCTATCCGACTCCGTTTAATGGGAGAGTTCATCCTATTCACATTTACAGTTAAAATTACTAATTCTGTTTTTCCTGCCATCATATTATCCCCTGATTATGCTTTTTTTTTCCCTTGTCCCCCTGAACCCCTTCCACAGTATTTAATTTATAGGCCCCACTTGTGATGCACAGCCCTCCCTTTTTAGTATACCTCCCCCTCCTTTTAAGTCCCTTCCCTTTTTTTGTACCCTTCCCTTATTCCCCTTTTCCTTTTCCCTTTTCCTCTCCCCCCTTTTAATGAAGTGAGAGAGAATTCTCTGAAAAACAAATATGTCAATTATTTACTCTTTGAGCCTATTCTGATGAGAGTAAGATTCACACAATGTTTCTCCCCCTCTCCAAATTCCCTCAGATGTGGTAGATATTTATGCCTCTTCGTGGGATGTAGTTTCCCTCTTTTTATCTCTCCTTTCCCTTTTTCTGATACTATCCCCTTCCCTTTATTACTTCCCTTTTTTATATTATATCAGTAAAATAAAATTATCCATGTGGACTTTCTGTATATCCACACCAGAGAAATATAGTTCTCAAGAGTTCTTTTTACGTTTTTCTGCTTCAATTCAGTCTTGTGGATGTAGATCATTTTTTTGAAATCTGATTTTTTTCTTAGAAACCAATGGAATTCCTCTGTTTCTTTAAATGACCATCTTCTTCCATGGAAGAAAATGCTAAACTTAGCTGGGTAGTTTATCCTTGGTTGCATCCTTGTTCTTTTGCCTTTCGGAATATCAGGTTCCAGGCCCTTCGATCCTTTAATGTGGAGGTGGCCAGATCTTGAGTGACCCTTATTGTGGCACCTTGATATTTGAATTATTTTTTTTTCCTACCTGCTTACAGTATATTTTCTTTAGTTTGATAGTTCTGCAGCTTATCCACAATATTGCGTGTTCTTCTTTTTTTAGGGTCTTTTTCAGAAGGTGTTTGATGAATTCTTTCAACGCCTATTTTTCCTTCTGTTTCTATTATCTCTGGCCAGTTCTCTTTGATGATTTCCTGTAAAATAGAATCTAGCCTCTTTTTTTGATCATAGTTTTCGGGAAGTCAAAAGATCCTCAGATTATCTCTCCTAGATCTATTTTCCAGGTCTATAGATTTTCTCAGTAAGTATTAGACATTATTCTCCAGCTTTTAATTTTTTTCATTTTGTTTGGATGATTCTTGGTTTCTCAATGAATCATTCATTTCTATTTGTTCAGTCCTGATGTTTAATGAGTCATTTTCTTTATTCACATTTTTTAGTTCTTTTTGTATGTGCCCAGTTGAATTTTTACATGAATTATTTTGCTCTGTTGAATATTTTTCCATTTCACTAATTTTTTTTAGTGAGATATTTTCTTTTTCCAATTCACAAATCCTACTTTCCTGTGATTTTTAACCATTTCTAATTCACAAATTTTGTTTCACTGCACTTCCTGTGAATTCTTTATTTTTTCCAACTCAAATTTCAGGACGTTGTTATTCTCTAGCATAGCTTGTCTTTCCTTTCCCCATTTTTCTTCAAACTCTCTTAACTTTTTTATGGTCTCTTTTAGGAGAATGTTATGTGATGGGGTGCAGGTATCATTCCCCTTTAGGGTGTTATATGGAGACTCTCTGCTGTTAACCTCCTCTGGGTTGGATACCTGCTCTTTCTCTGTAAAGAAGGTGTCAATCATTCTCTTCAGCTTCTTACTCATTGTTAAAAATCTGTGGGGTCTGCCCTTTGGGTAGGAAATGTATTTATCAGCTTCCTCCAGATGGGGATACGTTGCCTCCTGTGTCTGGACTAAGAGAGAGCTCTGAGAGAGAGTTCCCCTCCCCCCCAGAAGTGACTTAGAGATATTTAGTGCGGCTGCGTTGCTAGGAGTGCCCAGTGAAGGACCCTCACTGTGTGGCTAGCGACTTTCCTGAGACTAGAGGCTGAACAGTAAAAGCGTCACAAACCCCAGCCAAAGCCTCCCGTGGGGCCGAGAATATTAGCAGCTGACTCGGAAAGTCCCAGCGCTCAAACAAGAAATGTCTTCCCAGAGAGCACAGTTCCTGCTGCGAAGGTTCCGGTTCCACGATTATAGGAGTTCTGCTGCTGCTGGATTTTTGCTGCAGGGAGAATTCCACTACCTCAGGCTGAGCCCTGCACTATATGGATTAGAGGCTGCCCTGAGCTGTGTCCCCCTCTGTTCAGGTTCTTAACTGCCCCAAGGAAAAGTCCTGGACAGCAGCAGGCGGCTGCACAGCTGTGCCGAGATCTGTTAGGTTGCTTCTGGTTTGGGGTGATTATATTATGTGGCTATTGTTTTAAAGTGGCTTTGATTTCTCTTCTTACTTGCTATTTTTAAAAGCAGGGTAGAGCTATCAGCCTATGCCAGATTTTTCTATCTCAGTGGCTTCTCTGATCCCAGAGTTTTCCCCAGTCCGTTGGGCACAGTGTGCTAGCCCCAATCCAACACTGTCTGTGCTGCTCTTTTGTTTTTTCCTCCCCTCGGAACCGACCTTTTTGGTCGAAATTCCAGATACTCTTCAGCTGGTATGTTGTGCTTCTAATCCTTGTGGTTTTTAACAGTCCAGCGTTATTTTTGAGGCTGATTTAACTAGTTGGTATTGAAGGAAGAAAGGAGCTTACAAATTCACATGTATCTTCTCCGCCATCTTACCTCCGCCTCCCTCTTCCCCCCCCCCCCAACAGTTTCTTTCTTATCTGAAAAGCCTGCCAAAAATCTGGCCTTCCAGCAATCAACCTGAGCTCCGCCCATATTCTCCTACAAGCAGATAAAGGTAGCAAAGGTGGAGTCGTCTTTGGTCAGAGAGTTGAAAGATGCCAGCCAAGATGCTTTGCATCAGAGACTCTCTGTCCCACCACTTTCGGTGTGTATCTTCATCTATCTAATGCCTTTTACTAACCAGACTTTAACCTTGCTTCTAAACCTTGCAATAAACCTTGTTTTTAACCCATCTAGTTTTTCGGGCCTGTAAATTCATTTACAGGGGTCTCTTTAACTTTGTATCCTTGCGCCGAATCCTAAGGCGTTGCAGGGGAGCTCCATGTGATTCCCTGTACCCCAATCCTGCCACTAGACCTCAATTGATCCTAATCTTAATCCTATTGATGTATATACCTCCTCGTTAGGTTCCCTGTTACCTCATCAGTCTTCCAGGATTTGTTTAGTCAAGCTCTGATCTAAATGCATAGACTTTGTTAGCTAAAATTCTCTTTTACAACGCTTCTTATGCAACTCTCCTCTTGCTTTTTATATATCTGCACCCTATGTACCCAATACTGGGTTCTATAATTCAAATGGCATGATCATTTTCATAATCTTTTTTTCCATAATTATAGAAGTTTTTTTGAAATAAATATTAAAACTTTTTCTACATATCTTTTTACATATTCAATCTTTTTAACGCTCCTCCAGTAACATGTAAACGATCTATTTTCATACAGCTCTCCAGCATATCTGATCTCATGGTTTAACTATAGTAATACATATGGTCTGAATGAAATGAACACCACTTGGTTTAATTGTCATTTCCCTTCTTATTCATGATACAATGTCCTTTTCCTTTAATGGTGTTTAAATCTTTTTTGGAAAGCCATTTGTTTATAATGTAATTGAATAATTCACTGTGAGTGGGCAAAAGGATGATAGAGAAGAACTAAATATTTTCAGTTTGTATTCATTCTTTAAAAATCCTGAATAATTGTGATTGTAATAGAGAGCATAATCATAAAATTTTGTTATTAATATTTTACCTCTTTTAAGCTGCACTGATTGATTTGCTTCTTATAAAAGTTTGCTCATATGCAGTGTAATTGAAATGATATTTTTCTTTTAAATATGGCTTTACAGTTTTTGAAAGTAAATTCCATCCCTATCCCCAATAATCATATCCCAGAAAGGAACTCTTATTTCAAATGAGAACATATTAGTCTTTTCTTGTACTAAGCATGGCCAGAATTTATCTTGGTTACTTGTGTACGAGGCTACTCTAAACTTACTTCCTGCCTGTTTTGTAATTTTCTAGTGCAAAGAATTCTTTTCCCATTCTTCCTGTACTTAAGATTACTTATATAACAGATTTGTGGGTTTACTTGCTTCTAATTTCTTAGTTATCTAGACATTTCCAATCATTTTTCTTTATTTTATTTGCCTTTTATAACTGTAGAGTTTTGATTGAGACTAGTTTTTTTTGTTTTTGTTTTTGTTTCTTTTGGATGTAATTTACCATGCAGTAATGGTGCAATCCTTTGGAAACTTATTTTTTTATAAATTTTTATAGCTCAAGTTATAATAATGTTTTAATTTTCAAGCCTTAGGCTTTTTTCTCAATCTTTCTACTTCCTGGACATTCTATTCCTTTTTATGAAGTAGACTTTTGCTTCTGTATATCAAATTTTCTCCACCCTCTTATCTAACTGACAAGACTATCTTCTGGTACCTCTTTTGCTGAGTAATGTAGCCACTTCCCATTTCTTTCTGGTGGATCAACTTCAATTTTTCACTGAATAACACTGAGTGACTTTTAGAAATTCATAACCCATAAATCTATATTATTTTCCCCCTCAATATCATCAGGTCCCTTTGGGTGTATAATTAGTTCACGGCAGAAGATGCCTAAATTTATACATCCAAGAATCAATTACTTAACATAAATCTCATTCTCAACAAATCCAAATTATCTCCTTTTAAAATCTCCACTCATTTTGTTCCTTTCAGTGAGGACACTCCCTCATTTTTATATAGCATTATATTAGTTGTTAAATGTTCTACGTGTAAAGTATCTTAGGTATTTACTCCTTTCTCTTTGCCCATATGAACATTACTTATCTTGGGTTTACAGTCTTGTTGCCTCTAGGTAGGAGTATTTAAATAATATTTTTTTCTAATTACCATTGTTATTGATAACTTTAAACATTGTCAATATTTCTCCATATTTTTCTCACTTGCATAGATTCCCCACATGCTTTATGAAAAATATTTTACAATACTAAATAGAAAAGCCAAAAAGGTAAAAATATTAGCCACCACAAAGCATTGAACTTATAGGCAATATTAAACTCTCTTTTACTTCCAATTCTGCAAGGAGGTGAGGGGAGAGAATCAATTGTTAAATTTCCTGTGCAAGGTCTGTCTTGCTGTTGCAACTCTGTAAAGATAAATATGACCTCCATTGAGATGCAGATGAAATATTCCTGCAAATATCTCATACTTCCACGTGTCTATCTTGGAAGGTGTTTGTGCAGTAAACAACTTCTCTCTTTCAAAAACCTTTTGGTGACTGGGGGAATAATTCTTCAGAGCATTCATTCAGAGTGTTCCCAGTTTACTCATTTCACAAATTTTGACTTAACTTTTATTAGAAATTTATTTTACTGTCTCTTCTAAAAAAAAGTTTTGTTGTTCTGAAGAGAACATAGAAGAAGCTTTGGAAATAAAAACTTCCACTAAGAAGAAGAAAAATAAAGAAAATTTATTCGTTAATGATCTTGAAAACTGAAATCCTGATGCTTCAAAAATGGGCATCTCTCTGGACAGACAGGAACTCTCATGAACCCGTAAGGTGTTTAAGAATGTTAGAATCCCTTTGGAAATTGTGATAGCTTCCTAATCAAATTACAAAAGGTACAGAAATTGGGACTTCTATCATTTTAATGAGAATAAACCAAATGGAATGTAGACTACAAATGTGAAAAAAGGGAAGCTATTTTTAAGTAGCCTTTTTTGTAATATTCTTCTGTCACTCCAAAAGCTTGGAGATGCCTGAACAATCGGACATGATGAGACTGGCTGAAGAAATTCTGTATGTGACAGAAGCAGTAATAATATCATGAACTAAAATCAATGAATTTAAGGAAAATCCTAGAGATATCTTTGTGAAGGAATATGAGCTCTTCCCCCTAATTAGAACCATAACAAAAGCTAAGCAATAGTTTAGTAACCACTCACATCAAAAAACTATTAGAGAACAAAGGAGAAAAATAAGAAGTTTTCAATAAGAGATTGCAAAGCATGGAATTCAGTACACTTCATTTACTCAACTCTTAATAGTGAAAGAAGTAGGGATCCCAATACAAGATGCTTAATAGCCAAATGAGTATTCTTCTCAATTGAAAAACATACTCTGGTGTTTTTGTTTTACAGAGAAAATGGATTTAAAACAATTCAAAAGGAAAAAAGAAACAGCATTGTAAGGAAGTCTAATTCCTGAGGAATTTTCTCATTTGTATTCTTTCAGTATTTTTTAAGGGCTGGCTTCTATGCATTCTCATGAAAACTCTGGGATGCAGTGAGGAGGATGCAGAACAGGCCTCAAACATTGTAACATGGAATTTGCTGGGAGTTTTGTGAGACTCTCATGACTTGAACAAACTAAAACTGCCACAGACACAATTATTCTTATTCTTAGGAATTGGGAATTAGGGAAGAAGTCCTTTTTCAATACTCTAATGTGGTGTTAGTTTTTACAAGTGGTACTAGAAATATATATTCACTGTCTCCAACAGGATTGTTCCTTACAACCACTCTTCTCACCCTAAGCAATTTGAAACCCCAGGAAACAATGTAAATCAGTGCTTTATTTCCCCTAAAATTCTCTTGACACCTTCTTTCTTGCTGATCTTTTCAGCTCCAAGGAATGAAAACTGTAGATCCAAGTATAACCTTTCCAGACTAATGAATTAATATATCCCCATGGATCTCATCCTCTACACATCCAAATTACCTTCTCCAACTCCTGGCATTCAGATTTATAGATAACTCTCAGTGCTCTCCGCCCTTACACCTATATAGTAACATACCAGTTACCAAATCCTGTCTGTTCCAACTCTTCCATATCTCTGTATTTATTCCTTTCTCTATTCCTACAGCAATATTACACACTCTGCTTCTTGCTCTTATCACTACTTGTTTGCACTTTTTTTCAATAGAGAAAGAATTGGAAAAGATGTCTCCAAATAAAAAAACAAGTTCATCCAGTAAAAGAAGTAAGTGAATTCCACATAAAGAGGGATACCCGCCAGCAAATTAAGACAGTAGGGAATAGTTTATCTGTCAGATGGATGGATCAGGGAAGAATTTAGCAACAAAGACAACAGAGGGCATTACAAAATAGAAAGTACATTGTGTTGATTATATATTTAAAAAAAGTTTTGACAGCCACAACCAATGCACCCAACATTAGAGGGAAAACAGAACAGTGAGGGAAATGTTGTTTTGCAATAAGTATCTCTGGTAAAGGTCTCATTTCTTAGATATATAGAGACTGAGTCAAATTTGTTAAGCTATATATGTCATCATCAATTGGTAAATGCTCAAAATACCTGATCAAGCAATTTTCAGACAAGGAAATCAAAATTATCTATTGTCATACAAAAATATTCTTAATCACTAATGATCAGAGAAATGCACATTAAACTAACTCTAAGTTATCATCTCACACTTCTGAGAGTGGCTAATATGAGCAAAAGTAGTTGGATGTTGGAGGGGATGTGGGAAAAGTGGGCCAGTACAAGTACTGTTGTGGAGTTGTAAATTGAACCAACCCTTCTGGAGAGCAATTGGGAACAATAACCAAAGGGATATCAAATCTGCATCCTCTGTGACCCAGCAATAACACTATTAGGTCTAGAAAAGGAGGTACAAACATTTATAGCAGCCCTTTTGCTAGCTAAGAATTAGAAATCAAAGGGGATTCCCATCAATTGCAGAATGACCCAAGAAGCTGCGGTATATGTAATATTGTAGGGAAATAATATTGTATTGTGTCCTAAGAAATGAGAAGCAGGTTAATTTCAGCAAAACAGGGTAAGGCCTGAATTGATTTATACTAAACAGGATCAGGAAGTAGTACATTGAAACAGGAGTATTGTTGGATAAAGAACTTTGAATAACATTTATTTTCAAACAATAAAATAATCCAAAAAGAGAGATGATGAAAATATCTGTCTGCAGAGAAAGAACTGATCTTGATTGACTATTGACTGAAGCATCGTATTTTCAAGTTTATTTATTCTTTCATTTTTTTCATTGAGTCTTCTTGTCTAAAATGACTAAAATGGAAATGTTTTACATTATTGCACAACTGTAATTTGAATCTGACCACTTTCTGTCTCAGGAAGAAGTGGAAGGAAAGAAGTGAGGAAGTGATAGGATGTCAAACTCAAAACTTTAAATAAAATTATTTTTAAAAATAATATATTTTGCTTAATCTAGCAATGTTTCTTTTCCACAGAAGTCTTCTTTTGAGGAGGAGGCAGAATTCGTAAAAATGGTGGTGAGAACAAAAATATATTCTGCAAGGTAAACTAATGCAGTATTGGCGGGGTTTCAGAATGGTAGACTATCATTACAAATCACCATAGCAGTATCCTCCTGCAATTACAGAAATCAATGTACCCCTCCTCTGTTTCTATCTTCACCTTATTAGGAATGTAACAAATGGAGTGTAGTGTGCAAAGAAGTCAAAAGAATAGATTATGTTTTATGTTCAAAGAGCACTTCTCATAGCATTCTTGTGGACATGCCTGATAAGTGGAGACTGACTAAATCCTAGAATCCTAATCAAAAAGAAACAAACTAGTCATTTAAATAGATCGATTTAAGAAAATGGAAAATTCTGGATACCTCTCTGAATTAATGAGTACGATAATTAAATCAAATTAAAAGCACATAAAGTCACTTAGTAACTACCAATAAGATTTATATAAATACATTTTTTTGAATTACAAGACAAATAATTTGTTGTAATGCCTGAGAAACTGAGCCAGATAGAGATTAGAGAATATTTAATAATTTATTTAATGAAGAGATATAATGGGACCAAATGGATCCATGGTTTGGTCCCAAGGCTGAATGAGACTATTGTCTCTAAGAATCCAGCAAACAATGTGAGTTCTCAAAGACATATATACACATGGCGCAGATGCAGGGGGTAGACTGAGGCAAGGGCAGAGTCAGGGTGCTGAGAGTGGGAAGGGGACTCTGACAGGGTGGGGTGAGGCATTGGAGGTGAGATGGCATAATCAGGGGGAGGCACCCCGGACATGGAGAGGCACCCCGGACATGGGGAGAGACATTTGATAAGATGGTATCTGACATCCCTTAGCTTGGGATGGGGAGAGCAATTCTGATATTCTAAAACAAACGATCTTTTATCCTTATCAAATATTCTGATAAAGAGCAGGAGGAGGTTTTGCAGGACTGAGCTTTGACTGAAGCTGAGAAACTGAGTCAGGACTTGGTCAGGATAATTAGGGAGACTGAGAACTGTGGCATAACATTCCAAATAGTGATTCATGGCAAAATCCTCAAAGGAAAGAAACCCAAGGCAATAACTGATAAAAAGCTGTCAATATTTCATTCACTTCAATGAATACAATACAAAATACCTTAAAATACATTATTATTGTTTTCCAGAGACATGCTACAGGCAATAGCTGAAGTCAGACAAAAATTAAATGTCACAAAAGGTAGGAGAGTTCAATTTAAGGATACAGTTATAATTTGGGTTCCACCAAGTTTTATTTGGAGTCTAATTATAAGCCCTCTCCTGAAAATTGTTTCCTATATTGAGAAAGGCGATGGTAAAGTCATTGAAATCAAGGCTTCATACATGGGACTTTAAGGCACTTTTGGGGGGCATTCTAAAATATCAAAATCTTTTACGATGAAAGACCATGTCTTTCCCCTCTTATTAAGAATTCTGAATTGGGGGGGGACTTTTAAAACTGTTTTAAAGTTATTCTTTAATAGTTGAAATAATATTATATATACTCTTCCCAAAAGGATTATGACTTAAACAAATCACCTTTACTAGTTGTTTCTCTAAATTGTGAATAATTCTCTGGGAGCAGGTTTCTTGGGAGGCTTCTGGAGCCTCCAGCCAGAGGGAAGGTAGAATCTGCAATCCTCTTCTTCCTGGAGTCTGGCTGTGAATCTCCTCCAGCTTCGTTTAAATTCTTCCAAGAAGTCTTGTTCTTATCCCAATCTAGACTGACTCTCCAGGCTCAATGTTCCTATTTTTATCCTCCCAGAGAATGGGATTGTGGGAACTCCTACAACCAATGAACTTGCTTCATTTAAGGTGTAAACTCGTCTATACGGTTCTACTAAAGGTGTGAACTCTAAGCTAGAGAATTGTTAAGTAGCAGCTTAGCACCTAGGAAGAACCTAACAAATAGTTTCAACAATATGAAAGAATTTAGTGAAATTAATCATCTGAAGGATTGGAGGGGAGAATTATTGAAATAGTATTTATAACATGGCCATTTTCAAATTTATTCCCACACTCTCAACACTGAGCCAGCTCCCTGCAATTCACTGAAACATGCATAGACTCATAGATTAGGTACACATACACATATATGCTTTATAAAAAAAGTTCAGCAGATTCTAACTAGTGGGGCACAAACTGGCCCTTTTATGGTATAGGTCCCTTTTGCTACTAGTGAGCTGTACAATTGGAAACAAAAGAACCCTCCTTTTTTCCGAGAAACCACAGTCCCTTTTTTCCCTATTAGAGACTGTTTTCTACACCCACCAAACTACTTGGGGGGGGGGGCTGTCAACAGCTCCTGCATGTCCTCTTCACCACTGAAGAAAGGGAGAGGATTCTAGGGGAGGCCCGTAAAAGAGTCCTTGGTCCAGATGGAAACCCCACAACAGACACAGAGAGATGCTTGCGTGTCCTAACCGAGTCCCCTCCTGATTGGGACCCCAATACTCATCAAGGTAAGGAGGCTCTTGACAGGTATCACCAGTTTCTGTTAGGGGGGTTTGTGGGAGGCAGTTAGGAAACCGAGGAATATGTGAAAATTCACTGAAATCAGACGTGGAAAAAACAAGTCCCTGCCAAGTATCTAGAGCGTCTTATGGAAGCCTAGGGAGCCTCCACACCCATCGACCCAGAGGACCCTAAACACTGGCAGGCAATAGTTATTGATTTTGTGTCCAATTCAGCCTCTGCTATTTGCAAGAAGATCCAGAAATGTGATGGATTCGAGAGAAAGAGGCTAACTGAACTCTCAGAGGTGGCCAAGAGGGTCTATGACAATAGGGAGGATGGCACCGTTAAACAGACCAAGACAGTTGCCAAGGTGGTAGTTGCCAAGTTAGCAGAAACTCAAGCTCAGACCCCTAACCCCAGGGGACCCCGTAGATATGGGGTCCCTGATCCACACAGAAGCGGGGGTGTTCAACCAGACCACCCCTGTCTCCTGATCAGTGTGCATATTGCCAACATTCAGGACACTGGAAAAATGAGTGCCCGAGCCAATAGCCCAGAGAACAATTAGTTTCTCTGACTCCCCAGTAGGGGGGGCCCGACTCCATAATGATCCCTCTATACCCCCAGGAGCTGAGGATAACCTCAGATGTTGGGGGTCTTCCTGTTTCCTTTTTTTCAACTCTGGGGCGGCTGCCTCAGTACTTCAACAGTCTTATGGCCGTCTAAGTTCCCACTCTATCCAAGTTCAGGGGGCTACAGAAGCGTCCCAGACAGCCCCGCTCACACCTTCTCGAACCATTAACTATCTCGAACCAGTAACACATTCTTTCCCCGTGGTGCCAGACTGTCCCCATGCCCTCCTCGGGTGAGACTTTCTATACAAGCCACACGCCACTATCTCCTTTGAAGGACCCTTTCCTTCAGTCGCCCTGGGCCTTCTGCAGTTAATGGTGACATGTCCTTTGGCTGAGGAATCCCACCTGCTTACACTCACTAAGTCCAGAAACCGGTCAGTAGAGTGCTCTTCACTCCTTATTGAGCTTCAATAGGCTGTCCCTGGGGAATGGGCTGAGACCAATTCTTTTGCTTTTGTGTCTCATCAGCCCCAGTAGTCATGCAGCTCCTGGCTACTGTGACCCCAGTTTGAGTTAATCAGTACCCCCTGGAGCAACCCACATTCCTGGGCCTCAAGCTTCACATTGATGGACTCCTTGAGGCTGGGGTCCTCTGGCCGTGCTAGAGTCCCTGGAACTCCCCACTGATGCCTGTGTGCAAGCCTGGGTCCAGGGATCTACAACCAGTGCAAGACCTTTGGGAGGTCAATTCTCAGGTGGAGACAGTGCTCCCTATGGTTCCAAATCCTTACAAGTTTCTTTCTTCCTTTGATCCTGGCCATGGGTAGTATACTGTTTTGGATCTGAAAGATGCTTTCTTCTCTATGGCCCTGGCGCCCGTAAGTCAGCCCCTCTTTGCCTTTACCTGGACCAACCCCCATACAGGGATTGTGTCACAACTTACATGGGCCTGAAGGGACATAAACCCCACAGCCGGTATATCAAGAAAATATGCGGACGGAATGAAGGACAAGATGGCTGGAGAACTCCTCAAGGCCAAGGAATACTCCCAAGAATGGCACTTTTGCCCTTCATAACAAGTATGCATAGCCTCACACACCTGGGCAGCGCCTGACTCTATGAACTCCTGTGCCATTTCTACAGTCCTGCAATGAAGCAAGTCACAGAATCAGTGGCAAGGAGGTGATTGGAATGGGGCAAAGTTAACCCAGCCCCTCAGCAGCTAGTCCCTGCAAATGGGCCTAGAGGCAGCCAGCATGGATAACACTAGGAAGTGGACTTCACCCAAATGGGGACAGGTTTTGGAGGTATATCAATACCTCTTGGCGTTTCTGGATACTTTCACTGGGTGACCAGAGGCATTCCCTACAAAATCTGAGACAGCGACAATTGTAGCTAAGAAGCTTTTCTTTGACATGGTCCCTAGATTCAGGATGCCTTCCTTCATTGGATCTGATAAGGGGCCTGCTTTTGTTTCTCAGACAGTCCAAGCTCTATCCAAATTCCTGGGAGTTCAATGGAAACTACACTGTGTGTACTGACTCCAGAGTTCAAGGCAGGTAGAAAGGATGAATAGGTCTTTAAAGGAACATATAAGCTGCTAAACTTAAACTTGAAACCAGTTAGTCTTGGGTTGGCCTCCTTCCCTTTGCCCTGCTTGGGGCCAGATGCTCAGCTAATTCATCTCTCATCTCTCTCTCTCTCTCTCTCTCTCTCTCTCTCTCTCTCTCTCTCTCTCTCTCTCTCTCTCTCTCTCTCTCTCTTTCCCTCTCTCTCTCTCTCTCTCTCTCTCTCTCTCTCTCTCTCTCTCTCTCTCTCTCTCTCTCTGTCTCTCTCTCTTTCTCTCTCTCTCTCTCTCTCTCTTTCCCTCTCTCTCTCTCTTTCCTTCTCTCTCTCTCTCTGCCCAGAATAGTGCAGCAAATTCCCCTTGACTTCCCTAATAAATCTTGGCTTAAGTCTTTACAGGACCTGTCAGAAGTCCAGAGTGCTGTGAAGAATTTGCATGGCGCAGCAGACAAACTTGAGCCCCCTGTCCCTCTGGAAGACTTGACCCTTGGACCATGAGACTGGGTTCTCACCAAGAAACTTCCTTGAGGAGCTTCCCTGGAAACTACATGGACCAGGCCTTATCCAGAGGCTGTTTGAATGACCCCAATGATGGGGAACTCAGAAAAATAATATTTCAACTACTTAGAAAAAAAAAAAAAAAAGAATGTTGCTGGTGAGCTGTATACTGGCAACTAAAAGTTGAAAAGGATGCCAAGACAAATAAGAGGGAAACTTTTTAATTCATGAAGGATATTCCCAATAAATTGTAAGCTTCCAGAGGAAAGGGGTTTCTTTAGCTTCTTTTTGTATCTCCAACACTCCAATCAATATCTGGCACACAATAGGAGCTTAATAAATGTTGATTTCTGTCTCTTCACCTAGACTCCAAGCTACTTAGAGTGACTTTGTCCTTCAACCTTCCAGAGGACTTCATTATGCTCCTTTTTGATACACTTATCATGTCAGATTATGCATAACATATGCTCCTTTTTTCATATACTTATCATGTCAGATTATAATTATCTGTGTCTAGCTTATCCCTGACTATACTGTAAGCTTTCATGAATAGAGGGGCCATGTGTTATATAACTTTTCATCTACCTTGTAAGATGTTCACCATCTTTAGAGCTGAGCCCAACTTGAGATAATATAGAGAACAATCACTTCTTTTAAAGAGAAGGAAACGGAGGCTCAAAGTGTTTAAACCACTTGTCTAATGTAATATAGGGATTGAGAGGCAGCTAGATGGCACAGCAGAGTGCTGAGTTTAGAGTCAAGAAGACAACTTCAAATTGAACCTCAAACACTTAGTTATTGTGTATCCTGGACAAGTCACTTAACAATTGTCTGTCTCAATTTCTTCATCTGCAACATGGGTATTATAAGAATACCTACCTCCTGTAGCTGCTGTCAGGATAGAATAAGAGAATATTTGTAAAGTACTTTGAAAACCTTAAACTGCTATAAATACTAGTGATAATTGAGTAAATAGGGCAGAATTTGAATGCAAGTACTTATCTCACCCAGATTCAGAAAAGGAAGAGGCCCAAGAATCCAGTCACATCATTTAAAAAACAAGGGAACTCAACTTTTAAGAGGTTTCAGGGACTTGTCTGAGGTCAAACAGATAAGTAGCAGGTGAGATTTGAACCCAGATGTTTGTGACTGCAAATTTAACACACTAGCCATTAATCCACATCACCTTTTCCTTCAAAAAAAAAAGGGAGTGCTAAGTACATCCATGGAATATGAAAATGCTTGTTGAGTGGACTCGGCCTTCTGGGGTTTTTTGACTGTTCTGCCCTTTGGCCCCATTCCCCAAGGGAAGCAGAGTTCTTTAAATATATCTTTGAGTGGTTCACTAAGTTCCAGGAGTTGCCTCCAATAAATAATGGATTCAGAAAAGGGTTAACCTGTAGGTGCCCATCATGGATTAAAATGCATGCTGAGCTTGGATGCCACCAACAGGTGGAGGCTAAGGGGGATCGTTTTTCAGAGAAACTTTGATCACCTCAGAGAAAGCATCTCATGACCCCTCAGGCAGCTGGCCACAAGTGGGCAAATGGTTCTAAGTCAGGCATCTGCTTGCAACTGAAGAAAGACTAGCCAGGAAACATGAGAAGTACTGAGGCTTTGGGTGTGTATGAGGCTTTTTTGAGAAGCACATTCAGTCCATCTTCTGTGCTCCTAAAAGTGATGGCTGGAGGACTCAGAGGGATGGAAGGCATTTATTTATTCCATCTGACAGGGAAGGAAAATCAGCCTCTGAGAGGAGAGGTGATAGATCCAAGTCCAGCTCTAATTACAATTCAGGTGTCTAGCTTTCCTTATCCAAGGAATATTCACAGACAGAAACAAGTGAAAAACAAGAATCTGTCATAGCATACAGCTGTTCTTTGCCTGGCCCTGAGGAAGGTGTATTGGAGAAATACATAATTCAAGCAGGAATGGCCAAAGAGAGTAAAACAAGGAGAAGATGTAGAGACCTCAATAGATGGTCCATTGAAGGAGGTAGATACCAGAGGATAGTACCAGATGACCTGAATTCAAATCCTGATTCTGCTCCTAAGTGCCTAAGTGGACACGAGGGTAAAATGAGGGGCTTTGTCTCAAAAGACCTTCCAACTCCAAATGCTAGGAATACAAGCATTGATTAGGCACCTACTGTTTACAGAACTGGCAAGTAAGTGGCAGATAGTGCATGGGGCATGGGGCATTGTTGGAGTACAGATCAACTTGGACCTACATTTACTGCTGGGTAAGGAGAGTATGAGGCCGTTGGAACAGGCATGTGACACGTATACACTTCCTTATATTGACACATAGTCTTTAAGATCTATATACAGCTATAAAAGGAAAAACTCTGTACTTAGCTTTTGATTGGAGCTCGCCATTGCTTAAAGAGTATATAAGTTGGTATATTTCCTGATTGGGGGGACACACACCTTTTCTGCGCCATGTAATCGATTCCTGAATAAAGCACCGCTTAACTCCTCGACAGTTCGACTCAGTGTGATTCTGCCATCACATAGCTCTCTCCTAGAAGAGACCATTAAAAAGTTAAGAGAGTTTGAAGAAAAATGGGGAAAGGAAAGAGAAGCTATGATAGAGAATAACAACGTTCTGAAATTTGAGTTGGAAAAAATAAAGAATTCACAGGAGATTCAGGGAAACAAAATTGGTGAATTAGAAAAGGTTAAAAAATCACAGGAAAGTAGGATTTCTGAATTGGAAAAGATAAAAAAGTCTCAAGAAAGTAGAATTTCTGAATTGGAAAAGATAAAAAAAAGTCTCAAGAAAGTAGGATTTCTGAATTGAAAAACGAAAATAATTCTCTAAAAAAAATTAGGGAAATGGAAAAAAATTCAATAGAGCAAAATAATTCACTTAAAAACTCAATTGGGCATATACAAAAACAACTAAAAATGTGAATGAAGAAAATAACTCATTAAAAATCAGGATGGGACAAATAGAAATGAATGATTCATTGAGAACCCAAGAATCAGTCAAACAAAACAAACAAAAAAAAAAAAAAAATGAAAAGCTGGAGAATAACATCAAATACTTACTGGGAAAATCTAAAGACCGGGAAAATAGATCTAGGAGAAATAGTCTGAGGATCATTGGACTTCTTGAAAACTATGACCAAAAAAAAAGCCTAGATTCTATTTTACAGGAAATCATCAAAGAGAACTGTGCAGAGATAATAGAAACAGAAGGGAAAATAGGCATCGAAAGAATTCATTGAACACCTTCTGAAAAAGACCCTAAAAAAAGAACTCCATTGAATATTGTGGCTAAGCTGCAGAATTACCACATAAAGGAAAGAATATTGCAAGCAGCTAGATAAAGCAATTCAAATATCAAGGGGCCACAATAAGGGTCACTCAAGACCTGGCTGCCTCCACATTAAAGATTGAAGGGCCTGGAACTTGATATTCCAAAAGGCAAAAGATCAAGGATTGCAACCAAGAATAAACTACCCTGGCGTAGCATTTTCTTCCATGGAAGAAGATGGTCCTTCAATGAAACAGAGGAATTCCATTTGTTTCTAAGAAAAAAATCAGACTTAAACAAAAAATTTGATCTACATCCACAAGACTGAAGAGAAACAGAAAAAGATAAACAGAGCTCTTGAGAACTGTATCTCTGTTGTGGATATATAGAAAGTCCGCATGGATAATTTGATTTTGCTGATATAAAAAAGGGGGGAGTAGTAAAGAGAAAGGGGTGGTATCAGAAAAAGGGGAAGGAGTGATAAAAAGAGGGAAACTACATCCCAGGAAGAGGCATAGAAAATAAACCATATCTGAGGCAATTTAGAGAGGGGGAGAAACTATGTGTGAATCTTACTCTCATCAGAGAAGGCTCAAAGAGTAAATAATTGACATATTTGTTTTTCAGAGAATTCTCTCTCACCTCATTAAAAGGGGGGAGAGGAAAAGAGAAAAGGAAAAGGGGAATAAGGGAAGGGGCTTGGAAAGAGGGGGGAAGGATACTAAAAACGGGAGGGCTGCATGTCACAAGTGGGGTCTATAAATATTGGGGAAGGGGTTCAGGTTGGTCAAAGGAAAAAGCATAATCTGGGGATAATGTGATGGCAGGAAATACAGAATTAGTAATTTTAACTGTAAATGGGAATGGGATGAACTCTCCCATCAAACGGAGATGGATAGCAGCCTGGATCAAAACTCAGAACCCTACAATATGTTGTTTACAGGAAACACACGTAAAGCAGGGAGATACATACAGAGTAAAAGTAAAAAGTTGGAGCAAAATCAATTATGCTTCAGGTAAAGCCAAAAAAGCAGGGGTAGCCATCCTTATCTCAGATCAAGCAAAAGAAGAAGTTGATCTAATTAAATGAGATAAGGAAGGAAACTATATCCTGCTAAAAGGTAGCATAAACAATGAAGCCATATCAATACTAAACTTATATGCACCAAGTGGTATCGCATATAACTTTCTAAAGGAAACGTTAAGAGTTGCAAGAAGAAATAGACAGTAAAACTATAATAGTGGGAGATCTCAACCTTGTACTCTAAGATTTAGACAAATCGAACCACAAAACAAATAAGAAAGCAATTTAGAAAGTAAATAGAACATTAGAAAAACTAGGTATGATAGACCTTTGGAGAAAACTGAATGGCGATAGAAAGGAATATACTTTCTTCTCAGCAGTTCATGGATCCCATACAAAAATTGACCATATATTAGGACATAAAGATCTCAAAATTAAATGAAGGAAGGCAGAAATAGTAAATGCCTTCTTCTCAGATCAAAATGCAATAAAAGCTATATTCAGTAAAAAGTTAGGGATAAATAGACCAAAAAGTAATTGGAAACTGGATAATCTCATCTTAAAGAATGACTAGGTGAAGCAGCAAATTATAGAAACAATAATTTCACCCAAGATAATGACAATGATGAGACATCATAGCAAATCCGTTGGATGCAGCTAAAGCAGTAATAAGGGGAAATTTTATATCTTTAGAGGCTTATTTGAACAAAATAGAGAAAGAGAAGATTAATGAATTGGGCCTGCAAATTAAAAAGCTAGAAAAGGACCAAATTAAACCCCACCACCACCAAAAATCAAACTTGAAATACAAAAATTAAAAGAAGAAATCAATAATATTGAAAGTAAAAAAACTATTGAATTAAGAAATAAAACCAAGAGTTGGTTTTATGAAAAAGCCAATAAAATAGATATACCTTTGGTAAATATGATCAGGAAAAGGAAAGAGGAAAATCAAATTGTTAGTCTTACAAATGAAAAGGGGGATCATTCCACCAATGAAGAGGAAATTAGAGAAATAAAGAGTTACTTTGCCCAACTTTATGCCAATAAATTTGATAACTTAAGTGAAATGGATGACTTCCTCCAAAAATATAGGCTTCCTAGATTAACAGAGGAGGAGATAAATTGCTTAAATAGTCCCCTTTCAGAAAAAGAAATAGAACAAGCTATTAATCAACTCCCCAGGAAAAAATACCCAGGAGCAGATGGATTTAAGTTGGAATTCTACCAAACATTTAAAGAACAATTAGCCCCAATGTTATATAAACTATTTGAAAAATTAGGGGATAAAGGAGTCCTACCAAACTCCTTTTATGACACAGACATCATACTGATACCTAAACCAGGTCGATTGAAAACTGAGAAAGAAAATTATAGACCAATTTCCTTAATGAATATCGATGATAAAATCTTAAATAAGATATTAGCAAAAAGACTTCAGAAAATCATCCCCAGGATAATACACTATGATCAAGTAGGATTTATACCAGGAATGCAGGGCTGGTTTAATATTAGGAAAACTATTAGTATAATTGATCATATTAATAATCAAATTAATAAAAACCATATGATCATTTCAATAGATGCAGAAAAAGCATTTAATAAAATCCAACATCCATTCCTACTAAAAATGCTTGAGAGTATAGGAATAAATGGACTATTCCTTAGAATAATCAGGAGCATATATTTACCACCGTCAGTAAGCATAATATGCAATAGAGATAAACTGGAACCTTTCCCAGTAAATCAGGAGTGAAACAAGGTTGCCCACTATCACCATTACTATTCAATATAGTACTAGAAATGCTAGCCTTGGCAATAAGAGCCGAGAAAGTGATTCAAGGAATTAGAGTAAGAAATGAGGAAATCAAACTATCACTCTTTGCAGATGACATGATGGTATACTTAGAGAACCCCAGAGACTCTGCTAAAAAGCTATTAGAAATAATTCAGAATTTTAGCAAAGTTGCAGGATACAAAATAAATCCACATAAATCCTCAGCATTTTTATACATCACCAACAAAATGCAACAGCAAGAGATACAAAGAGAAATTTCATTCCAAACAAATGTTGAGAGTATAAAATATTTGCGAATCCATCTACCAAAGAATAGTCAGCAATTATATGAGCAAAATTACAAAACACTTGCCAAAAAAATAAAGTCAGATTTAAATATTTGGAAAGACATTCAGTGCTCTTGGATAGGCCAAGTGAATATAATAAAGATGACAATACTGCCCAAACTAATCTATTTATTTAATGCTATACCAATCAGACTCCCAAGAAACTATTTTAATGACCTAGAAAAAATAACAACAAAATTCACATGGAAGAATAAAAGGTCGAGAATTGCAAGGGAACTAATGAAAAAAAGTCAGATGAAGGTGGTCTAGGTGTACCTGATCTAAAGCTATATTATATAGCAGCAGTCATCAAAACCATTTAGTATTGGCTAAGAAATAGAACAGTTGATCACTGGAACAGATTAGGTACAAAGGACAAAAAAGGGTACATCTATAGCAATCTGATCTTTGACAAACCCAAAGATACCAACATTAGGGATAAAAATCCATTATTTGAAAAAAATTTTGTGAAAACTGGAAATTAGTATGGCAGAAATTAGATATGGATGCACACTTAACACCATATACCAAGATAAGATCAAAATGAGTCCATGATTTAGGCATAAACAATGAGACCATGAATAGATTAGAGGAACAGAGGATAGTCTACCTCTCAGACCTGTGGAGGAGAAAGGAATTTATGACCAGAGGAGAATTAGAGATCATTATTGATCACAAAATAGAAGATCAAACTAAAAAGTTCTGTACAAACAAAGCTAATGAAAACAAGATTAGAAGTGAAGTAAGAAATTGGGAAAATATTTTTACAGTTAAAGGTTCTAATAAAAATCTCATTTCCAAAATATATAGAGAACTGACCCTATTTTATAAGAAATCAAACCATTCTCCAACTGGTGAATGGTCAAAGGATATGAACAGACAATTCTCAGATGATGAAATTGAAATTATATCCACTCATATGAAAGAGTGTTCCAAATTACTACTGATCAGAGAAATGCAAATTAAGATAACTCTGAGATACCACTACACACCTGTCAGATTGGCTAAGATGACAGGAACAAATAATGATGAATATTGGAGGGGAAAACTGGGACACTAATACATTGTTGGTGGAGTTGTGAAAGAATCCAACCATTCTGGAGAGCAATTTGGAACTATACCCAAAAAGTTATCAAACTTTGCATATCCTTTGACCCAGCATTGCTACTACTGGGCTTATATCCCAAAGAAATACTAGAGAGGGAAGGGGGACCTGTATGTACCAAAATGTTTGTGGCAGCTCTTTTAGTAGTGGCTAGAAACTGAAAGATCAATGGATCTCCATCAATTGGAGAATTGTTGGGTAAATTATGGTACATGAAGGTTATGGAATATTATTGCGCTATAAGAAATGACCAGCAGGAGGAATACAGAGAGGCTTGGAGAGACTTACATCAACTGATGAGTGAAATGAACCAGAAGATCGCTGTACACTTCAATGTTGTATGAAGATGTATTCTGATGGAAGTGGATATCTTCAACATAAAGAAGATCAACTCACTTCCAGTTGATCAATGATGGACAGAAACAACTACACCCAGAGAAGGAACACTGGGAAATGAATATAAATTGTTAGCATTACTATCTACCCAGGTTACTTACACCTTCAGAATCTAATACTTAATGTGCAAAAAGAAAATGCGATTTACACGCATATATTGTATCTAGGTTATATTGTAACACATGTAAAATGTATTGCCTGTCATCTAGGGGAGGGAGTAGATAATTTGGAAAAATGAATATAAGGGATAATGTTATAAAAAAATTACTCATGTATATATACTGTCAAAAAAACTTATAAATAAAATTTAAAAAAAACATGCTCTGGTGTTTTTGTTTTACAGAGAAAATGGATTTAAAACAGTTCAAAAGGGAGAAAGAAACAGCATGGTAAGGAAGTCCAATTCCTGGGGAATTTTCTCATTTGTATTCTTTCAGGATTTTTTAGGGCTGGCTTCTATGCATTCTCATGAAAACTCTGGGATGCAGTGAGGAGGATGCAGAACAGGCCTCAAACATTGTAACATGGAATTTGCTGGGAGTTTTTGAGACTCTCATGACTTGAACAAACTAAAACTGCCACAGACACAATTATTCTTATTCTTAGGAATTGGGAATTAGGGAAGAAGTCCTTTTTCAATACTCTAATGTGGTGTTAGTTTTTACAAGTGGTACTAGGAATATATATTCACTGTCTCCAACAGGATTGTTCCTTACAATCACTCTTCTCACCCTAAGCAATTTGAAACCCCAGGAAACAATGTAAATCAGTGCTTTATTTCCCCTAAAATTCTCTTGACACCTTCTTTCTTGCTGATCTTTTCAGCTACCAAGGAATGAAAATCTGTGTAGAAAAGCCCAAACCTGTAGATCCAAGTATAACCTTTCCAGACTAATGAATTAATATATCCCCATGGATCTCATCCTCTACACATCCAAATTACCTTCTCCAACTCCTGGCATTCAGATTTATAGATAACTCTCAGTGCTCTCCGCCCTTACACCTATATAGTAACATACCAGTTACCAAATCCTGTCTGTTCCAACTCTTCCATATCTCTGTATTTATTCCTTTCTCTATTCCTACAGCAATATTACACACTCTGCTTCTTGCTCTTATCACTACTTGTTTGCACTTTTTTTCAATAGAGAAAGAATTGGAAAAGATGTCTCCAAATAAAAAAACAAGTTCATCCAGTAAAAGAAGTAAGTGAATTCCACATAAAGAGGGATACCCGCCAGCAAATTAAGACAGTAGGGAATAGTTTATCTGTCAGATGGATGGATCAGGGAAGAATTTAGCAACAAAGACGACAGAGGGCATTACAAAATAGAAAGTACATTGTGTTGATTATATATTTAAAAAAAGTTTTGACAGCCACAACCAATGCACCCAACATTAGAGGGAAAACAGAACAGTGAGGGAAATGTTGTTTTGCAATAAGTATCTCTGGTAAAGGTCTCATTTCTTAGATATATAGAGACTGAGTCAAATTTGTTAAGCTATATATGTCATCATCAATTGGTAAATGCTCAGAATACCTGATCAAGCAATTTTCAGACAAAGAAATCAAAATTATTTATTGTCATACAAAAAATATTCTTAATCACTAATGATCAGAGAAATACACATTAAACTAACTCTGAGTTATCATCTCACACTTCTGAGAGTGGCTAATATGAGCAAAAGTAGTTGGATGTTGGAGGGGATGTGGGAAAAGTGGGACAGTACTGTTGTGGAGTTGTAAATTGAACCAACCCTTCTGGAGAGCAATTTGGAACAATAACCAAAGGGATATCAAATCTGCATCCTCTTTGACCCAGCAATAACACTATTAGGTCTAGAAAAGGAGGTACAAACATTTATAGCAGCCCTTTTGGTAGCTAAGAATTAGAAATCAAAGGGGATTCCCATCAATTGCAGAATGACCCAAGAAGCTGCGGTATATGTAATATTGTAATGAAATAATATTGTATTATGTCCTAAGAAATGAGAAGCAGGTTAATTTCAGGAAAACATGGTTTATAGTGAAAAGGATCAGATAGTAGTACATTGAAACAGGAGTATTGTTGGATAATGAACTTTGAATAACAATTATTTTCTTTTTTTTTTTTTTTTAATTTTATTTTTGTATTCATTTTTCCAAATTACCCCCCCTCCCTCCCCCCGATGACAGGCAATCCCATACATTTTACATGTGTTACAATATAGTCTAGATACAATACATGTGTGTGAATATCATTTTCTTGTTGCACAATAAACATTAGAATCCGAAGGTACATGCAACCTGGGTAGATAGACAGTAGTGCTAACAATTTACATTCACTTCCCAGTGTTTCTTCTCTGGGTGTATCTATCTCTGTCCATCATTGATCAACTGGAAGTGAGTTGGATCTTCTTTATGTTGAAGATTTCCACCTCCATCAGAATACATCCTCATACAGTATTGCTGTTGAAGTGTACAGTGATCTTCTGGTTCTGCTCATTTCACTCAGCATCAGTTGATTTAAGTCTCTCCAAGCCTCTCTGTATTCCTCCTGCTGGTCATTTCTTACAGAGCAATAATATTCCATAACCTTCATATACCACAATTTACCCAACCATTCTCCAACTGATGGACATCCATTCATCTTCCAGTTTCTAGCTACAACAAAAAGAGCTGCCACAAACATTTTGGCACATATATGTCTCTTTCCGCTCTTTAGTATTTCTTTGGGATATAATCCCAGTAGTAGCGCTGCTGGGTCAAAGGGTATGGACAGTTTGATAACTTTTTGGGCATAATTCCAGATTGCTCTCCAGAATGGCTGGATTCTTTCAGCAATGTATTAGTGTCCCAATTTCCCCACATCCCCTCCAACATTTATCATTATTTGAATAACAATTATTTTCAAACAATATAATAATCCAAAAAGACAGATGATGAAAATATCTGTCTGCAGAGAAAGAACTGATCTTGATTTGACTATTGACTGAAGCACGGTATTTTCCAGTTTCTTTTCCTTTCATTTTTTTTCATTGAGTCTTCTTGTCTAAAATGACTAATATGGAAATGTTTTACATTATTGCATAACTGTAATTTGAATCTGACCTCTTACTGTCTCAGGAAGAAGTGGAAGGAAAGAAGTGAGGAAGTGATAGGATGTCAAACTCAAAACTTTAAATAAAATTATTTTTAAAATAATATATATTGCTTAATCTAGCAATGTTTCTTTCCCACAGAAATCTTCTTTTGAAGAAAAATTGGAGTTTATAAAATGTGAAATTAGAGCAAACATATGTTCTGCAAGGTAAACTAATGCAGTATTGGTGGGGTTTTAGAATGGTAGACTCTCATTACAAATCACCATAGCAGTATCCTCCTGCAATTACAGAAATCAATGTGCCCCTCCTCTGTTTCTATCTTCACCTTATTGGGAATGTAACAAATGGAGTGTAGTGTGCAAAGAAGTCGAAAGAAGAGATTATGTTTATGTTCAAAGAGCACTTCTCATAGCATTCTTGTGGACATGCCTGATAAGTGGAGACTGACTAAATAAATCCTAGAATCCTAATCAAAAAGAAACAAACTAGTCATTAAAATAGATTGATTTAAGAAAATGGAAAATTCTGGATACCTCTCTGAATTAATGAGTACGATAATTAAAACCAAATTAAAAGCACATATAGTCATTTAGTAACTACCAATAAGATTTATATAAATACATTTTTTTGAATTACAAGACAAATAATTTGTTGTAATGCCTGAGAAACTGAGGCAGATAGAGATTAGAGAATATTTAATAATTTATTTAATGGAGAGATATAATGGGACCAAATGGATCCATGGTTTGGTCCCAAGGCTGAATGAGACTATTGTCTCCAAGAATCCAGCAAACAATGTGAGTTCTCAAAGACATATATACACATGGCGCAGATGCAGGGGGTAGACTGAGGCAAGGGCGGAGTCAGGGTGCTGAGAGTGGGAAGGGGACTCTGACAGGGTGGGGTGAGGCATTGGAGGTGAGATGGCATAATCAGGGGGAAGCACCCCGGACATGGAGAGGCACCCCGGACATGGGGAGAGACATTTGATAAGATGGTATCTGACATCCCATAGCTTGGGATGGGGAGAGCCATTCTGATATTCTAAAACAAACGATCTTTTATCCTTATCAAATATTCTGATAAAGAGCAGGAGGAGGTTTTGCAGGACTGAGCTTTGACTGAAGCTGAGAAACTGAGTCAGGACTTGGTCAGGATAATTAGGGAGACTGAGAACTGTGGCATAACATTCCAAATAGTGATTCATGGCAAAATCCTCAAAGGAAAGAAACCCAAGGCAATAACTGATAAAAAGCTGTCAATATTTCATTCACTTCAATGAAAATAATACAAAATACCTTAAAATACATCATTCCTGTTTTCCAGAGACATGCTACAGGCAATTGCCGAAGAAAGAAAAAAATTAAATTTGGAAAAAGGTAGGAGAGTTCAGTTTAAGGATACAGTTATAATATGGGTTCCAAAAAGTTTTATTTGGAGTCTAATTATAAGCCCTCTCCTGAAAATTGTTTCCTATATTGAGAAAGGCGATGGTAAAGTCATTGAAATCAAGGCTTCATACATGGGACTTTAAGGCACTTTTGGGGGGCATTCTAAAACATCAAAATCCTTTACAATGAAAGACCATGTCTTTCCCTTCTTATTAAGAATTCTGAATGGGGGGGACTTTTAAAACTGTTTTAAAGTTATTCTTTAATAGTGGAAATAATATTGTACATAGTCACTGCTCCCAAAAGGATTATTACTTAAACAAATCACCTTTACTAGTTTCAACAGTATGAAAGAGAATTTAGTGAAATTCGTCACCGGAACTATTGGAGGGGAGAATTATTGAAATATTATTTATAACATGGCCATTCTGAAATGTATTCCCACACTCTCAACACTGAGCCAGATCCCTGCAATTCAGTGAAAGATGCATAGACACATAGATTAGGTACACATACACATATATGCTTTATAAAAAAATTCAGCAAAAATTACGAAACTGAAAAGAATATACAATGTTAAGTTTACTTCTTCCACAGCCTCTCTGCCAATGAGAGATTTATGCTTTTTTTCTCCTTAGGTTAGGGCTAGGATTTTTCTTTTCTTTTTCTTTTTCTTCTTCTTCTTTTTTTAATATTGTGACAATCGAGCTTCTGTGACTTGCCAAGGGTCACATAACTACCAAGTATTAAGTGTCTGAGGCTAGATTTGCACTCAGGTCCTCTTGACTCCAGGACTGATGCTCTATCCACTGAGCTAGGTTTTTTTCAAAACTGGTAATGAGACAATGGCAATCTTTCAGTGTAGATTTCATTTCCATCAGTTTTTGTTATAGCAAATATTCTCCTTCTTTCTGCATGTGTTCATCAGTGTTTACTTGGGCTGCTCTGAAATCTATAATTTCATCATTTCTGATGGTGCCAAAATATATTTTCAATAGTTGTCAATGATGACTTCTGATCCAAATGAAAAGGCTTCTGTTTCCAATTTTTTTCTTTCTTTCTTTTAAAATATATTTAAAGCATAATACCATACACAAAAAATAATGAAAATAGAAAAAAGGAATAAAAGCATTGTCATTTGTACATGTCTAAAAAAAGGATTCAAAATATGTAATAATTTTTTTCAAGAAAATGGGTATAAAAATAGAACAAAGTTTATTCAGAACTGTCCCATCTTTGCTTCCTTGTAGCTTTTCCCTTGTTTTTTGCTGTGCACTTTTTACTTTATTCTTTTCTTCCTTTTCTTCCCCTCCCCACAATCTCCCTCAAGGAGACTGGAGTTTAGCTTGTATATGTTAGCACAAAAAAAAACATGCCTATATACACTCACATGCACAGCTACACATATATACACATCAGAGGGATACAATAACTCTTGAATGGGGGGGAGTCTTCCAGAAAGAATTCAGAAACTCAGGTCATCTTTGATTCAAGGGACCGAAAGCTTTATGTTACCATAAGGCAGGCAAAGCTGATTAATAGAAGTCGTTATTTAGAAGGAGAGAGACTGGAAGTTTTAAAGGAAAGAAGTCAAAGCAGGGCATGTTAAATATTGTAGATAGATAAGCAGTGTTTATACAAAATAACATTGAGAGTTTGCATTCCTACCATGGCCTTCTGATTATTGTATACTGTAACTTTGGGCATCAGTTCAGGACAGCTCCCTTTGTGCAAAATATCCTTTCAACACAAGAAATGCAACAAGAGCTCACATGGGAATTAGGGAATCCTGTCAGCATCCCTGCCTGGGGCCCACCTAGACACTGGTTGCTACCAGGGACATGACTTTTATCTGGGCTCTATTCATCCCAGCACACTCACATAGATACATACATATATACACACACAAATACTGGTATATGTGTGTATAGATAGATAGATAGATAGATAGATAGATAGATAGATAGATAGATAGATAGATAGATGTATGGATGGATGGACATATATCCATATGGATATACAGATATGCATTCATATTGTCTTCTCTTACTGTGAATGTAGATGTCATCATTCTCCTTAGGTTCAAGGTTTTCTGTGTTTTTCTAAATGTAGCAACTTATCATGTTTGATTTCAGAATGATACTCTGACCTTATATTGTTTAATTATATTGAATAGTCTAAAAGGAATATCAATATGGCTGATATAATAATGTAGTTTCTCTATTTTTTTCTTTTTTGAACAAATCTATTTTAACATTCACTTTTTGTTAGATCAATGATGATTATTCTAGGTTTTTCCCCCCTTGGAAAATGCTACTCCAAATCCTTATGTTTGTGGGTATCTCTTATTTCCTATCCCTGTGGACACTTCTACTTTTATTGCTAGTTTAGCTTGCTAACTTCTTTCCCCATGCCCACCTCCTTCAAAAAGATGTCTCCTTTATCTTCTGTCATCACCCTTTATCTCCTTCCTTATCCCATTTCTATTAAGCTACACACAATATCCCATTTCCCCTACACACCCTTCCATCTACCAACTTATCCTGTTCCCTCACCGTCTTATTTCTTAAATTATGAAAAATGTTATGGTCTCCTAGACGTATATGTATTATTTCCTCTTGTATTCATTCCCAGTGTGAATAGGATTTCAGACTTGCCAGCTCTCTTCCCCCATATCTAATTCCACTATGGCAGTTCTTCCTCTTGCAACACATCATATTATATTCTCTCCTCTATCCTGAAACATTAAATTAAGATCTCTCCTCTCCTCTAACTGCCTGCAGCCTTCTTATCCCAGTGTTTCTGCACTCCCTTAACTTGGTCGCAGTTCCTTTTCCCCCCTGGTCAAGTATATGTACTACAAGTAGGCCTAGTGTTGCTTATCAGCAGAGGTTGTCTGTATCTTTTCTACACAGTATGCAAAGTGAAATTTCTTGTGTTTGGGGCTGAGGCTTTATCCCAATCCAACCAATCTCAAGGCTAGCTCTTCACTTACTGTTTTAAGTTGAAGTAACCTTGAAAGTATTTACAGTTTTAAAGAAGGCAAATTCTCTTCCTAGCCTCTTCAGATCTTTTCCTATTGTCCCAGGATGACCTTCAGTCACCTCCAGCTTCTATTGGTTTTTAATTGGTCTAAATAAGCCCAGAAGTGCAGATATTGGTCTTATTTGTAAAGAAAATGGAAAGAGTCTAGAATTTTCTGTACTGTCCACAATTTCCCTCAGCAGCTTTTTTATTTCCTTTATAACATTTGACTAATTTTTTAAAATAGATTTTCCACTACAGGTTTTAGTGATTCTGCTCCCACAACAGATGTCTCCTATTTGTTTTGCTATTCTACCTGAGTCTTCTTCAGGATCTATATAAAGAGCATGCCCTACTCAGCATGAATGGCTGTCTGCTCCAAGGCTTTTTGTTCTTTTCACTTTGCTGTCCATACTATCTTGCTTTGTGATTTTGTTTTTATTTTTGTTTTCTTTTGTTTTTGATCATGCAATTGAGGTTAAATGACTTGCTCAGGAGCACACAGCTAGTAAGTAATAAGTTTCTCAGGCAGGATTTGAACTCAGGTACTCCTGACTCCAAGGCTGGTACCTACCAGGCCATCTAGCTGCCCTTTCTTTGTAAACTCGGAATCATGTCAGCTCCCATGAGTTTAATGAATCCTCACTCCATGTAAAGAATCTATTTTCAAACATTCTCATTTATTCCTCATCTCTTAACCCCTTTTCTCTCCCCATTTAATCAATACATTGGTGCAGTTCCTTCATCACTTGAACCCTGGTTGGTTTCAAGGGTTCGCTTTCCTAAAGTCTTTATCCAGTCCACTCAGTTCCACCCTCACTGCCATACTGTTCTTTTTAAAACACAGGTCTGACCATAGTGTGGATGCAATCCTTAAAATCTGGAACCTCCTTAATAAAGTGTATAATAGTGTTTGGGATTTTGATAATCCCTCATCCTTTGTCTCTTTCTAGACTTTCTCCTTAACACCTACTTACTGTCTTCCAAGTCCAAAGACCCAGGAGCTTTTTCCTCTTCCTCAAACACCACCCTCCTTAGCAACAAAATGATGTATGCTTTCCTTTAACTGATGATAATCTTGCTGTACTTTGAAAACATGTGTATACATATATATATATATATATGTATATACATATATACATATATATATATATATATATATATGTATATACTCTATGGGTCAGTGAAATAAACCAATAAACCAGAGGTATTCACTGACAATTCACTGACATACTGTTGCTTCTTGTCTCCTTGTGCCATCCTCTCACATGATGTCGTCTATTTTGCTGGTCTGAATTAGATCCTAGAAGTTTGGAACAAGTGACACCCAATGAGCCGAGAACAAAGCAATGATACTCAAGGGTCATGAGTGTGGGAATCCTGCAGGAACAGTCCTTTCAGAAACCCTCTAGATGGGGAAGGACATGGGGAAGACCTGGTAAGGAAATTTTGATTACTTTAATTTTTGACTGGGTAATTGAAAATGGGCTAAATTGACATGAAATGGCCAAGGCGGGAGACTTATGAAAAATGCTTAGTAAAATTGATAAAGAAACAAGGGCTTGCAATAACCAGGTAACAAATTAAACAATTCCTAGATATAGTGGGAAAAAACTTTCACCATGTCTCCCAAAAGAAGGGACTTTAGATCCTAAAAAATGGAAGGTGATAGGGAGAAGCTGACTGAATATTATGCTAAGCAGGGCCTTCTGTCTTCCCTCCCCACATATTTTTCCTATATAATGTTATTATGGCATTGAGCAGATAGACAATCCTATTGAGGTTTATCAGTAGGTAACTTCTTGCAACATAAACACTTGGATGGAAATTCCCAGAACAATCTAGTGGTTTCCTTCAAAGCATCACACAACAGAATTATTCTCTGATGTTCTCAGATGCCTTAAAGAGGCCTTGGCCAGATCAGTTAATGATGAGGGAGTAGTAGAAATACTTCTGAAATGGACAAAAGACTAGCCCCGTTACCCTGGGTAAAGAGGCCTCAGGCTTATAGGAAAATGTTGCTTAAACTAAATTCAGGGAAGTGTTAAGTTCAGACTGGGCCTCATCCCCCGGTTCATGAGACCCTAGATTTTCCGAGAAGCCGCAGAATTCCCAGATTTTCCAAGAAGTGTGTGCCTAACAGAGTCAGGACAATATTGCAAAACATGTGGACAGGTTCTATTGTGTGTTCACTCACATCCAGACATTTCCCCATTGTAAACGAGAAACTGTCAGTGATTCCCAAAATTTGTAACCACAAGGGCTGTACCAGGATGTGGCAAACACCCTTGAAAGTGTACCTCGCTAAAGCTTCAGGGCTGATCTCTACTAGCCTGTCCAGTGGGTTAGTCTCTGGCCAGCCAGGCAATGATGCTTTAAATTAAACAATCTGCTCTGAGCTGTCTATCTCACGTCCATCCATTTCATTTGGAGCTTCCACCGGGATAGCCTTTGGCTCACCTTCTGTGGGATCCACTGACACTGCTCACCTCCGAGGGGGTGGCCACAGGGATTGATGTTCCCCGGCCCCTGGAGAGTTTGAAACGGTGTAGGTCGATTGTACAAAAGTCCAAATTCTAATGTGGTCAATAGCATCCTGAAGGGTCCCCACAGCTTCCTGACTATCTTGTAGCCATCTGTCTGGTACTCCCCAGACCATCTGTTACATCTGTAACAAGTGGCTAAGGTGGACGCAACATCTGAGCCCTTGTTGACATCCCAACCCAGGACTCTGTGGGAAGATCCTGAGTGTCTAAGACACATCTGGTCTGATCTGATTATCAGCAGCTTTTTGGGACCTTTTTTTCTTTTTCTCGTACTATGTGTTCTGTGTTCTGTGCAGGTGTGATTTGTCTGAGTGTTCTGTTGATAGTGGTCTGTGTTCTCTGTGTTCTGTGTGAATCTTTCAGTGTTGTTCTGTGCCCTGTGTGTCCTGTGTGATTGTTTGTCTGCTGGTTGAAGAACTCTCTTAAAGTCTTAAGACAAACTGGCCAAAAGATCTTTCGCTGAGAGATCAGGGGATTGTCAAAGTTTCCAAACACCCTTGCTGACAACCTACAAGGGGCACCGGGTGACGGTCCCAATTGTTTCTTTCTGGTGGCCGGTTGTCTCTCCTGTGTTATGTGTCTGACTCATTGGGTTGTGTTATTCCCTAATCCTCTCTGCTGCCATGGGCCAGGGTGCCTCCCAGACCCTGGGGGATACCCAGACCCTCCCCTACAAGGCGTCCTTTCAGATTTTAAACAATTTTGTGCCATAGCCCAGGGATATGGTTGAAAAGGTTAACTCTGGCCAGCTACAGATGCTTTGCTGCCTACAATGGCCCACTTTTGCAGTAGATTGGCCCCCTGAGGGAACCTTTGACCCCATGATCTGGCTGAGGGTTAAGCAGATAATTTTTGGGGAACCAGGACATCCTGACCAAATTCCATACATATTGAATTGGCTGAAGTTTAAACCTCCTGGCAAAATTCAGATACAGGTTCTGAGCCGCCCTAGCACTGTGGAGGTGGTCAGAAAAATGCTAGCCTTGCCTTTCAGGTGTCCAAGAAATCTCCCCACCCTCTATTACTCTCCCCTCCAGGCCCAATGGACCCCCTTTCCTTGGCCCTGCCTCCTCCTGCTCCTAACCCCTCTGCCCCTCCCCCAGAGTCCTGACATGCCCCTCCTCCTTAGGCACCAGCTGTCATTTCTTTTTTTTTTCTCTGTTTTCTGCACCATGGCCACCTCACACTAGGGGAGGTTCTGTGTATGCAATAATGGATGAAGCAGACTCACCTCTGCTAGCCACCCCTTTGTGCAACCTTTGCACGCTTTCCCCACCACTCTTTTCCCCCTGAGGCAGATCCTAACTACTGAGGCACAAAATGGCCCCTTTATGGTATAGGTCCCTTTTGCTACTAGTGAGCTGTACAATTGGAAACAGCAGAAGCCTCCTTTTTCCCGAAAAACCACAGTCCCTTTTTTCCCTGTTAGTGACCGTTTTCTACATCCACCAACCTAAGTGGGTGGGTGGGTGGGTGGGACTGTCAACAGCTCCTGCATGTCCTCTTCACCACTGAAGAAAGGGAGAGGATTCTAGGGGAGGCCCGTAAAAGAGTCCTTGGTCCAGATGGAAACCCCACAACAGACACAGAGAGATGCTTGCGCGTCCTAACCGAGTCCCCTCCTGATTGGGACCCCAATACTCATCAAGGTAAGGAGGCTCTTGACAGGTATCACCAGTTTCTGTTAGGGGGGTTTGTGGGAGGCAGTTAGGAAACCGAGGAATATGTGAAAATTCACTGAAATCAGACGTGGAAAAACAAGTCCCTGCCAAGTATCTAGAGCGTCTTATGGAAGCCTAGGGAGCCTCCACACCCATCGACCCAGAGGACCCTAAAGACTGGCAGGCAATAGTTATTGATTTTGTGTCCAATTCAGCCTCTGCTATTTACAAGAAGATCCAGAAATGTGATGGATTCGAGAGAAAGAGGCTAACTGAACTCTCAGAGGTGTCCAAGAGGGTCTATGACAATAGGGAGGATGGCACCGTTAAACAGACCAAGACAGTTGCCAAGGTGGTAGTTGCCAAGTTAGCAGAAACTCAAGCTCAGACCCCTAACCCCAGGGGACCCCGTAGATATGGGGTCCCTGATCCACACAGAAGCGGGGGTGTTCAACCAGACCACCCCTGTCTCCTGATCAATGTGCATATTGCCAACATTCAGGACACTGGAAAAATGAGTGCCCGAGCCAATAGCCCAGAGAACAATTAGTTTCTCTGACTCCCCAGTAGGGGGGGCCCGACTCCATAATGATCCCTCTATACCCCCAGGAGCTGAGGGTAACCTCAGATGTTGGGGGTCTTCCTGTTTCCTTTTTTTCAACTCTGGGGCGGCTGCCTCAGTACTTCAACAGTCTTATGGCCGTCTAAGTTCCCACTCTATCCAAGTTCAGGGGGCTACAGAAGCGTCCCAGACAGCCCCGCTCACACCTTCTCGAACCATTAACTATCTCGAACCAGTAACACATTCTTTCCCCGTGGTGCCGGACTGTCCCCATGCCCTCCTCGGGTGAGACTTTCTATACAAGCCACACGCCACTATCTCCTTTGAAGGACCCTTTCCTTCAGTCGCCCTGGGCCTTCTGCAGTTAATGGTGACATGTCCTTTAGCTGAGGAATCCCACCTGCTTACACTCACTAAGTCCAGAAACCGGTCAGTAGAGTGCTCTTCACTCCTTATTGAGCTTCAATAGGCTGTCCCTGAGGAATGGGCTGAGACCAATTCTTTTGCTTTTGTGTCTCATCAGCCCCAGTAGTCATGCAGCTCCTGGCTACTGTGCCTGCAGTTTGAGTTAATCAGTACCCCCTAGGGCAACCCACCTTGCTGGGCCTCAAGCTTCACATTGATGGACTCCTTGAGGCTGGGGTCCTCCGGCCGTGCTGGAGTCCCTGGAACTCCCCCTTGATGCCTGTGTGCAAGCCTGGGTCCGGGGATCTACAACCAGTGCAAGACCTTTGGGAGGTCAATTCTCAGGTGGAGACAGTGCTCCCTATGGTTCCGAATCCTTACAAGTTTCTTTCTTTCCTTGACCCTGGCCATGGGTGGTATACTGTTTTGGATCTGAAAGATGCTTGCTTCTCTATGGCCCTGGCGCCCGTAAGTCAGCCCCTCTTTGCCTTTACCTGGACCGACCCCCATACAGGGATCGTGTCACCACTTACATGGGCCTGAAGGGACATAAACCCCACAGCCGGTATATCAAGAAAATATGCGGACGGAATGAAGGACCAGATGGCTCGAGAACTCCTCAAGGCCAAGTAATACTCCCAAGAATGGCAATTTTGCCCTTCATAACAAGTATGCATAGCCTCACACACCTGGGCGGCGCCTGACTCTCTGAACTCCCTTTGAAGTCCCTTTTGGTGCATCCCTGGCCATTGTGCCCAGAATAGTACAGCAAATTCCCCTTGACTTCAGTAATAAATCTTGGCTTAAGTCTTTACAGGACCTGTTAGAAGTCCAGAGTGCTGTAAAGAATTTGTATGGAGCAGCACCCAACCTGAGCCCCCTGATCCTCTGGCAGACTGCACCCTTGGACCAGGAGACTGGGTCCTCACCATGAAACTTCCTTGAGGAGCTTCCCTGGAGCCTACACGGACCAGGCCTTATCCAGAGGCTGTTTGAATGACCCCAATGATGGGGAACTCAGAAAAATAATATATCAACTATCTAGAAAAAAAAGAAAAGAATGTTGCTGCTGAGCAGTATACTGGCAACTAAAAGTTGAAAAGGATGCCAAGACAAATAAGAGGGAAACATTTTAATTCACAAAGGATATTCCCAATAAATTGTAAGCTTCCAGAGGAAAGGGGTTTCTTTAGCTTCTTTTTGTAGCTCCAACACTCCAATCAATATCTGGCACACAATCTGAGCTTTGTAGCATGCACTCCTGGCAGTTACAATTACTAGTCTGTCCTAGGCCCAACAGAGTACCTTTGACCACTGACCTTTGCAGTGTGAACTCTACCCGGCTCGCCTCCTCTGAGGCCTTCTAAGGTCTCTGGCCACAATCTCTTGAATCTATAGTTTAATAACCTGTAGCGCACTCAAGAATAGCCATGTGTAATTTCAAAAGCCTTTATTATACCTACTCACATAATGCCCCGTCTTGATGCCCTGACATGTTGCTTACCTAGTGAACACCTGGTCAGAAGAACCATGTGTTCACTTCCAAAATCCTTACCTCTTTTGGCTATCCATCTCAGCTTAGCCACCCAGGCTAGGGAGCCAGGTTAAAGAGAGCGACTGCTGTCTGCAGTGGGCTTATAAAGGGCCTGTGAGGTCACACACACAACCAGCCAGCTTGAGAGCCGTCACCCATTACGAAGCTATCTCAATGTGGCCACGATCCCACCCACTGGGCAGTCCTAATATCCACAGAGATTACTTCCTGGGGCACTCAATCTCCCATCACGCTGTGTCCGCCCATTTAAAGGGCCCTTACAATTCCCTTCTCTTGTTTTGCGGGAACCACACATCTCATCAAGCTAAACTTTTAGCACCAGCTATAGTTCACTTGATCCATGAGATGACAGTGTTATGCCCAAGGAGGTACAAAGCAGCAGATCAGTAAACAGAAGTATGACAATGAGAACCAGGCTCAACAGTGGCCCAAGTGTTCAACCCATTCATCAAAGTCATACTCAAGATAATAAGCCAAAGAGGTTGGATGCCAATGAGGTAGGATGTCAACACTGAGGTGGGAAGTCAACAAGGTAAAACATCACAATTCTAGTTAACAAATATCAGTGAGGTAGGTTGTCACAATTCTAGTTACATTTATCACAATTCTAGACCAATTCTAGTTTCTCACAATTCTCTATTGCACTTTGCACAATCCTAGAGCAATTCAAGCTTATCACAATTCTCTATTGCACTTTTCACAATTCTAGAGCAATTCTAGTTTATCACAATTCTCTATTGCACTTTTCACAATCCCAGAGCAATTCTAGTTTCACAGGTGTACATAAGCAAAGTCATGTCCAGTAACATTGTCTCAATAACAATGGCAGGTGGGTGTGTTGGTTTTTTACCCACTAATTTAAAAGCATAGTCCTTCAATAGAAAGCACAGGGCAAAGCCTCTCCCCAGGCCACCATATGGCAAGTAGCCACGGGAGGAGCAAGCAGGCCCACTGTCCATCCACAGTCTTTATATTGCATATCACCCAAGACAGTCCATTTCAGCTGCAACACTGGAACCGTGTCTGATGTCTCTGGTGTCACGGTCAGGAGGAACATTGCTGCCATCAGCGTCTGGAGGGTTGCTGACATCTGGCTGGTCCCTCTGGGCTGTTGTCTGGTTCTTTTCTTGGATCCCCAGGTTACCAATATCTCTGGTGTGGATCAACTCTGCTGCTGGATCTGCACCTAGGAAGGAATGTACCCGGGGCCCAACTTGTGCCTTTCCAAATGCCATCCAGGCCTTTCCACATCACAGTGGAAACAAAGTTGTTGTCAAAAAGATTAACAAAAGTCAGACAAAAGTTAGTCAGTCTGTCACTTAGCTGCACTTTCTGTGTATGCCCGAAGTGCATTGCTAAGGTAAAATGCAAAGAATTTTAAAATGTAAAACCAAAATAATTTAAAAGTGTAAAACAGAAATTAAATAAGTAAAACCAAAACAACTTAAAAATATAAAATCAAAATAACTTAGTAATGTAAAATCAAAATACTTTAAAGATGTAAAATGTAAAATCAAAAGTGTTTAAAAATGTAAAATCAAAATTTTAAAATTTCAAGCAATCACATATATGTATTGCCACATCTTGTGCATATCCCAAAATTCCCTTCTCTTTTTTAGAAGAGAAGATCTTGGGGATATAGTCTGTGCAATAATGATTTTACTAATAGGATTATAAGAAATGCCAATGGAATGGGCAAAGTCAAATTCAATGCAAAAACACCTAAAGGCAAAATATTTGTAAGCCAATCCATAAATTGTCTTAAATGCATGTGAAATTTCTACAATGGAAAAATGGCTGATCACATGTCTAGCTGCTTCTCCAGATTGGAATGAAGCCATAATGTCCATTGGACTTAAAATATTAAATGTCAAACCATAAGGGTTTTGTCCTATAGGGAGTATAGGAGAATGAAAGAAAGATAAGCTGTGTAGCCTTCTGCCATGCTCTTAGATTCCTCTTTAGTTATCACAGTTTGCAAATATAAGACTCTAACAGCCTGATTGTAAGTGATTTGAAGGTCCACTCTGAAAATGAATATGTAGGGTATATTTTGGGGCCAAGCGTGGGGCCAGCACCCTACTTCCACTGAAGTCCTCAGGTGACCAGGAGATTAGGTGAGTATTCTAATAGAAATAAGGAACTTACCTTGTTAAGGACTAAACCAGCAATCCCTAGTAGCTGAGATGGGGCAGATGTTAGCTAAAAACATTCCATGGGCCTCAGCTGACCCAGATACAGACCCTGGTCCTGCTCCAGCCTGCCCTAGTAGTAATCCTATAGAGGATATAATTAAGATAATTGATGAGAAAAGTTTACTTGTAACCAGCCCACAAATGGATACTCTATTAGACTCATTGAATCCCATGTCCCCTTGCTTCTTAAAGGAAGAAAAACTAAGCATAGATAACTGGAAGCTAGTGGGACTTGAAATGAAAGAATTTTACACAAAAGGTGGGCCTTATTCAATTACAGCAGAGGTATTTTATCTATCCAATGTGATTCAATTACACTTAAGCTATCGGGCAAGTTATAGGAGAAGGTAAAGTGAACAGAGGAGAAAGCATGAGGAGCAAAAAATAGAAAATAAGCAAACTCACGGCCTTGTCAGAGGTCAAGGGGATTTGAATGAGGAAGTAGGGTGTGTTGACTCTGATTATCCTGAAGAAATTTCAACCCCTCCTACAGAGCAGATTATTGATCAGCCCACATCAACTCCACCTTCAGGGACAGAGGGAGGAGGAGTAGTGGGAGGGGGGGTGATATCATCAGTACCTCCCCCACAGCAATCGCCAACCCCCATAACTAGATTACAGAAAGGGCTTATTGAAGCTATCCAAAATGGAAAAGAAATAGATAATGATTTCAAACTTCCAATTTTTACTGTGATTCAACAGCATAATTCTGCAGGTCAAGAAAGTAGAAAATATGCTCCTTTTAATATGGATGTCCTTAAAGACCTGAAAAAAGCTTGCACTCTCTTTGGGGCTACATCAAATTATGTTAAGATGTTAATACACAATTTAGTTTATGAAACTTTAATCCCTGACTGGAAAACCATCGCAAAGTTGTGCTTACAACCTGGACAAAACTTGTTGTGGTTTTCTGAATATAGTGAGCTCTGTAAGATTCAAGCCCAATAAAATAGTCAAAGTGGAGTTAATACTTTAATCACGTGTGACCTACTAACAGGTGTAGGTTCTTATGCAGATGCTTCAGTACAGATTAATTACTCCACAATAGCATTTGAGCAAATTGCTGCTGCTGCTATAAAAGCATGGGCTTCTCTCCCCAGTAAAAACTACAAGGGCGAGAACTACACAAAAATTGTACAAGGACCAAATGAACCCTTTGCTGATTTTGTGGCATGTTTGCAGACAGCTGTCATACAGGCAAATGGTGAAAATGAAGTAACAGACACTTTGGTAAAGCAACTTGCTAGAGACAATGCCAATGAGGTTTGTAGAAGGATTATACTAGGACTAAATAGGGATGCTCCTTTAGAGGAGATAAGACGCTGTGCCACAGTGGGCACAAATACCTTTTATAGCCAGGCTATGGTGCAGACTTCCCAAGATCCCAACATAGGAAGACAGGGTCCCTTTTGGCAAGGGACTTCCAGAGAGATTCGTCAATGCTTAAAATGCAGTAAAGTAGGCCATCTGAAAGCTCAATGTTGGCATACAGACAGAGGGAGAAAACAGGCTGGGAGAACAAGACCCAAAACCCCATGTCCAAAATGCAACAGAGGACTCCATTACATATCAGAGTGTAGACTGATTCAGGGAAACGGGATGAGGGGCCCAGCTCCAGGGCCCCAGGCAAAAAACACTTGGGACATGATGGCAGCCGATGCCACACCCAGAGAGTGCCTCCAAGTCCAATACCCAGACATGACCAGTGAGCCAGGAAGCCATCTGAGGGGAGAAAGGGATTACACAATCAGTCAGCCAGGAAGCAACATGATGGGAGAAAAGGAATACAATTAGGGAGGATAGAGTTGTATGCAGCTGGGACAACTGAGATACCCCCTGGAGAGGTGAAATCTGTTCCTCTCCAGCCTATGGATCCCTTGCCTCCAGGGACAGTAGACATGACCATTTCACCTCCTGAGAGTACTTACAAGACAGTGTTCATTCATACACTGATGAGGGAAACTGGGGAATGTGTGGATCATATCCCAGTCACTAACACAGGTAGACAATGTGTGACTTATCAACCAGGGGAAGTAGTAGCATTGGGTTTATTGATACAGACCCCTAATAAGCAACTTGGTGACAGTCACCCACGTTCTGACTCCAAGCAGAAAAACCCAGGAATATACTGGACAGCAGCTGTGACAGCTGACCGACCTATGCTCACCATCTATATAAATGGCATACCATTAGAAGGACTGGTGGACACAGGTGCAGATTGAACAGTCATTAGAGGTGCCAACTGGCCCAGTCACTAGCCAAAGACTAAGGCAGACACCTACATGTCTGGGGTAGGAGGATCAATAGCAGCTGAAGTTAGTGCTACCCCTTTAAGATGGATATTTGAAGGTGAAACAGGAGTTTTTCCTCCTTTTTAAGTTGAAAAAAATCCCCATCATTCTATGAGGAAGAGACATTTTACAACAATTAGGCAGGGCTGCTGTTGAAGGCCTGTCAACACTTTCCCCTGTTCGTATCCAATGGAAAACTGATACACCAGTGTGGATAGAACAGTGGCCCTTAGGTAGCGATAAAATTTATGCCTTACTAGACATAGTACAGGAACAACTTGACCAAGGACACTTACAACCTTCTCTAAGTCCTTGGAATTCCCCAGTATTTGTTGTAAAAAAGAAATGGGGAAAATGGAGGATGTTGACTGATTTAAGAAAGGTAAATGAACAGCTGGAAACTATGGGAACTCTTGTACCTGGACTTCCATCTCCTACTCAGTTGCCTAGAGAATGACCTCTGTGGGTTATAGACATTAAAGATTGTTTCTATTCTATCCCTCTAGATTAGGAGGATATGAAAAGATTTGCCTTCTCAGTGCCCAGCGTTGACTTAGCTGAGCCTTATAAAAGATATGAATGGACAGATTTGCCACAGGGAATAAAAAACAGCCCTACTATGTGTCAAATGTAGTTGCTGCTGCTCTTACTCCAGTAAGAAAAGCATTTCCAAAAGTAATGTTATTACATTACATGGATGATATATTGGGATGTGCACCTGAGGAACAAATGTTAGAAGCATGTCTACAAAAAACCATAGAAACACTAAGGAATTATAAATTGCACATGGCTAAAGAAAAGATTCAAAGACATGCTCCTTTTCAATATTTAGGATATGAAGTATATCCTAAGGTGCTTACAGTACAAAAACTCTCAAGAACAGAGAAGCTAAACACCTTAAATGACTTCCAGAAATTGATAGGAGATATCCAATGGACGTGTCCCGTGTTAGGCTTGACTACCTGTCAATTGCAACCATTATATGACATTTTAAGAGGAGATAGTGCTTTAAATTCACCACGCAAGCTTACAAAAGAAGCTCAAGAGGCTTTGAGACAAGTTGAACTGGCTTTATCCAATGTGGTTGAAAGAGTCACTCAAAAACCCTTGGAGATATCAGTTTTTGCTACACAAGAGGCAACCACAGCAGTTCTTCATCAAGGAGACAGTATGACAAAGTGGGTGCACCTCCCAGCACAACCAGAACAAAGCTTTACTCCTTACCAATGCTTGTGGCTAGAATTATATTAAAGGCCATTAAAAGAGCAGTACAATTATCTGGGATAAGACCTGACAAGATATACACCTGTTATACTAATGGACAAGTTAATGTGTGCTGTGAAACCATCCCAGAGTGGCAAATTTTATTAGCCATGGCTCCAAATTTTACACACGGGTCTCCATTAAAGATATCCAGACTGTTACATAATTGGCGATGGATTCTTGAAGAAAAGGTTTCTAAAGTTCCTCTTAAAGGACCAACTATCTTTACAGATGCATCCAAATATAATATTTGCACTGTACATTCTCGTGACTTAACTATAAAGAGAGTAATCAGAACTCCTTTTCAGTCCACTCAGCAGAATGAATTGTATGCAATCATTCCAGCTCTTACCTACTATCCGGTAGACATTAATATAATATCTGATTTGGCCTATTCAGTAGGTGTCTTACAAAGAATTGCCACAGCCCAAATAAAATTTGTAGCCTCCTATATATATGCTCTTTAAGGAACTTCAAGAGCGAGTGAGAAAGCATCCAGGTAAGATTGATATTTTGCATGTCCACTCTTATAGTGGCTGTCCAGGTCCTATTTTTGATGGTAATTCAAAGGCAGATAGCCTTCTAACCATGTTGGCCAGTACTCCTTTATTTCAAGAAGCACAAGAATCTCATTCTAAATATCATCTGGCTGGCTGAGCTTTACATTTGCAATTTGGAATAACAAGAGAAGAAGCTAGGAGCATAGTAAAAGCCTGTACAGCTTGCCTTCCTTTCCGTGCTCCTACACTCCCTCCAGGGAAGAACCCTCGTGGTTTGAGACCTAATGAAATTTGGCAAATGGATGTGACCCATTATAAATCTTTTGGTCATCTATATTTTATCCATGTCATGGTAGACACCTTTTCAGGATTCACATTTGCAATGCCAGCAGCAAAAGAGACAGCCCAAGTGGTCACTGAATTCCTTATATAAGCATTTGCAATTATGGGTGTGCCACAAGCAATACAAACAAACAATGGACCTGCATATACGTCTCAACATTTTACACACTTTTGTGCACAGTATGAGATTTTACATACCACAGGCATACCCTTTAATCCTCAAGGGCAGGCAATAGTAGAGAGAAGAAAAAGAGATATTAAGACACTCCTCCAAAAACAAAAGAAAGGGGGAGCCACGGTTAACCCTAGAGAACTTCTAAATTTATTTCTCTATACCATTAATTTTTTAATTTTTGACAAAGATGCACTGACTCCGGCAAACAGGTTTTATAACCCACCAGAAGGGCAGTGTCCAGTGTGAGCAGCTCTACCGTCTTTAGATAATCGCCAGGTGATGTGAAGAGACCCAGAAAGTGGTGAGTGGAAGGAACCAGATAGGTTAACTGCTTAGGGGAGAGGGTTTGCTTGTATCTCCACAGATGGAGAAGGAATCAGATGGGTGCCAACGAGCTGTATTTGCCTTGTCCATTGGAGAGAAATGGAGCAGACCCTTGAAACAAAGGAGAAGACTCAAGAAACAACAGGTGGTTCCGTTGCTGACTGTGCCCACACTGAAAGAACCTGGCAGTTATGGCGTTTCACCCATGGACATCAAAAACTGTTTGACTTGAAAATCCTCAGGAACCATTGGATTCTCTGAGATGTGATAAGACCATTATAGGACTTGAAAGTCCTCAGGAATCATTGGATTCTCTGAGGCATCATAGGGCTGTTTAGGACTGAAAGTTCTCAGGAATCATTGGATTCTCTGAGGCATCATAAGACTATTGTAGGACTCAAAGTGCTCAGGAATCATTGGATTCTCTGAGGCATCATAAGACTGTTGTGGGACTTCAAAAGTTGTAGGGATCATTGGATTCCCTAACATAAAAAGACTGGAGTGGGACTTCAAAACCTTGCGATGATCATTAGATTCCCTGACACATGAAGCAATAGACAATAGATTGGTTTTGGACTATCTCTTGGTTATTGAAGAAGGCATATGTGTAACTGTTGTTTTTATGCCCTCCTCATTTTACCTGTTAGTGTGCATTCTCTCACTCTACCCTTTAGGGTACAGTCTCTCATTCCACCTATTAGGGTGTACACTCTCATTACACCTATTATGGTACACTCCCCCATTCTTCCTATTAGGATGGACTCTCTCATTCCACCTATTAGTGTACACGGCCTCATTCCTCCTATTAGGGTACACAATCTCATTTTACTTAAAATGGTACACTCTTTCATTCTACCTATTAGGGTGCACTCTCTCATTCTAACAATTAGGGAGAACTCTCTCATTCTAGGTATTAGGATGCACTCTCTCATTCCACTTATTAATGTGAACTTTCTCATTCTACTTCTTAGGGTGCACCCTCTCATTCCACTTATTAGGGTGAACTCACTCATACTACCTATTAGGATGTACTCTATCATTCCTCTTATAAGCGTGCACTCGATCATTCTTCCTATGAGGATGCACTCTCTCATTCTACATATTAGGGTGTACCCTCTCATTCCACCTATTAGTGTACACTCTCTCATTCTACCTATTAGGGTGTACTCTCTCATTCTATGTATTATGGGACCCTCTCTCATTCTACATATTACAGTACCCTCTCTCACTCTACCTGTTACAGTGAACTCTCTCAATCTTCCTATTAGGGTATACTCTCTTTCCATGTAATAGTGTGCACTCTCTCATTCTACCAATTAGGGTGCACTCTCTCATTCCACTTATTATGGTGCATTCTCTTGTAATACCTTTTAGCTTACAATCTCCCATTCTACCTATTAGGGTGGACATTCTTATTCCACCTATTAGTGTACACTGTCTCATTCCTCTTATTAGGGAACACAATCTCATTCTACTTATTATGGTAACCCCTTTCATTGTACCTATTAGAGTGCACTCTCTCACTCTATTTATTAGGGGACCATCTCTCATTCGCCCTGTTAGTGTCCTCTCTCTCATTCTATCTATTAGTGTTCATTCTCTCATTCTATCTATTAGGGTGCACTCTCTCATTCCACCTATTATGGTGCACTCTCTCATTCTACCTATTAGGGTGCACTCTCTCATTCTACTTATTATGGGACCCTTTCTCATTCTACCTGTTAGGATACACTCTCTCATTCTAGCTATTAGGGTGCACACTCATTCCACGTATTAGTGTGCACTCTCTCATTCTACTTATTAGGGTGCACTCTCTGATTTCACCTATTAGAGTGCACTCTCTCATTATACCTATTAGGGTGCACTCTATCGTTCTACTTATTATGGGACCCTCTCTCATTCTACCTGTTTTTGTGCCCTCTCTCATTCTACCTTTTAGGGTGCACTCTCTCATTCCACATATTGGGTGCCCTCTCTCATTCCACCTATTATGGTGCACACTCACATTCTACCTATTACAGTGAACTCTCTCATTCTACTTATTGCAGACCCCACTCTTATTCTACCTATTAGTGTGCACTCTCTCATTCTATTTATTACGGTGCACTCTCTCATTCCACCTATTATGGTGCACTCTCTCATTCTACCTATTAGGGTGCACTCTCTCATTCTACTTATTACGGGACCTTTTCTCATTCTACCTGTTAGGGTACACTCTCTCATTCTATCTATTAGGGTACACACTCATTCCACGTATTAGTGTGCACTCTCTCATTCTACCTATTAGGGTGCACTCTCTGATTTCACCTATTAGAGTGCACTCTCTCATTATACCTATTAGGGTGCACTCTATCATTCTACTAATTATGGGACCCTCTCTCATTCTACCTGTTATTGTGCACTCTCTCATTCTACCTTTTAGGGTGCACTCTCTCATTCCACATATTGGGTGCTCTCTCTCATTCCACCTATTATGGTGCACACTCACATTCTACCTATTACAGTGAACTCTCTCATTCTACTTGTTGCAGGCCCCACTCTCATTCTACCTATTAGGAGCCACTCTCTCATTCCACCTATTAGTCTACACTATCTCATTTGTCCTATTAAGGTACACAATTTCATTCTACTTATTATGGTATACTCTTTCATTCTACCTGTTAGTGTGCACTCTCTCATTCTACCTATTAGGGTGCACTCTCATTCCATTTATTAGGGTGCACTCTCTCATTCCACATATTAGTGTGCACTCTATCATTCCTCCTATTAGTCTGCACTCTCTCATTCTACTTATTAAGGGACCCTTTCTTATTTACCTATTACTGAGCACTCTGTCATTCTACCGATAAGGGTGCACTCTCTAATTCTACTTATTATGGGACACTCTCTCATTCTGCCTGTTAATGTGCACTCTCACAATCTACCTATTAGTGTGCAATCTATCATTCCTCTTATTAGTGTGCACTCTCTCATTCTACCTTTTACTATACATAATCTCATTCTACTTATTATGGTACACTCTTCCATTCTACCTATTAGGATGCACTCTCTCATTCCACAGATTATGGGGCACTCTCTCACTCCACCTATTAGAGTGCACGTTCTCATTCTCCATTTTAGGGTGCACTCTCTAATTTAACCTATTAGTGTACACTGTCTCATTCCTCTTTTTACAGTACACAATCTCATTCTATTTATTATGTTACACACTTTCATTCTACCTATTAGGGTACACTCTCACATTTTATTTGTTCAGGTGCACTCTCTCATTCTACCTATTAATTAACACTCTCTCATTCTACTTATTACGGGACCCTCTCTAATTCTACGTGTTAGTGTGCATTCTGTCATTCTTCTTATTAAGGTGCATTCTCTCATTCTACCTATCAGGATGCACTCTCTAATTACACGTATTATGGTGCACTCTCTGATTCTACCTAATACGTTTCAGACTCTCATTCCACCTATTACGTTGCACAATCTCTACTTATTAGGGTGCACACTCTCATTCTACTTATTACGGGACCCTCTCTCATTCTGCCTGTTAGTGTGCACTCTCTCATTCTACCTCTTAAGGTGCACTCTCTCATTCCACCTATTAGTGTACACTCTTTCATTCCTCCTATTAGTCTGCACTCTCTCATTCTACCTTTTAGGGTGCACTCTCTCACTCCATGGATTATGGGGCACTTTCTCATTCCACCTATTAGAGTACACTGTCTCATTCCTCCTATAAGGTTTCACTTTCTCATTCTACTTGTTACGGGACCCTATTTCATTCAGCCTATTAGGAGGCACTCTCTCATTCCACCTATTACTCTGCACTCTCTCATTCAACTTATTAGGGCTTACTCTCTCATTCTACTTCTTTCTGGACCCTCTCTCATTCTACCTGTTAGAGGGCACTCTCTCAATCTACCTATTACACTGCACACTCTCTTTCCACATATTAGGGTGCACTCTCACATTCTACCTATTAGGGTGCACTCTCTCTTTCTACTTATTACGGGACCCTCTCTCATCCTACCTATTAGGAGGCACTCTATCATTCCACCTATTAGTTTGCACTCTCTCATTCGACCTATTATTGTGCCCTCTCTCATTTTAAGTAGTATGGGACTTTCTCTCATTCTACCTCTTAGTGTGCAATCTCTCATTCCACCTATTAGGGTGGACACTCTCATTCCACCGATTATGGGACATTCTCTCTTTCCACCTATTAGTGTTCATGCTCTTATTCTACATATTCGTGTGCACACTTTCATTCCACCGTTTATTGTACACTGTTTCATTCCACATTTTATGGTACACAATCTCATTCTACTTATTATGGAACACTCTTTCAGTCTACCTATTAGGGTGCACTCTCTCATCCTACTTATTAGGGTGTGCTCTCTCATTCTACCTATTAGGATTCACTCTTGAATTCATCTTTATTATGGGACCCTTTCTCATTCTATTTGTTACTGTACACTCACTCATTCTACCTATTAGGGTGTACTCTCTCAATCCACCGATTATGGGGCATTCTCTCATTCCACCTATTAGTGTACACGGTCTCATTATACATTTTAGGGTGCACACTCTCATTCCACTGATTAGAGACACTGTCTCATTCCTCCTTTTATGGTACACAATCTCATTCTACTTATTATGGAACACTCTTTCAATCAATTAGTGTCCACTCTCTCATTCTACCTTTTAGGCTGCATTCTCACATTCTACTTATTACGGGACCCTCTCTCCTTCTATTTGGTAGTGTGCACTCTCTCATTCCACCTCTTAGGGTGCACTCTCTCATTCCACCTCTGAGTGTGCACTCTCTCATTCCACCTATTAGAGTGCACTCTCACATTCCACGTATTGTGGTTCACTCTCTCATTCTTTCTAATAAGGTGCACACTCTCATTCCACTTATTAGGTTGCATTCTCTATACTTATTAGGGTGCACTCTTTCATTATACTTTTTATGCAACCCTCTCTCATTCTACCTGTTAGTATGCACTCTCTCTTTGTACCTATTAGGGTGCACTCTCTAATTCTAATTATTGCGCCACCCTCCCTCATTTGACGAGTAGGTGTGCACTCTCTCAATATAAATACTAGTGTGCAATCTATCATTCCTTCTATTAGTGTGCACTCTCTCATTCTACCTTTTATGGTACGCAATCTCATCCTACTTATTATGGTACACTTTCATTCTATCTACTAGGGAGCACTCTCTCATATTACCTATTAGGGTGCACTCTCTCATTCTACCTATTAGGGCTCACTCTCTAAATCTATTTATTATGGGACCCTCTCTCATTCTACATGTTAGTGTGCGCTCTGTCATTGTACCTATTAGGGTGCAAGCTTTCTTTCTACCAATAAGGGTGCACTCTCTCCTTCTACGTATTATGGTGCAGTCTCTCATTCCACCTATTAGAGTGCACTCTCTCATTCCACCTATTAGTGTGCAATTTCTCATTCCTCCTTTTACAGTACACAATCTCATTCTACTTATTATGGTACAGTCTTTCAATCTACCTATTAGGGTGCACTCTCTCATTCTAATTATTAGGGTGTGCTCTCGTTTCACCTATTAGTGTGCACTCTCTAAATCGACCTATTTGGGCACCCTCTCGCATTCTACTTATTACGGGACCCTCTCTCATTCTACTTCTTAGTGTGAATTCTCTCATTCTACCTATTAGGCTGCAGTCTTTCATTTTACTTATTACAGGACTTTCTCTCATTCTACCTGTTAGTGTGCAAGCTCTCATTCCACCTATTAGGGTGCACTCTCTCATTCCACCAAATATACTTATTAGGTTGCACTCTCTCATTCTACTATTAGGGCACACTCTCGCAATCTAATTATTATGAGACCCTCTTTCATTCTACGTGTTAGTGTGCATTCTTTCATTCTACCTATTAGGGTGCATGCTCTCATTCCACAGTATTAGGGTGCACTCTCTCCCTCCACGGATTATGGTTCACTCTCTCATTCTACCTAATAAGGTGCACACTCTCATTCCACTTATTAGGTTGCACTCTCTATACTTATTAGGGTGCACTCTCTCATTATATTTTTATGGGACCTTCTCTCATTCTACCTGTTAGTATGTACTCTCTCATTCTACCTATTAGGGTGCACACTCTAATTCTACTTATTGCACAACCCCCCCTCATTCTACCAGTAGTTGTGTACTCTCTCAATATACCTATTAGTGTGCAATCTATCATTCCTTCTATTAGTGTGCACTCTCTCAATATACCTATTAGTGTGCAATCTATCATTCCTTCTATTAGTGTGCACTCTCTCATTCTACCTTTTACGGTACACAATCTCATTCTACTTATTATGGTACACTCCTTCATTCTACCTATTAGGGAGCATTCTCTCATTTTACCTATTAGGATGCACTCTCTCATTGTACCTATTAGGGCGCAATCTCTCATTCTAGTTATTATGGGACCCTCTCTCATTCTATGTGTTAGTGTGAACTCTCTCACTCTACCTATTAGGGTGCATGCTCTCATTCTACTTAATAGGGTGCACACTCTCATTACCCCTATTAGGTTGCACTCTCTCATTATACTTATTAGGGTGCACTCAATCATTATACTTTTTATGTGACTCTCTCTCATTCTATCTTTTAGTGTGCACTCTTTCAGTCTACATTTTATGGTGCACTCTCTCATTCCACCTATTAGTGTGCACTCTCTCATTCTACCTGTTATAGGGCACTCTCTCTATCTACCTATTACGGTGCCCTCTCTCATTCTTCTTATTACGGGACCGTCTCTCATTTTACCTCTTAGTGTTCATTTTCTCATTCTACCTTTTAGGCTGCACTCTCTCATTCTACCTGTTAGTTTGCAATCTCTCACTCTACCTATTATGGTGCACTCTCTGATTCCACCGATTATGGGGCATTCTCTCATTTGACCTATTAGTGTGCATGCTCTCATTCGACATTTTAGGATGCACACTCTCATTCCACAGATTAATGTACACTGTTGCATTCCTCCTTTTATGGTACAAAATCTCATTCTACTTATTATGGAACACTCTTTCAATCTACCTATTAGGGTGCACTCTCTCATTCTACCTATTAGGGTGCACTCTCTCCTTCCACGTATTATGGTGCAGTCTCTCATTCTACTTAATAGGGTGAGTACTCTCATTACCCCTATTAGATTGCACTCTCTCATTATACTTATTAGGGTGCACTCTATCATTATACTTTTTATGGGACCCTCTCTGATTCTACCTGTTAGTATGCACTCTCTCCTTCTACCTATTAGGTTGCACTCTCTAATTCTACTTATTACACAACCCTCCCTCATTCTACCAGTAGGTATGCACTCTCTCAATATACCTACTAGTGTGCAATCTATCATTCCTTCTATTAGTGTGAACTCTCTCATTCTACCTTTTATGGTGCACAATCTCATCCTACTTATTATGGTACACTCCTTCATTCTACCTATTAGGGAGCACTCTCTCATTTTACTTATTAGGCACACTCTCTCATTCCACCTATTAGGGTGCACTCTCTCATTCCTCCTATTAGTGTGCACTCTCTCATTCTACCTGTTAAAGGGCACTCTCTCTCTATCTACCTATTACAGTGCACAATCTCTTTCCATGTATTAGGGTGCACTCGCACATTCCACCTATTAGTGTGCACTCTTTCATTCGACCTATTATGTCGCCCTCTCCCATTTTTCTTATTATGGGACCGTCTCTCATTCTACCTCTAATGTGTGCATTCTCTCATTCTACCTATTAGGCTGCACTCTCTCATTCTACCTGTTAGTTTGCAATCTCTCTTTCCACCTATTAGGGTGCACTCTCTCATTCCTCCTATTAGTTTGCACTCTCTCGTTCTACCTATTAGAGGGCACTCTCTCAATCTATCTATTACAATGCACACTCTCTTTCCACGTATTAGGGTGCAACTGACATTCTACCTATTAGGGTACTCTTTCAGATTCTATATATTAGGGTGCACTCTCTCATTCTATGTATTACGGGACCCTCTCTCATTCTATGTGTTATTGTACACTCTCTCATTCTACCTATTAGGGTGCATGCTCTCATTCTACCAAATAGAGTGCACTTTCTAATTCCAACTATTAGGTGGCACTCTCCCATTCTTTCTCTTAGGGTAGACTGTCTCATTCCATATATTAGTGTATACTGTCTCATTTCTCCTATTAGGTTGCATTCTCTCATTCTACTTGTTACAGGACTCTGTCTCTCTCCTTCCACATATTATGGTTCACTCACTCATTCTACCTAATAGGATGCACACTCTCATTCCACCTATTAGGTTGCCCTCTCTATACTTATTAGGGTGCACTCTCTCATTCTACTTTTTATGGGATCCTCTCTCATTCTACCTGTTAGTATGCACTCTCTCCTTCTACCAATTAGGGTGCATTCTCTAATTCTACTTATTGCACAACCCTCCCTCATTCTACCAGTTGGTGTGCACTCTCTCAATATACCTACTCGTGGACAATCTATCATTCCTTCTATTAGTGTGAACTTTCTCATTCTACATTTTATGGTACACAATATCATCCTACTTATTATGGTACACTCTTTCATTCTACCTATTAGGAGCACTCTCTCATTTTACCTATTAGGGTGCATGCTCTCATTCTACCAAATAGAGTGCACTTTCTAATTCCAACTATTAGGTGGCACTCTCCCATTCTTTCTCTTAGGGTAGACTGTCTCATTCCATATATTAGTGTATACTGTCTCATTTCTCCTATTAGGTTGCATTCTCTCATTCTACTTGTTACAGGACTCTGTCTTATTCAACCTATTAGGAGACACTCATTCTATTTGTTAGTGTGCACTCTCTCATTCTACCTATTAGGGTGCACTCTCTCATTCCATGTATTAGTGTGAACTCTCTCATTCTACCTCTTAGAGTTCAGTCTCTCTTTGCAACTATTAGGGCACCCTCTCTCATTCTTCTTATTATGGGACCCTCTCTCATTCCACCTATTAGGGTGCACTCTCTCCTTCCACGAATTAATGTGCACTCTATCATTCTACCTATTAGGGTGCACTCTCTCATTCCACCGATTATGGGGCACTCTCTCATTCTACATATTAGAGTGCATGCTCTCATTCTACATTTTAGGGTGCACTCTCTCACTCCACTTATTAGTGTACACTGTCTCATTCCTCCTTTTACAATGCACAATCTCATTCTACTTTTTATGTTACACTCTTTCAATCTACCTATTAGTGTGCAATCTTTCATTCTACCTATTAGGGTGCACTTTCTCATACTAACTATTAGGCTGCACTCTGTTATTCTACTTATTACGGGACCCTATCTCATTCTACCTCTTAGGAGGCACTCTCTCATTCCGCCCATTAGTGTCCACTGTCTCATTCCACTTATTAAGGCGCACTCCCTCATTCTACATATTATGGGACCCTCTCTCATTCTAAGTGTTAGTGTGCACTCTCTCATTCTACCTATTAAGGTGCACTCTCTCATTCCACTTTAGGGTGCAATCTCTCATTTTACCTATTAGGGTGCACTCAGTCTTTCTAATTATTATGCGACCCTCTCTCATTCTACCTGTTAGTTTGCACTATCTCATTTGAACTTTTAGGGTTCACTCTCATTATACTTCTTAGGGTATACTCTCTCATTCTACCTATTAGGGTGCACTCAGTCTTTCTAATTATTATGCGACCCTTTCTCATTCTACCTGTTATTATGCACTATCTCAATCTACCTATTAGTGTGCAATCTATCATTCCTCCTATTAGTGTGCACTCTCTCATTTTACCTTTTATGGTACACAATCTCACTCTGCTTATTATGGTATACTCTTACATTCTATCTATTACAGTGCACTCTCTCATTTTACCTATTAGGGTGCACTCTCTCATTCTACATATTAGGGCTCACTCTCTCACCATACTTATTACAGGACCGTCTCTCATTCTACGTGTTAGTGTGCACTGTCTCATTCTACCTATTAGGGCATACTCTCTCATTCTACTTTTTACGGGACACTCTCTCATTCTACCTGTTAGAGGGCACTCTCTCCATCTAACTATTACGGTGCACATTCTCTTTCCACATATTAGGGTGCACTCTCACATTCTACCTATTACAGTGCACTCTCTCATTCTACTTAATTGTGGGACCCTCTCTCATTCTACCTCTTAGTGTGCACTCTCTCATTCTTCCTATTATGCTGCACTCTCTCATTCTACTTATTACAGGACCCTCTCTCATTCTACCTGTTAGTGTGCACTATCTCATTGTACTTATTAGTGTGCACTCTCTCATTCCACGTATTAGTGTGCACTCTCTCATTCTACCTCTTAGAGTTCACTCTCTTATTCCACCTATTAAAGTCCACTCTCTCATTCTACTTATTATGGGACCCTCTCTCATTCTACCTATTAGGAGGCACTCTGTCATTCCACCTATTAGTGTGCACTCTCTCATTCGACCTATTAGGGCGCCCTCTCTCATTCTACTTATTACGGGACTCTCTCTCTCTCTTCTACTTCTTAGTGTGCATTCTCTAATTCTACCTATTAGGCTGCACTCTCTCATTCTACTTATTATGGGACCCTCTCTCATTCTACCTGTTAGTGTGCACTCTCTCATTCCATCCCTCAGTGTCCACTCTCTCATTCCACTTATTAGGCACTCTCTCATTCTACTTATTATTGGACCCTCTCTCATTCTACCTGTTAGTGTGCACTCTCTCATTCTACCTTTTAGGCTGCACTCTCTCATTCCACCTATTAGATTACACTCTCCCATTCTTCCTATTGGGGTCAACTCTCTCGTTCCATCTATTAGTGTACACTGTCTCAGTCCTCCTATTAGGTTGCACTCTCTCATTCTACTTGTTACTGGACCCTCTCTCATTCTACCTATTAGGGCATACTCTCTCATTCTACTTTTTACAGGACCCTCTCTCATTCTACCTGTTAGAGGGCACTCTCTCAATCTACCTATTACGGTGCACTCTCTCATTCTGCTTATTGCGGGACCTTCTCTCATTCTACCTATTAGGAGGCTCTCTGTCATTCCACCTATTAGTGTGCACTCTTTCATTCAACCTATTAGGGCACCGTCTCTCATTCTACTTATTATGTTACCCTCTCCCATTCTACTTCTTAATATGCATTCTCTCATTCTATCTATAATGCTGCACTTTCTCATTTTCCTTATTACAAGACCCTCTCTCATTCTATTTGTTAGTTTGCACTCTCTCATTCTACCTATTAGGGTGCACTATCTCATTCCATGTATTAGTGTGCACTCTCTCATTCCACCTCTTAGAGTTCACTCTCTCATTCTACTTATTACGTTACCCTCTCCCATTCTATCTCTTAGTGTGCATTCTCTAATTCTACCAATTAGCCTGCACTCTCTCATTCTTCTTATTACGGGACCCTCTCTCATTCCACCTATTAGGGTGCACACTCTCCTTCCAAGAATTAATGTGCACTCTCTCATTCTACCTGTTAGTGTGCACTCTCTCATTCTACCTTTTAGGCTGCACTCTCTCATTCCACCTATTAGAGTGCACGCTCTCATTCTACATTTTAGGGTGCACTCTGTCATTCCACTTATTAGTGTACACTGTCTCAATCCTCCTTTTACGGTACACAATCTCATTCTACTTATTATGTTACACTCTTTCAGTCTACCTATTATTGTGCAATCTTTCATTTTACTTATTAGGGTGTACTCTCTCATTCTACCTATTTGGGTGCACTCTCTCATTCTACTTATTACGGGACCCTTTCTCATTTTACCTATGAGGGTGCACTCTCTGACTCTACCTATTAGTGAGCACTCCCTCATTCTACCTATTAAGTTGCACTCTTTCATACCACCTATTAGGGTGCACTCTTTCTTTCCACCTATTAGTATGCACTCTCAAATTCCTCCTATTAGTGTGCACTCTCTCATTCTACCTTTTAGGGTGCACTTTCTCATTCCACCTATTAGGTTACACTCTCCCATTCTTCCTATTAGGGTGGACTCTCTCATTCCAGCTATTATTGTACACTGTCTCATTCCTCCAATTAGGTTGCACTCTCTCATTCTACCTTTTATGGGACCCTCTCTCATTCTACCTATTAGGAGGCAATCTCTCTTTCCACCTATTAGGGTGCACTCTCTCATTCTATCTATTAAGGTGCACTCTCTCATTCTACTTATTTTGGGTCCCTTTCTCATTTGACCTTTTAGGGTGTACTCTTTCACTCTACCTATTAGGGTGCACTCTCTCATTCTACTTATTATGGGACCCTCTCTCATTCTACCTGTTAGTGTGCACTCTCTCATTCTACCTTTTAGGCTGCACTCTCTCATTCCACCTATTAGGTTACATTCTCCCATTCTTCCTATTGGGGTGGACTCTCTCATTCCACCTATTAGTGTACACTGTCTCATTCCTCCTATTAGGTTGCACTCTCTCATTCTACTTGTTATTGGACCCTCTCTCATTCTACCTATTAGGAGGCACTCGCTCATTCCACCTATTACTGTGCACTCTCTCATTCTACCTATTAGGGCGAACTCTCTCATTCTACTTTTTACGGGACCCTCTCTCAATCTACCTGTTAGAGGACACTCTCTCATTCCACTTATTACGAGATCCTCTCTCATTCTACCTATTAGAGAACTCTCTAATTTAACCTATTTGCACTCTCTCATTCGACCTATTAGGGTGCTCTCGAGTTTTAGGGGGTATAGGAAGGGCCTAAAGGAAATCAGTGGCCCTGAGACCTCATGCAAGCTATCAAGTCTTGCTTTCACGCAAATGTAGGCTTTCTCAGAAGGTCAGGAATATAAGAATGAAAATTGTTAGCACTAATATCTGTCTGCCCAGGTTGCATGTACCTTCGGATTCTAATGTTTATTGTGCAACAAGAAAATGATATTCACACACATGTATTGTACCTAGACTATATTGTAACACATGTAAAATGTATGGGATTGCCTGTCATCGGGGGGAGGGAATAGAGGGAGGGGGGGATAATTTGGAAAAATGAATACAAGGGATAATATTATAAAAATATATATATAATAAAAAATTAAAAAAAAAAAAGAAGATAGGATAGAAAAAAGAGAAGCAATTTTGATAATCCAGTTATTTTATGACTGTTGCTGTTCTTTCTCTTTATACCCAGGTTAACATATTTTAGTGACAAGCCAGACTCCATTGTCAAGAAAGCAGGTTGTTTTGGAACATTTCCAAACGTTCTTTTCTGACCATCTTTCCTAATCCCAATATTCTCATCCTGTTTTTTAATATCCTAGGGGACCAAACCATATCTCTCTACAGGAAACAATTTACTTTGATGTTAGGATTACTAAGTGAGAACTCGGGTTGTCTGGATGGTGACAAGGTGAGAATTCAGGTTTTCTGGACAATTACAAGGTGAGAACTCAGGTTGACTTGATAGAGGGGGCAAGCTCATTGGCTGGGGTGGTTCTTCCCAGAAGCCCTTGCATTATCCCACGCCCATTCTCTGGGAGGATAAAAAGAGACAGCACTGGGCGCAGAGAGCAGATTGGCCTGAAGAAGGATAAGAGCTGGAGGAGATTCAGAGCCAGGATTCAAGAGAAAGACTCTCTGCACTACATCAGGCTTGATGCAGCTCTCTGCAGGAAGGGAAGTCACTTCTAAGGACAAGAGTTAACAGCAACTGCCTGGAGACAACGGTTCACTACAGGAAGAAGAATCTGTCTTAAAGATTTGAGTAGACACAGCAGATCTCTTCCCAGAGAGCGATCCGGCAGCTTCTAGAGACGACAGCTCACTACACCTTTTATTTTTGAGTGATCTGAAGAAAAAGATCCTTGCTGTTGATATTGGCCACTGAGAAGCTTACCCTTGAATGCAAGCAAGGCATTGCCTGACAACCTAGAGAGGAACGTAGACATTCAGGGTCCGAAAGGAATGTGCCAGGGCCTCTTCACAGGGCTTTTGGCTGCCTAGGGATTGGAAAAAGGAAAAATAGATAGAATAGTCCACTGTGAGGGGAGGGTTTTTTCAAGAATTGGAGAAGCAAGAGCAGAAAGAGGAGAGTGTGAGTTCATGGCATTAATAAATATTTGTCTCCTGGCCACTAAGCAGGATTGAGAAACCTGGGCCAATAATGTCCCCTGGAGATCTGCATCTATTCTGCTCACAGGTAGGGAAGAGATTCATGAAGCAGTCAGTCAGAAGGGACTGAGGTCACCAAACTCAAGGATTGCCTGATGCTTTTTTTCCTTTCTAGAGCGGCAGAGGGAGGAGGGCTAAACATCAAACACTGCAACTGTGTTCTCAAAATTGCAGAGTCAGGGCATGCATGTTCCCTGGGTTTCATCATACTCAGGTCTGGGAGGTGGCGTAGACACTTCCCCATGCAGTGGTTTTAATTTGTTAGGTCTTCTTTTGCTTCTATGGTTTTGAGTAAAGAAGTGTACATAGTAAAGCTATACTCATGTGATCTACCGTGCTTCTACCATGCTGATATGATTGGAATGAAACACCAGCAAGGGAAAGAAAAAATCTTCCCACTAGGTGGGGGCTAAGCCAAGACCAGAACTGAATAAATATGCACAGACAGCCCACCTAGACTAATGAGGCAAAGACTGTCTGGAACTCACAAGATGGTCAGAGGTAGGGACAGAGGCAGCTGGAAATATAGACACCTTGGCATTTTCCTAGAGTTCCCTCTGATGTTAGAAGGAGTACAAATCTTTGTGGGGAGAGGGAGCATGGGATGGCTTGTGCCTGGTCGTTAATATTGAATAGGGTCTGTCCAAAGACCAGCAGTGTCTCCTGTGTTTCAATGCACTTTTGTGGTAGAAACTTTTGAGGAAGGGGAGAGAAAGAGAAGCAGGTGGAAAAGACAGTACCCGCCCTGTGCTATCATATCCCACATTTCTCTCTGTTTCAGGCAAAGAGAAATAGAGTCCTGCAGATCATCTGAGATGTATGTTACACCACACTTGTAGACTTTGTGGAAGACTACAAATAATAAATGGAAAGTTAGTGTGTCACAGGATCACGGATTTAGTACTGTAAAAGTACTTTGGAGATCATAAGGTCCAGTGACTACTTTTTACAGATTAGAAAAGTAATAAGCATAGAGATAACCCAAGGAGAAGGGAGAATTTCCATTCAAATCCCAACTCTGCCATTTATTAGCTATTGGATCTTAGCTAAATAATTTTATTTCTCCTAGTTTCAGTTTCCTCATCTATACATGAGGAGACTAATACAGCCTTATCCACCATGCAGAATAGCTCAGAGAAGCAAATTAGACAAAACACAGATATTAGAGCAGTTTTGTTATTCAGACACCATGCTCTCTCTTGTTACTTTCCCATTGTCTATACATACCATTTTCATCCCCACCTCTCATCCCTCTCCTCGAAACACCATTCTATTATCCTTCAAAGCCTAGCTTAGTTCCTTAGTTGTAGGACTTAATCAACTCATGTTGATTTCTGCCTTCTATGAACTCTTATTCTCATCATCTATATCACCCAATGTAAAAAGAAATAAAGGCAGGAAGGAAGGAAAGAGGGAAGGAAGAAAAGAGAGAAGGAAGGAAAGAGGGAAGGAAGGAAGGAAGGAAGGAAGGAAGGAAGGAAGGAAGGAAGGAAGGAAGGAAGGAAGGAAGGAAGGAAGGAAGGAAGGAAGGAAGGAAGGAAGAAGAAGGAAAGAGGGAAGGAAGGAAGGAAGGAAGGAAGGAAGGAAGGAAGGAAGGAAGGAAGGAAGGAAGGAAGGAAGGAAGGAAGGAAGGAAGGAAGGAAGGAAGGAAGGAAGGAAGAAGGAAGGAAGGAAGGAAGGAAGGAAGGAAGGAAGGAAGGAGGAAGGAAGGAGGAAGGAAGGAGGAAGGAAGGAAGGAAGGAAGGAAGGAAGGTACACAATCTCATTCTATTTATTATGTTACACCCTTTCAATCTACCTATTAGTGTGCAATCTTTCATTCTAATTATTTGGGTGTGCTCTCTCATACTACCTATTAGGGTGCACTCTCTTGTCCTACTTATTACGGGACCCTCACTCATTCCACATATTAGTGTGCATTATCTCATTCTACCTATTAGGGTGCACTCTCTCATTCTATTTATTACGGGACCTCCTCTCATTCTACCTATTAGTGTGATATCTCCTCCCACCTATGAGGGTGCTCTCTCACATTCCACGTATTAATGTGCACTCTTTCATTCTACCTTTTAGTGTGCACTCTCTCATTCCAACGATTATGGGGCATTTTCTCATTCTGCCTATTAGTTTGCAAAGAAGAAAAAGAAGAAGAAGAAGAAGAGGAAGAAGAAGAAGAAGAAGAGGAAGAAGAAGAGGAAGAAGAAGAAGAGGAAGAAGAAGAAGAAGAGGAAGAGGAAGAAGAAGAGGAAGAAGAAGAGGAAGAGGAAGAAGAAGAGGAAGAAAAAGAAGAAGAAGAGGAAGAAGAAGAAGAGGAAGAAGAAGAAGAGGAAGAAGAAGAAGAGGAAGAGGAAGAAGAAGAGGAAGAGGAAGAAGAAGAGGAAGAGGAAGAAGAAGAGGAAGAGGAAGAAGAAGAGGAAGAAGAAGAGGAAGAGGAAGAGGAAGAAGAAGAGGAAGAAGAAGAGGAAGAAGAAGAGGAAGAAGAAGAGGAAGAAGAAGAGGAAGAAGAGGAAGAAGAAGAAGAAGAAGAAGAAGAAGAAGAAGAAGAAGAAGAAGAAGAAGAAGAAGAGGAAGAAGAAGAGGAAGAAGAAGAGGAAGAAGAAGAAGAAGAAGAAGAAGAAGAAGAAGAAGAAGAAGAAGAAGAAGAAGAAGAAGAAGAAGAAGAAGAAGAAGAAGAAGAAGAAGAAGAAGAAGAACTACTAAGAGATGACCCTATAGATAAATGAAACCATTAGGATGAAGCCCAGTTGGGTCGGTTCAAATTCCATGGAAATGGAGTTTATTACACTGCCTAGTAGAACCAGTTAAGATCATAGGATCATACATATCAGAGTTGCAAGGCATGTAAGAAACAATATAATAAAAAAGTACTTATAATTATAGAGGTAGAGGAGAAAGAAATCTCTAAGTCATTTGTGCCAGCCCTTTCATTTTGCATACAAGAATAGTAAGACCCTCCCTCAAAAGTAAATGATGTATTCATAGATAGTAAGGAGCAGAACTGGGACTTTACCCATTTTTTTCTATCCATTTTAACCACAAGTCCAATTTTCGTCCTAGTCTATTTCTTTGTAACCTAGTCCCTTCCTTCTTTTTATGCCTTACTTCCCTCCACCCCCTCTGCAATCCAGTAACAATGGCTGAAGTGCTGTTCCTAGAGGACTTCCACCTCATGCCTCCAGGATTGACTGTGCTGCTTGTTTTTCCCTCCTAGTCTACACCCCTAACTTAGATGGCTTCCCTTAAGTCTCAGTTAATGTCTTACCTGCTAGGAAAGTCTTTCCCAGGCTTCCTCAATCTTAGTGCCTTGTCTCTGAGGACTAGTCTACAACCTAATTTATTACAAATCTATCTGGTTTGTATGTAATTGTTTTCATATTTCAACCTCATTAGACTGTGAACTTATTGGAACAGGGAATATTTCTTGTTTTATTAATTTATAATTATAAGTTTCTTTTGACAGTACATATGCATGGGTAATTTTTTTACAACATTATGCCTTGTACTCATTTCTGTTATGAATTTTCCCCTCTTTCCCTCCACACTCTTCCCTAGATGACAAGAAGTCCCACACATATTAAATGTGTTATAGTATATCCTAGATACAATATATGTGTGCAGAACCGAATTTCTTATTGCACAGGAAGAATTGAATTCAGAAGGTAAAAATAACCTGGGAAGAAAGACAAAAATGCAAACAGATTACACTCATTTCCCAGTGTTCCTTCTCTGGGTGTAGCTGATTCTGTCCATCATTGATCAATTGGAATTGAATTAGATCTTTTTGTTGAAGATATCCACTTCCATCAGAATACGTCCTTAGTATTGTTGTTGAAGTGTTTAATTATCTCCGGGTTCTGCTCATTTCACTCAGCATCAGTTCATGTAAGTCTCTCCAAGCCTCTCTGTATTCATCCTGCTGGTCATTTCTTACAGAACAGTAACATGTAACATTCATATACCATAATTTACTCAACCATTCTCCACTTGATGGGCATCCATTCATTTTCCAGTTTCTAGCCACTACAAAAAGGGCTGCCACAAGCATTTTGGCACATACAGGTCCCTTTCCCTTCTTTAGTATTTCTTTGGGATATAAATTGGATATAAATCTTTTGGGTATAAATCCTGCTTTTTTTACTATACTTGAAGCATAATAGATTCTGCTCCAGCCTTTTACCTTTACTCTGTATGTATCTCCCTGCATTAAATGTATTTCCTGTAAACAACATATTATAGGGTTCTGAATTTTGATCCAGTCTGCTATCCATCTCTGCTTAATGGGATAGTTCATCCCATTCACATTTACAGTTAAAATTACTAATTTTGTATTTTGTGCCATCATATTATCCCCAAATTGTGCTTTTTTTTCCCTTGCCCCCCTGAACCTTTTTCTCAGTATTAAACTTATGGACCCCAGTTATGTCACGCAGCCTTCCCTTTTTTAGTATTCAGGGAATATTTCTTAAAATTTATTTTACTTTAAACTTATGGAACAAAACAAGTATTAATATAACACTGTACAATAAAAAAAGATGATTGCACATGAAACTGCAAATTTACTATGTACAACTTGTTATTCCCTCCAAATATACAACAAAGTAGTTATCATGTAAATTTCTTTTTTTTCCTTCCTTCCCTCAAATGCCCAAATTTTGTATATTTATGTCCAAATTTTATATATTATATGTATATATGCATATATAAATATACAATTGTGGGGTATATACTATATGCTGTATAGAATATATTATACATATATACATATGTAAACACATATATACACACAAATATATGTGCATACACATATATGTAAAATTATTCTATATATATTTCTTTTTGCAATTCTTCGTATCCCCAGTGTTTTACAGAGTCTAACACAAAGTGTGTGCTTAATAAATGTATTGGCTGAGGAACCACACCATTACCCATACTCTGGGGAAAGGAGAGCATTATGGAAATGTTCTTATCACTGCATTTTTTAAAAATGAGTCTGATCCCCTTGATTGGCCATTCCATTCAAAAATCCAACTCCAAGATCATGATAGAGTAGCTCAGAAAATCCTAAATTCACCAGATTTCCACCACAAACAAGAAAAAATAATGTCTCAGAGTGAACATAGTGTGGTAAAGAAAATCATACAAGATCCAAGAGAAATGCAAGGTAAACATCAAACACTGATTACAAGGAACTCAATAAAGACAAACTGTTTATTTTTTATATATGGAAATATAAACTATATTCCAAGATTGGCATTAGTAATTGAGTAGTTTGAAAGAAAGATTGGGTAGAGCTGAGTATGATATGATTCTAAAAAGCAAAGCCATATAGGAAAAGGTAAAAGGCATAATTGTCTTATACAAATGAGGTTCAAGAGGAAAAAACTGACACAGAACAATTAGATGGGGGAGGATAGCTAGTAGTTCTGGAATCCTCCTCTCATTGGGAATATATTACAGAGAGAATAATACATATACATTTAAAAGTCTTAAATTCAAAAAGAAATAAAAAGATAAGGGGATGGGGGAGAAGATAAGGGAGGGATTGTTAGAGGGAACCCTATTCACATCAGTTCTGGGTTAAAGAGAGAACAACATATACACTTAGAAGGTTAATAAAAGTCTTCTAAATTTATAAAGAAATAAGGTGAGAAATAGGATGAGGGGATAGAAGAGTGTGTAAATTAATGGGAATGGGATAAAGAAGAAACAACATATATATTTGGAAGCCTATAAGTCTTCTAAATTCAGACAGAGGGCAAGGGAAAAGGGTTGTGGGGAGAGGATAAGGAAAAAATCATTAGTGAGGATAGGTTAAATAATAGGAAGGCAAAATAGTGGGTAGGCATAAAGCAAAGGAGTTAGTAGGAATAGGAAATAAGAGATAATTATAGGAAATAAACATAAAATGAAGATCAGAAGTAGAATTTATCACATTAAAAAAAGTTGGGGGGGGCATCTATGTGGCACAGTAGATAGAGCACCTGCCCTGAAGTCAGGAGGACCTGAATTCAAATCTGGCCTCAAACACTTAACATTTTCCTAGATATGTGACCCTGGATAAGTCAGTTAATCTCAATTGCCTTTGCCAAAAAAAAATGGAGTAGTAATCATGCTCTCAGGTAAAGTTAAAGCTAAAATAAATTTAATCAAAATAGAAAAATAGAGAAATCATAATATATTTGTGTGTAAATATGTATGTCTGTGTGTATACATGTGTATTTGAGCTTAAGTGTAACTTTCTTGGAAGTGATGGGGAAAGAAGGGGAAAAAATACAGTAAAAACTGCACAGCAGAGAACAAAAGAAAGCCTACAAGTAAGCAAAGAAAAGCTGTAAGTTCTGAACATAATGTATATTAAAAAAAATACAGGGTTTCTTTTTCTCCCCCATGTTACCCTCCCACCAGTCAGAAAAGAATTCTTTAGAAATGGTCATTCAGAGAAAGTAGCCAATTTGTTGCCCAATTTTATCCACAAACCCATTATAATCCAGAGACATATTTAGCTTTGATGATTATTAGTGAGATGGGTTTTTTTCTGTTATTTAAGATAATTCAAGTCATGCAGAATATAAACATCATAAGAATTTCTAATTTCAGCTAAATCCATTACCTGTACATTTTGAAAGCTAATCATACTTTATAGCATAAACTAATGATATGGATAATGTTGATTGTTTATTCTTGTCTTAATAGATAGTTTTAGAACTAAACTTTCCAGGTATCTTCCTGTAGTACTGCCCTGGGATATGATCAGTCATAATAAGTTAGTGAACCATTTAGTTGGAACACAATCCTATATTATGCAGGAAACATAAGGAAATTGAAAAGGTATAAAGACTGTCTTGAGGTTACTAAAGAAAAGTTACAAACGTCATTATTCCTTATTGTAATCATTCTAAAAATCTGGACAAAAAGTTAGGCTACTAAATCTTCTCACACTAAACCATTTATAGTCAAAGTTTAACAGATGTGCTAGATGGCACAGTGAATAGAGCTTGGAATCAGGAAGATTCATATTCATGAGTTTAAATGTAGACTCAGAAATGAACTGTTTGCCTTGATTTCCTCATCTGAAACATCTGAAGAAGGCAAATCACACACCAGTATGTCCACAAAAATGCACCTCAAATAGGGTCACAAAGAGTGAGATCCAATGACAACATCATTAACATCATCTAACATCACAGGATTACATAAATTGCACTTAGCATACTGTTTGGCACATAGCAGGTGTTTAATAAATGTTTATTTATTGATTGACTGATTGAGATTTAGAGCCAGAAAGAATCTTAAAAGTTCTCTGGTCTAATGCCTTCACTTCACAGATGAGGAGCTGAATAGCTTGTTCAAGACCATACAGGTAATAAGGTGAAAAGTCACACCTATGACCTCTAATTTCATATCAACCAGTCTTTTAATTCACCATATTCTCCAATTTGGAACTATGTCCCAAGGACTATAAAACTTCATATTCTCTGATTTGGAAGTGTCTCTACAGGATCTGTATTCCAAAGAGGTCATAAAAAAGAGAAAAGGACCCATATGTAAAAATATATTTAAAGCAATTCTTTTTATAGTGGCAAAGAATTAGAAATTGAGGGGATATCTATCAATTGGGGAATGGCTGAACAAATTGTGGTATTATGCTATAAAAAATGATGAGAAAACATTGCAGAAAAACCTGGAAAAATGATGCTGAGTGAAGTGAGAAGAATCAGGAGAACATTGTACATAGCAACATTTTGTGGTGATCAACATTGATAGATTTAATTCTCAGCAATACAAAGATCCAAGACAATTCTAAAAGACTCCTGATTGAAAATGCTATCCATACTATGCTCAAAAAGTTATCAAACTGTGCATATGTGTGCTTTGACCCAGCAGTGTTACTACTGGGCTTATATCCCAAAGAGATTTTAAAGAAGGGTAAAGGACCTGTATGTGCAAGAATGTTTGTAATGGCCAGAAACTGGAAACTGAATGGATGCCCATCAATTGGAGAATGGCTGAATAAATTGTGGTATATGAATGTTATGTAATATTATTGTTCTGTAAGAAATGACCAACAGGATGATTTCAGAAAGGCCTGGAGAGACTGAATGAACTGATGCTGAGTGAAATGAGCAGGACCAGGAGATCATTATATACTTCAACAACAATACTATATTTTGATCAATTCTGAAGAACGTGGCCCTCTTCAACAATGAGATGACCCAAATCAGTTCCAATAGAGCAATAATGAACTGAACCAGTTACATACACCCAGGGAAAGAACTCTGGAACATGACCATGAACTATTACATAGAATTCCCAATCCCTCTATTTTTGTCCACCTGGATTTTTTATTTCCTTCACAGCCTAATTGTACACTATTTCAAAGTCTGATTCTTTTTGCACAGCAAAATAACTGTTTGGACATGTATACATATGTTGAATTTAACTTATACTTTAACATATTTAACATGTATTGGTCAACCTGCCATCTGGGAGAAGGGGTAGGGGGAAAGAGGGGAAAAGTTGGAACAAAAGGTTTTCAATTGTCAATGCTGAAAAATTATCTATGCACATATCTTGTAAATAAAAAGCTATAAAAAAAGAAAAAGAAAAAGAAAACACTATCCATTTCCAGAGAAAGAACTATGATCTGAATATAGATTGTTTTTTTTTTCTTTCTCATGTTTTTTCCTTTTTGCTCTGAATATTCTCTTACAACATAATAAATGTGTAAATTCATTTAATAAGATTGCATATGTATAATCTGTATCATATTGCCTGCTGTCTTGGGGAGGAGGGAGAGGAAAATGTAACTCAAAATTTTATAAAAGTAAATGTTGAGGGGGCAGCTAGGTGGGTTAGTGGATAAAGCATTAGCCTTGAAGTCAGGAGGACCTGAGTTCAAATCTGGCCTCAATCACTTAACACTTCCTACCTGTGTGACCCTAGGCAAGTCAATTAAGCCCTACTGTCTCAGAAAAAAAAAAAAGGTAAATGTTGAAGATAATTTTTACATGTAATTGGAAAAAATAAAAAAGTGTTAATTGGAGAAAAAATTCACCATGATCTCTTCTCCTTTTCTCATGTCACTTTGTACTTTCAAATGTCTGATAAGGTATGATATTGTGTTTTGTTTGTTTGTTTGTTTGTTTTTAAGTGACAAAGAGTTAACATTCACTTTTTTTTTTTAAAGATAAATCATTTGTATTGAATTATCCAGTTCAACTTGGGCTCCTCCATTATCAGTTTAGAGCTGTATGAAACCCTAAAGGTCTTTAAATTTTACTTCTTCATTTTACAAATGAATAAACCATAGTGACTTGGTGAAGGTTACACAAGTAACAAGTGTTAGAAGAAGGATATGAGTAAGGGATGGCACACAATACCTGTAATCTCTACCACTGAGGGAGGTTGAGCCTTCTATATGATTTGGATCAGAAGTTCTGAGCTAGGGGGCAGAACCAAGATGGTGGAGAAGATACACTTGAATTTCTAAGCTCTCTCTTACCCTCAATATCAACTATTTAATTTAGCCTCAAAAATAGCGCTGGACTGGTAAAAATCACGAAGATTAGAAACACAACAACTTACCAGCTGAAGAGAATCTGGGACTTCATCAGAAAAGGTCTGTAATGAAGGGGGGGGGGGGGGGAGAAAGACCGGCACAGACAGTGATAGACTAAAGGCTAGCTTACTGTGCTGATCCAGCTGGAGAGGCCTCTGGGGTTAGAAAAGCTACAGAGACAGAGGACTCTGGCATAGGCTGATAGCTCCACTCTGCTTACAAAAGAGCAAACCAGCAGAGAAATCAAAACACTTTTAAAAAAAAAATGCCAGAAACTGCCTATAGCTACCCCAAACTGGAAGTGACTCAGCACAGATCACAGCACGCCTTCTGCTGTCCAGGGCCTTTCCTTGGGGCAATTAAGAACTAGCAAGGCATTGGGACACAGCCCAGGGCAGCCTCTAATCCCACAGTGGGGGGCAAGGCCTGAGGCAGTGGAACTCTCCTCAGCAGTGACTGTGCTTCTGGGGCAGAGATACTTCAGGTCTGTGTGCAGGGGCTATTTACCAGTCAGCTGCTAATATCCAAGGCCCCGAGGGGGTGGCGGGGGGGGGGGGGTGTGCGGCTTTGGCGGGGGGGGGGGGGGGGGGGCGGCTTTGGCCGGGGGTTGTGAGGCTTTCACTGTTCAGCCTCTAGCCTTAGGGCAGTCACTCTACACAGCGGGGGTTCTTCACTGGGCATACCCACAGCCAGGCTCTGAATCACTTTTTTTTTTGGGGGGGGAATACTCTCCCAGAGCACCCTCATATCTTTGCAGCCCATTCACAAGACAGCTGCCTTCCATAATATCTCTGTTCTGTAGAGGAAACTGGAACCCCTTACTCAGAAAGCAGACCCCACAGGTTTTTAAAAATGAGTAAGAAATTGAAGAGAACGTTTGACAGCTTCTATATAGAAAAAGAGCAGATCTCTAACCCTGAGGAGGCTAACAGCAGACAGTTTCCAGATAATACCCTGAAGGGGAATATTACCTGAACCCCATCACATAATTCTCTCCTACAAGAGACTATTAAAGACCTGAAAAGAGAGTTAGAAGATAAATGGGCAAAGAAAAGAGAAGCTATGCTAGAGAGTAACAACGTCCTGAAATTTGAATTAGAAAAGATAAAGAATTCACAGGAAATGCAGGGAAACAAAATTTGTGAATTGGAAAAGGTTAAAAAAAATCACAGGAAAGTAGGATTTCTGAATTGGAAAAGATAAAGAATTCCCAAGAAGTAGGATTTGTGAATTGGAAAAAGAAAATAACTCACTTAAAAAAAAAAATTAGTGAAATGGAAAAAAATTCCACAGAGCAAAATAATTCATTTAAAATTCAATTGGACATATACAAAAAGAACAAAAAAAAATGTGAATGAAGAAAATAATTCATTAAAAATCAGGACTGAACAAATAGAAATGAATGATTCATTAACACCCCAAGAATCAGTCAAGCAAAATCAAAAAAATGAAAAGCTGGAGAATAATGTCAAATATTTACTGGGAAAATCTATAGACTTGGAAAATAGATCTAGGAGAGATAATTTGAGGATCATTGGACTTCCCAAAAATTATGATGAAAAATAGAGCCTAGATTCTATTTTACAGGAAATCATCAAAGAGAACTGTCCAGAGAAAATAGAAACAGAAGGGAAAATAAGCATTGAAAGAATTCATCGAACACCTTCTGGAAATGACCCAAAAAAAAAAAAAAAAAAAAAAAAAAACTCCACGGAATATTGTGGCTAAGCTGCAGAACTATCAGACTAAGGAAAAAATATTACAAGCAGCCAGGAAAAAACAATTCAGATATCGAGGTGCCACAATACGGGTCACTCAAGATCTGGCTGCATCCACATTAAAGGATCGAAGGCCCTGGAATCTGATATTCTGAAGAGCAAAAGAACTTGGAATGCAGCCAGGAATAAATTACCCAGCTAAGTTTAGCATTTTCTTCCATGGAAGAAAATGGACATTTAATGAAGCAGAGGAATTCCATTTGTTTCTAAGAAGAAAAAAAAAAAAAAACAGATGTAAATTTAAAAATTTATCTCTATCCACAAGACTCAAGAGAAGCAGAAAAAGGTAAAAGGAACTTTTGAGAACTGTATTTCTGTTATGGATATACAGAAAGTCCACATGTATAATTTGATTTTACTAATATAATATAAAAAAGGGGAAGTAGAAAGGGAAAGGGGATAGTATCAGAAAAGGGGAAAAGGGGAGATAAAAAGAGGGAAACTACATCCCAGAAAGAGGCAAAGAAAATTTACCATATCTGAGGGAATTTAGAGAGGGGGAGGAACAATGTGTGAATCTTACTCTCATCAGAGTAGGCTCAAAGAGTTAATAATTGACATATTTGTTTTTCAGAGAATTCTCTCTTGTGAAGGTCTGGTCTAGCTCCTCTTGTCAGGATAAGCAAAAGTCCTTGCCCCACATTGGGCGCCAATTGTAGCGAGCTGTAGTCTCCAGAAGCTGCCGGATCACTCTCTGGGAAGAGATCTGCTGTGTCTACTCAAATCTCTCAGACAGATTCTTCTTCCTGTAGAGAACCGTTGTCTCCAGGCAGTTGCTGTTAACTCTTGTCCAGAGAAGTGACTTCCCTTCCTGCAGAGAGCCCCGTCAGGGCTGATGTAATGCAGAGACTTCTCTTCTCTCTGGAGTGCTGTCCTCTTTTATCCTCCCAGAGAATGGGCGTGGGATAATGCAAGGGCTTCTGGGAAGAACCACTTCAACCAATGAGCTTGCTCCTTCTAGGATTCCTAAGGTGTAAACTCCCTTTACAGGTCTGAGCCAGAGAACTGTCAAGTCAACCTGAGTTCTCACCTTGTAATTGTCCAGATAACCTGAGTTCTCACCTAGTAATCCTAACACTCTCTCACCTCATTAAAAGAGGGGAGAGAAAAAGGGAAAAGGAAAAGAGTAATAAGGGAAGGGTACAAGAAAGGGGAAAGAACTTAAAAGGAGTGGGGAGGGATACTAAAAAGGGAGAGCTGCATGACACAAGTGGGGCCCATAAGTTTAACACTGGGGAACGGGTTCAGAAGGCACAAGGGGAAAAAAAGCATAATCTGAGCATAATATGATGGCAGGAAATACAGAATTAGTAATTTTAACTGTAAATGTGAATGGGATGAACTCTCCCATTAAATGGAGGCAGATAGCAGACTGGAGCAAAAGTCAGAACCCTACAATATGTTGCTTACAGAAAACACATTTAAAGCAGGGAGATACTTACAGAGTAATGGTAAAAGGCTGGAGCAGAATCTATTATGCTTCAAGTGAAGTCAAAAAAGCAGGAGTGGCCATCTTTATCTCAGATCAAGCAAAAACAGAAATTGATCTAATTAAAAGAGATAAAGGAAACTATATCCTGCTAAAAAGTAGCATAGACAATGAAGCCATATCAATACTAAACATATGCACCAAGTGGTATAGCATCTAACTTCCTAAAGGAGAAGTTAAGAGAGTTGCAAGAAGAAATAGACAGCAAAACTATAATAGTGGGAGATCTCAACCTTGTACTCTCAGAACTAGATAAATCAAACCCCAAAACAAATAAGAAAGAAATTAAGGAGGTAAATAGAACATTAGAAAAATTAGGTATGACGGATCTTTGGAAAAACTGAATGGTGATAGAAAGGTGTATACTTTCTTCTCATCAGTTCATGGAACCTATACAAAAATTGACCATATATTAGGACATAAAGATCTCAAAATTAAATGCAGGAAGGCAGAAATAGTAAATGTTTTCTTCTCAAATCACAATGCAATAAAAACTACATTCAACAAAAAGTTAGGGGTAAATAGTCCAGAAAGTACTTGGAAACTAAATAATCTCATCTTAAAGAATGACTGGGTGAAACAGCAAATTATAGAAACAATAATTTCACTCAAGATAATGACAATGATGAGACATCATACCAAAATTTGTGGGATGCATCTAAAGAGGTAATAAGGGGAAATTTTATATCTTTAAAGGATTACTTGAATAAAATAGAGAAAGAGAAAATCAATGAATTGGGCCTGCAATTTAAAAAACTAGAAAAAGACCAAATTAAAAAACCCCAAGCAAATACTAAATTTGAAATTCTAAAATTAAAAGGAGAAATCAATAATATTGAAAGTAAATATATATATATATATATATATATATATATATATATATATATATATATATATATATATATATATATATATATATATTGAATTAATAAATAAAATGAAGAGTTGGCTTTATGAAAAAGCCAATAAAATAGATAAAGCTTTGGTAAATCTGATCAGAAAAAGGAAAGAGGAAAATCACATTGTTAGTCTTAAAAATGAAAACGGGGATCTTTCCACCAATGAAGAGGAAATTAGAGCAATATTACTTTGCCCAACTTTATGCCAATAAATTTGATAACTTAAGTGAAATGGATGACTACCTCCAAAAATATAGGCTTCCCAGATTAAGAGAGGAGGAAGTAAATTGCTTAAATAGTCCTATTTCAGAAAAAGAAATAGAACAAGCTATTAATCAACTCCCCAAGAAAAAATCCCCAGGACCAGATGGATTTACATGTGAATTCTACCAAACATTTAAAGGACAATTAGCCCCAATGTTATATAAACTATTTGAAAAAATAGGGGATGAAGGAGTCCTACCAAACTCCTTTTATGACACAGATTTGGTACTGATATCTAAACCAGGTAGGTTGAAAACTGAGAAAGAAAACTATAGACCAATCTCCTTAATGAATATTGATGCTAAAATCTTAAATAAGATATTAGCAAAAGGAATTCAGAAAATCATCCTCAGGGTAATACACTATGATCAAGTAAGATTTACACCAGGAATGCAGGGCTGATTTAATATTAGGAAAACTATTAGTATAATTGACCATATTAATAATCAAATTAACAAAAACCATATGATCATCTCAATAGATGCAGAAAAAGCATTTGATAAAATATAACATCCATTCCTACTAAAAACACTTGAGAGTATAGAAATAAATGGACCATTCCTTAAAAGAGTCAGGAACATATATTTAAAACCATCAGTAAGCATCATATGTAATGGGGATAAACTGGAATCTTTCCCAATAAGATCAGGAATGAAACCAGGTTGCCCACTATCACCATTACTATTCAATGTTGTATTAGAAATGCTAGCCTTGGCATTAAGAGTCGAGAAAGAGATTAAAGGGATAAGGGTAGGTAATGAAGAAATCAAACTATCATTCTTTGCAGATGATATGATAGTACACTTAGAGAACCCCAAAGATTCTAATAAAAAGTTATTAGAAATAATTCACAACTTTAGCAAAGTTGCTGGATACAAAATAAATCCACATAAATCCTCAGTATTTTTATATATCATCAACGAAATGCAACAGCAAGAGATACAAAAATAAATTCCATTTAAAACAACTGTTGAGAGTATAAAATATTTGGGAATCCATCTACCAAAGAAAAGTCAGGAATTATATGAGCAAAATTACAAAACACTTGCCACAAAAATAAAGTCAGATTCAAATAATTGGAAAGATATTAAGTGCTCTTGCATAGTCCGAGCGAATACAATAAAGAGGATAATAGTCCCTAAATTAATCTATTTATTTAGTGCTACACCAATCAGACTCCCAAGAAACTATTTTAATGACCTAGAAAAAATAACAACAAAATTCATATGGAAGAACAAAAGATCAAGAATTTCAAGGGAATTTATGAAAAAAAAAAAAAATCAGATAAAGATGGCCTAGCTGTATCTGATCTAAAACTATATTATAAAGCAGCAGTCACTAAAACCATTTGGTATTGGCTAAGAAATAGACTAGTTGATTAGTGGAACAGGTTAGCTTCACAGGACAAAATAATGTACAACTATAGCAATCTAGTGTTTGACAAACCCAAAGATACCAACTTTTGGGATAAGAAATCATTATTTGAAAAAAACTGTTGGGAAAACTGGAAATTAGTGTAGCAGAAATTTGATATGGACTCACACTTAACACCATATCCCAAGATAAGATCAAGATGGGCCCATGATTTAGGCATAAAGAATGAGATCATAATTAGATTAGAGGAACAAAGGATAGTTTACCTCTCAGACTTGTGGAGGAGGAAGGAATTTATGACCAAAGGAGAACTAGAGATTATTATTGATCACAAAATAGAAGATTTTGATTACATCAAATTAAAAAGCTTTTGTACAAACAAAACTAATGCAAACAAAATTAGAAGGGAAGTAACAAATTGGGGAAACATTTTTACAATTAAAGGTTCTGATAAAGGCCTCATTTTGAAAATATATAGAGAACTGACTCTAATTTATAAGAGATCAAATCATTCTCCAATTGATAAATGGTCAAAGGATTTGAACAGACAATTTTCAGATTATGAAATTGAAACTATTTCCACTCATATGAAAGAATTCCAAATCACTACTGATCAGAGAAATGCAACTCTGAGATACCACTACACACCTGTCAGATTGGCTAAGATGACAGGAACAAATAATGATGAATGTTGGAGGGGATCTGGGAAAACTGGGACACTGATTCATTGTTGGTGGAGTTGTGAAAGAATCCAACCATTCTGGAGAGTGATTTGGAACTATGCCCAAAAAGTTACCAGACTATGCATAGCCTTTGATCCAGCAGTGCTACTACTGGGCTTATATCCCAAAGAAATACTAAAGAAGGTAAAGGAACCTGTATGTGCCAACAAGAAATTTGGTTTGTAACACATTTAACATGTATGGTATTGCCTGTCATCTAGGGGAGGGAGGGAGGTTGGGGAAAATTTGGAAAAGTGAATATAAGGGATAATGTTGTAAAAAAAAAAAAAAATTAGCCATGCATATGTACTGTCAAAAAAATTATAATTATAAAATTAATTTAAAAAAAACAATCAATATAATCCTTCCCAGCTCTCTGGCCAACATACACACACACACACACACACACACACACACACACACACACACACACACATTTCTGAGCTACATACAGCAGGGTTAAAGCTGGTTAGATGTCCTTACCAAAAAAAAAAAATAGTCTGAAAGGAGCCCAGTTGAGATTATGTAACATAAATTTATAATGGACCTAGTCAGAACTTATACATGATTTTCTTTATCCAAATTTCAGTAACACATGTGTTAGAGGAGCGAATGCAGCAAATAGTGGGAGTGATAAAAGGCTTAACTTGAAGGTGGTACATTTGTAGGTAATGGCAAGATCAAGAGTATGAACACTTTTGTCTATGACTGAGATAGAGTGGAAGAGTAGGACATGGAAAGCAAATAGATTGGGGAATGGTTAGGAATTTTGAAAAAAAATTTAATATTTATGTTGACATCTAGATTGAGGGCAAGAGATGTGGAAAAGTATTGTGAGTCACGTATTGAGGAGAGAAAGGAAATGACCTTGAGGTTTGTAGATAACAACTACCAGGATTTTTATTGGGTGGTAGATATGAATAGTATGAACCTCAAATTTAAAGAAGTTATGAGTGATGGAAATAGGGGGAGATTCTGGAAATGACAATAAGGAAGTATTTTAACTCCCCAACTTTAACCAGTAAACCAGGGAGAATGAATGGAAGTCCAGCTAATATTGGAAAGGGTAGTGAGAGAGATTGTTCTACCTGGGAGAAGCCAGGTTTCACTAATAGCTTTAAATAGGGTTGATTGTGAGAAAAATAAAAAAAAGCTAACAATGTGCAGTATACTTTGTCATCTTCACAGTTCCTGAGAATTTTAGGATTTAGCTATCACATGCTGTTGGTCAAAAGCAGCCAGGGAAGCTGTGCCTGTTCCATGGGAAGACCTTTGTTATAAAGAGATGAAAAATAACACTATTCATTCTTGCCTTTAAAATGTTTACAATCTAATGGAGCGTGTAACATTCGCTCCTTCAACAACAACAACAACAATAACAAATTAAATTAGATGAGGACAAAGGAGGGAAGCAAAGTAATATAATATACATACAAGAAGCCAGTAAATCCAGCTGGAGTGGATTAGAATTGTGTATGGTACAACATGAGGAAGAGGAAGCACATACCTGAATATCTGGGTCATGACTCAAGTAATAGAGGCTAAGGAAATCTGCTCCTGGCAGAGCAGAGGGAGTAAGTCTGAAAAAGTGCAATCTGGGTCTGACTCAGATATTGATCTGAGCTCCCAGTTGGAAGATTTCAGCGATCCCATTAAATAATATAAAAAGAAGAAAATAGGCTTTAATGAAATTGGCCTCCTTGAGAGCCCAATGATCATGCTGGCATATATCTATTCATCCTATGTGACCCATGATGAAATGGGAATTTATGAAATGGTCCTGATTCAACATGATGTGATTGGGGGAAAGTTTCATCCAGATTTAGTGACTGAAGGTAGTAGCTAAGACAGGCCAGAAATCAATGTAAAAACTCAAGTCTATGTCAATATTCACCTACTGGAAGTATTTGGCATCAAGAGATATTCAAACTTAGCTCAAAAATTCTGTTGACTTCAAAATGACAAAATGTGCAATATACCAAGTAAATAAAGAAACACTTATCACTTGGTAGAGCAACTTGGCTCACTGTTTGAAAAAACACAACAAAACAAAACTTTGAACAACTTCAAGGTTGGGAATACTGTGGTCTCAGTAAGTCTAGAATACTGTCTACCCCAGCTGAAAAATCTTTTAAAATGAATATTCAAAGTTTTATGATTAAGCTTAAGTAGAGACCATTGCACCCCAAAATATTCATAGTACCTTCCACTGCATACAAACCAAGACAGACTACTGCCAGTGATAGTTATGGCCATAACACATACCTAGGTGCATGGACTGATCATTTTCATCAATAAGCAAAGAATGAAAGCTCAAGTCCAATGATAATATTGTTGCTTACCATCTCCAAATTGCTGAGTACAATGTCAATATTGAAAAAGACTTTCTTTCCTGGGATCCTAGTGAGCCTATTCATAAGTTTGATTATTTTTAGTCTCATAGACTCTCAGTCTCTGTCTCTCTCTCTGTCTCTCTCTCTCTCTTATCTCTCTTTGTCTCTCTGTCTCTCTATCTCTGTCTCTCTCTGTCTCTGTCTCTGTCTCTGTCTCTGTCTCTCTCTCTCTGTCTCTGTCTCTCTCTCTCTGTCTCTGTCTCTCTCTTTCTCTTTGTGTGTCTCTGTCTCTCTATCTCTGTCTCTCTCTCTCTGTCTCTGTCTCTCTCTTTCTCTTTGTGTGTCTCTGTCTCTCTATCTCTGTCTCTCTCTCTCTATCTCTGTCTCTCTCTCTGTCTCTGTCTCTGTCTCTGTCTCTCTCTGTCTCTCTCTCTGTCTCTTTCTCTCTGTCTCTGTCTCTCTCTTTCTCTTTGTGTGTCTCTGTCTCTCTCTCTCTGTCTCTCTCTCTGTCTCTCTCTGACTCTCTCTGTCTCTCTGTCTCTCTCTCTGTGTGTCTCTGTCTCTTTCTCTCTCTCTCTCTCTCTCTCTCTCTCTCTGTATGTGTGTGTGTGTGTGTCTCTGTCTCTCTCTCTCTGTCTGTCTCTCTCTCTCTCTGTCTCTCTCTCTGTGTCTCTCTCTGACTCTCTCTGTCTCTCTGTCTCTCTCTCTCTGTCTCTCTGTATCTTTCTCTTTCTCTCTGTGTGTGTCTCTCTCTGTCTCTCTCTCTGTCTCTCTGTCTCTGTCTCTGTCTCTGTCTCTCTCTCTGTCTCTCTCTCTCTCTCTCTCTCTCTCTCTCTCTCTCTCTCTCTCTCTCTCTCTCTCTCTCTCTCTCTCTCTCTCTCTCTCCTCTCTCTCTCTCTCTCTCTCTCTCTCTCTCTCTCTCTCTCTCTCTCTCTCTCTCTCTCTCTCTCTCTCTCTCTCTCTCTCTCTCTCTTCTCTCTCTCTTATCTCTCCCTGTCTCTCTGTCTCTCTGTCTCTCTCTCTCTCTCTCTCTATCTCTCTCTCTCTCTTTCAAATAAATGCTGCTCATTCAAGTGGGCAGCCTAAAAGTCATTAGGAAAGACATCTTATAAAAGACACTGAAATGGAAGGAGGGATCTTATCTTCAGAGACATCTGGAGGAGCAGAATAAACCCAATCCCAGAGGAATTTTAGTACCTTGGAATTAGACTTGATTCAAGAGAGCAATTCCAGGGGAGAAGGGATGACAAAGAAGAATCCTTACACTAACATAGCCACAAATCAAAATATGCTATGCAGGGGCCATTACAAATCTTTCAAAGTCAGTATAATTCACAAAATCAGATTCATGATATCTCTGGAAACAAGGCAGAGACAGAGAGTCCATCCCAAGCTGAAAGGCAGGCACTTAAGTGTGAAATAAGCAGAAAGCCAGTTCCATTGAATCTGGCTTGTTGTTTGCCTGCCAAAGTCACACAGTGTTTAAACTTACCTCTCCCAAGCCATCATGATTTCAAGTCAGATGCTAATACTATCAATAAGACTGCAAGGTTTGGCTGTGTTCTGAAGCCCTGAGCAAGGACTGCCTAAGCTGAAACAAAGGAAACTGAGGAAGAGCTTTCAAAAGGACAAGACTCATAATGCCGGGAACCAAAAATACTGATGGGCAGCCCATTTAGTCAAGCAGCTGCAGTTTCTAACTAGAATCACTAGATGTCAGCAAAAGATTGCCATATGCTCCCCGCTGGTGGGTAGTTTTCAGTTGTGCCGGATTTTTCATGACTCCACATGGGTTTTTCTTGGCAAAGAGCAGGAGTGGTTTGCCATTTCCATGTCACTAAACTTACCTGATCCTCCGACTTTTATTTGTAAAATATTCACATGGACAACACAATAGTCTGTATTATACATAGTATAATAGTATATGTTTGTATGAATACATACACATGCACACATAGATTGTGTAACTGAGTATATGTAAACATAGGTGTATATATGTATAGATACACAACATAAGTGCACACATTCAGGCACATGTGTATATTCATGCACACATATATTGCTATTCAGTCTTTCAATCATGTCCAACTCTTTGTGAGCCCATAGAAGGTTTTCTTGACAAAGATTTTTTTAAAAAGTGATTTGCCATTTCTTTCTCCAGTGGGTTACTACAAACAGAGATTTGCTGGTTAAATGATTTGCCTAGGATAATGTAGCTAGCAAATATCTAAGGATACATTTGAACTCAGATTTTCCTGACTTCTATCCACTGAGTCATCTAGCTACCTACTCCTTATATACAAATATATATATATCAATATACATACCCATACATTAGGCATATATAATCTTTCTCTTAGGAGAGGATGAAAATTACATACTTTAGATAATATGCTTCACAAATCTTAAAATGCTATATAAATGATAGCTACCATTATTATTATTATTGTCATAAGTGCTGTTGGGGGAAACATTGGCATTCTGGTACTGATGCCAGCCAGATTTCCTTCTTTTCAGGGTTACTAGAGTAAATAATTGTCTTCCACTAAAATACAGGCTTTAATGGATATTCAGTTTTTTCCTTAGGTTTTTTATTATTGCTAATTGAAGTAAATTGTTACCTTCAGAGACATGCAAATTCTACATTAGCAAAATGTCTTCCTTTGTGAACAGAGTCATTTATTTTGTTACACTTTTGCAGAGTAAGGCACTTCATTTTGCTTGAATATGTTCTCTTGATTGTGAAATTACCCAAGGGTCATAAATATGTTGCCAAATTTTTGTAGGCTGTAAATGTCCTTAGAGATATACACATATACACAGACAGAGACAGAAACAGAGAAAAACAGTGACTAAAAACTAAAGCATGATGATATAGACATAAATAGATATGATTTGTGGTAAAGTAGATAACTAAGGGGAAAAAATGATCCTTATCTGCTTTTTTGAGTTTTTCTGTTACAGTTGCCTTTGGAGGAAGAGCCCCATAGAAGGGCCTAGCTAGCTAATGGAGGTGTTCTCTCAGTGCTTGGCACTTTTCATTTGGACATTAATCTGAAATGTCAGAATAAAAAATTATATATTTCAAAGTGTGTCATCCAAGCTTTCCAGAAGTGGAAGAGAAGACTTCCTTATTTACACCACACAAGCACCTTTCTGGGAATTTAGACTTACTTGTCTGCCCTATTCTATCATGCAGACTTCCTCTGGATGGAGCTCTTTGAAACCATTTACAAAATTCATTCTTCCTCAATAATACCTAAGTGAGCAATTCAGAAGTAAATAATTTCAAGAGGGCAGCTCTGGCTCTAGAAACTAACAAAAGTTTGCTCTGTAAAACAATCAAGCTCTTCAACATAAAGATATCTAGGTAATGATTCCCAGAAAACCAAAAAATAATTTTGTAACCAAGGGTATTATTTCCATAGATTATAGTCCAGTCTCCCCCTCTCCCAGCTGTTTCTTTTACCCCAGACAGACACAACCATTATAAAGTTTTGGAATACCCATCCATAATCACACTGAACATTTAATTTATTATATCCCCAGGCCAGAGAAACTCCCAATCATAATCATTCCTAGGAGTCTGTCCAGTGAAACAGATGAGCTCCAGAACTCATACTTCAATAACCCCCCAATGTCATAAATATGTCTTTGTATATCCCTGATGTCTAATATTATCAATCTCGGAGCATTCTTCAAACAGAAATAAATAGGCACGTTTAAAACAGAACACCTGAAGAGAGAAAAGATACCCAATTTTTCCTTCCAGCTTTCACTGAAGCAGTCAGTTGTTTTTTTTTTTTTTTTTACATAAACACTGATCTCTTCAACCATTTGGCCCAATATACCTTTCTTCCTTTCCTCTTCCCTCTCTTCCTTCTTTCTTCCTTCCTTCCCATTTCTCCTTCCTTCCTACCTCCCTTCCTTCCTTCTTGTACCTTCCTCCCTTCCAGACCTAACCCAGACTAAAAGTGGCAGTAGTCATTCACAATTGATTGCACGATAGTTATGACCTGTTCTGCTACCTAGTGGCCCCTCAGTCTAAGGGGTTCATCATATTGGTACCAGACTGAATTTGGGCACCTAATTGTCTTAAACCCCTGAATTTAAGGGATCCACTACCTTCAGCATTAATAGAGATTTATTGGTATATTTTGCTCTGCCTAGCCCAGCATTCTATTTTTAACTATGATGACACCACAGTATGGTTTATTGGCAGGCTTGATTATTCTTCATTCCATCAATTTAAAAGAGATTATTTCAAATATTCTTTACTCCCATTAAAAAAAAAGTCTAAAAAGCCATCATCAACCATAAATTTACTTAAACACTTCTTGAATTAAATTATATTTTGAGTCTTTATTAGCCCTTGGAATAAACTACTTCCAGAAGTTTACTATTCACAATATAAAGTAATTCTTTATTTAGTGAGCAATCTCTGACTTCACTATATTCTAGTGCCAGACAGGCTCTGTCTCCCCTTTTCAGTCTCTTTTTAGTTGCTATCAGCCTGAGCCCCCATTCCAAGACGAACTTCTCACTATTACCACAATTATCCTCCACATATCAGTGGCAAATAGGTGGCAGACTGAAGAGAGGGCTGCATTTGGGATAACAAGATAAGTTTGAATCTTGCCCCAAACTCTACTCACCCTCATTTAACAACTCAGCATCATTTTCCATATCTGTAAAAATAGAGATAATAGTCCCTATTTCCCAAGGTTGTTATGAGGATGAAAGGAGATAATATTTGTAAAATGCATTGCAAAACTTGAAATGAAAGAGAAATGTTAGCTATTACTAGTTATTACTAATGTCTCAGGCTATTTAACCACTTAATATCAATTAATGTTATAAAAATATATTTACTCAAAATATATAGCAAGAATAGAAATACAAACACTCCCCCCCAAGTACTTTAGGGGTATTACTCTCCTCTTTTCTAATCTCAATTTGGGGACAGATTGGTTTGGTGTAATTTCTCCATGGTGATAATCCTAAATTCATCCCAAAAAATAGCATGATTTTGTTGTTAAATGAGTCCTTATTTCAGCTACTACTTCTGGGCTAGGTCTCAAGCTAGGCATTGATGATGATCTGGCAAAACAAAACTTGGCATGATTCCAGGTCTTCCTGAAGTTTCTATACTGGAAGTTTCCCCATATTAATGAAATCAAAGATGCCCGATCTTTGGGTAACTGGCTCCTTACAAAGTTCACAAAGTTATGGTCATCTCAAATCTCCTTCACTTAAAATGACAGAATAATCACCAAGGCAAAGAGCTAAAGTGCTCTTTGGAGCTAAGTCACTCTAGAAGGAAAAGATTCAAAACCTTTCTCCTATAGATTTGTCTCTCACTGGAAGAAGTCACAGGAAGAGAGCAGTTAAGCAACTAAGCAGTTATAGGCAGGCTTGATTATCCTTCATTCCATCAATTTAAAAGAGATTACTTCAAATATTCTTGACTCCCCTTTAAAAAAAACTCTAAAATGCCATCATCATCTATTGATTCTCTCACTCTCCCCCACACAAGTCCAGTTATGCAGCCAATTAGAAAGGTCCTTCTCCTTCACACAGTGAATCACAGCCAGATACAAAACATCTACACATGCTTCAGATCTCTTCAAAGTCTTCCCCATTGCATGTCACCATCACTTTTCTGCCTCCTCTAAATGAGGAATTTCACTCACTCTTAAGAATTAGGTTATAGATAATTTCCCATTAAATTTATTTGATTTTACCTTACAATTAAAAAAAAAATGTTATTACCTTGACATCTACTGAGCTCTTAATAGTCAAACAAAATCAACTGACAAATGTTCATCCAGTCTTCAAAGAAGGAAAGCCCATCATTTCCTATGGTATACCATTTCACGTTTGGACAGTTCCAAAAGTTTTCCTGATATCCAACCTAAATTAGCTGACTCAGCTTCTATTAAATATTTCTCCATTTCTATTTTTAAATGTCAAAGAGAACAAGTCTACTCCATCTTCCACATAACAGTCCTTCAGATTATACTTTGTACTTCAGCTTATTATTCTTCATATAGTGATGTGTACAATATTTGACATACAGTAGAAATCAAAAATTAATAGTTGGATTACTAAAGATAAATCTATAGATAAGTTCAAGTAGAAGCAATACTGTTAAATGGATCTTTTTAGTCAGTTGGGTGTTTTTTGGTTTCTACTGTTTGGCAAATATTGTACACATTATTGTATATATACATATATATATATATATATATATATATGTATATATATATATATATATATATATATGTAATATGAATCCTTGAGTCAATGCCAGCTGAGGACCAGCTGAAGGAAATGAGAATGCTTATCCTAGAGAAGAGACTCAGAGAACATGGTATCATCTTCAAGTATTTGAAGCATTATTATACCTCCTCCCCCTTCAAAATTTTCTTGCTTTCTTTTTTTTTTACAATAGCTTTTTCTTTTTTTCCAAATACATTCAAAAATAGTTTTGAACAGTTTCCTTTGCAAAGCTTTGTGTTCCAATTTTTTCTCCCTTTCTTCTCCTCTCTCTGTTCCCCTAGATAACAAGCAATCTATAATAGACTAAACAAGAGCAATTTTTCTAAACATATTTCCATATTCATCATATTGCACAAGAAAAATCAGATCAAAAAAAAACACAAAAAAGCAAACAAACAAATTTCAAAAAAAAAAATGTGAAAATACTATGCTTTGATCCACATTTAGTCTCCAAAGTTCTCTTTTCTGAATGCAAATAGTTCTTTTCATCTCAAGTTTATTAGAATTGCCTTGAATTGCTTCATTGTTGAAACAAGCCAAGTCCATCACCTTTGATCATCACTTAATATTGCTGGTGCTATGTTTAATGTTCTCTTGGTTCTATTCACTTCACTTAAAATAGGTTCCTGTAAGTCTTTCCAGTCTGTTTGTTGAATCTTATAGAATAATAATAATATTCCATTACATTCATATGCCATAGCCAAAACCATTCCCCAAATGATGGTCATCCACTCAATTTTTGCATCCTTTCCTTTTTTTTTAATCCTGTCTCCCTTTTTTTTTTTTTAAATCTCTTTGGGATATAGACTCAATAGAAATAGTGCTGGATCACAAAGTATGCACAGTTTGATAGTTCTTTAACATAATTCCAAATTGCTCTCCAGAATGGTTGGATCAGTTCACAAGTACACCAACAATGTATTAGTCTCCCAGTTTTCTCACATCCCCTCCAATATTCATCATTTTTTTTCAGTCATCTTGGCTAATCTGAGAGTGTGAAGTGGTACCTCAAAGTTGCCCTTAATTTGAATTTCTCTGATGAATGGTGATTTAAAACATTTTTTTTTCATATGATTAGAAATGTCTTTCATTTCTTCATCTGAAAATTGCTTATTCATATCCTTTGACCATTTATCAATTAGAGAATGGCTTGTATTCTTATAAATTTGAGTCAAATCTCTATATATTTTAGAAATGAGGTCTTTATCAGAAACACTGGATATAAAAATTTTCCCCAGTTTATTGTTTCCCTTCTAATTTTGTCTGCATTGGTTTTGGTTATACAAAACCCTTTTTAATTTAATGTAATCAAAATTATCCATTTTGCATTACATAATGTACTCTAGTTCTCATTTTGGCCACAAATTCCATCCTTTTCTGAGAGGTAGACTATCCTTTGTTTTTCTAATTTGCTAATAGTATCACTCTTTATGTCTCAATCATGAACCCATATGGACCTTATCTTTCTATAGGGCATTAGGTGTTGGTCAGTGCCTAGTTTCTGCCATACTGTTTTCAAGTTTTCTTAGCAACTTTTGTCAAAAAGTGAGTTCTTATCCTGGAAAGTGGAGTCTTTGGGTTTATCAAACAGTCGATTACAATAGTCATTGACTATTGTGTCTTGTGAACCTAACTTATTTCATTGAGCCACTACATCATTTCTTAGCTAGTATCAAATGGTTTTGATGACCACTACTTTATAATATAGTTTTAGGTCTCATACAGCTAGGCCATCTGAATTGCACTTGTTTTTTATTCCCTTGAAATTCTTGACCTTTTCTTCTTCCAGGTGAATTTTGTTATTATTTTTCTAACTCTATAAAGTAATTTTTTGGCATTTTGATTAGTATGATACTGAATAAGTAAATTAATTTAGGTAGAATTGCCATTTTATTATTAATATCAGCACTTGATATTCTGCAATTGATTAGATCTAACTTTATTTGTAGGAAAAGTGCTTTGTAATTGTGTTCATAAAGGTCTTGGCAGGAAGAATTCATATTATCTACACTTGTTTTAAATAAAAGTTCTTTTTTTTTTTTTTCTCTTGCCACTGGACTTTGAGTGATAAGATATAGAAATACTGATGATTTTTTGTGGATTTATTTTTGAATCTTGCAACTTTGCTAAATTTGTTAATTGTTTTTTTTTTTTTTTTTTATTGATTCTCTAGGATTCTCTAAGTACATCATGTCATCTGCAAAGAATGATTAATTTTGTTTCCTCATAACTTACTACAATTCCTTTAATTTCTTTTTCTTCTTTTATTGCTAAAACTAATATTTTAAATACAATATTGAATACTAATGGTGAGAGTGGGCAATCTAGTTTAATCCTTGATTTTATTGGGAATGTTTCTGGTTTATCTCTATTACATATGATGCTTGCTAATTATTTTAAATAGATGCTACTGAGAATTTTAAGGAAAACTGCATTTAATCCTATGCTCTCGAATGTTTTTAATAGGAATGGGTGTTGGATTTCATCATTATTTTTTTTCTGAATCTATTGAGATAATCATATAATGTTTGGTTAGTTTGGTTACTGATTTAGTAAATTATGCTAATAGTTTTCCTAGTATTGAACCAGCCCTGCATTCCTGGCATAAATCCTATTTGATCATGGTGTATTATCCTGGAGATAACTTGCTGTAATCTCTTTGCTAATGTTTTCTTTAAGATTTTTGCTTCAATATTCCTTAGAGAAATTAGTCTACATTTTTCTTTCTCTATTTTGACCCTACTTGATTTAGGTATCAGCACCATATCCATATCATAAAAGGAATTTGGTAGAACTCCTTCTTTTCCTAATTTTTCCAAATAGTTTGCATAGTCTTAGAATTAACTGTTCTTTAAATGTTTGGCAAAATTTACTTGTAAATCAATTTGGTCCTGAAAATTTTTTCTTAGGAAGTTGAGAAACAGTTTGTTTGATTTGTTTTTCTAAGTTGGGACTATTTAAGTAATTTATTTCCTTCTCTGTTAATCTGGGCAATCTATATTTTTTAAGTATTCATTCATTTCACTTAGATTATCAAATCTATTGGCATACAGTTAAACAAAATACCTCCTAATTATTGCTTTAATCTCATCTTTATTGGTGGAAAATTCACCCTTTACATTTTTGATACTAGCAAATTGATTTTCTTCTTTCCTCTTTCTACTCAAATTAACTAAAGGTTTCTCCATTTTGTTGTTTTTTCATAAAACCAACTATTAGTTTTGTTTTTTTAATCCAATGGTTTTCTTACTTCCAATTTTATTAATCTCTCTTTTTATTTTCAGAATTTCAAATCTGATATTTAATTGGGAGGTTTTAATTTGTTCTTTTTCTAGCTTTTTTAGTTGCATGCCCAATTCATTGACCTTCTCTTTTTCCATTTCTATTTAAGTAAGCATCTGGAGATATAAAAATTCCCTTAAAAACTTCTAGTTTTTAATCCCGTATGCTATCAGCTTCCATTTCATGGGAGAGTTCCTCCCATTCACATTCATATTTAAAATTACTAATTCTTTATTTTCCACCATGTTATTTTCCCTAAATTATACTTTTCTCTTTCCTTTCCCCCTTTTGCTCCTACCTAGTGTTTTGCTTCTGACTACTACCTCCCTCAATCTTCCCTTCCCTTTTACAGCCCTTCTCCCTTTGTTATCCATGTTCCCTTCTACTTCTGTTCTCCTTTCTATTAGCTTCCCTCTTTCCTTTCCCTTTTCTCCTCCTATTTCCCCATAATGTGAAACAAATTTCTATACCAAACTAAGTATGCGTGATGTTCCCTCTCTGAGCTAAATCTGATTAAGGTTCAAATAGTGTACATCTTCTTCTCTTCTTTCCCTCAACTGTAATAAATCTTTTGTGCCTCTTTATGTGATATAATTACCTTATTTTATTTCTCCTTTCCTCTTTTTCTCAATATAATCCTTTTTCTACCCTTAATTTCTTTTTATATCATCACATTAAAGTAAACTTATATCTACACCTATACCCTTATAACTACACCCCTTATAATTACCCTGACAAAAGTACAGTTCTCAAGAATTACACTTATTATCTTCCCATATAAAGAAGATGTTTCTCTTGAGTCTTGCATTTGAAGAACAAATTTTCTGTTCATCTTTAGTCTTTTAGTCAAATATGATTGAAAATCCCCTAATTCATTGAATGTCTATTTTTTCCCCTGAAAAATATAGCTTAGTTTTATTGGGTAGTTGATTCTTAGTTGTAGTCCAAGCTCCTTTCCTTTCCAAAATATTATATTCCAGGTCTCTCAGTCCTTTAAAGTGGAAGCTGCTAGGTCTTGGTTAAACCTGTTTGTGGCTCCTCAATATTTGAGTTGCTACTCAACTTTTGGCTTTCTGGCTACCTGCAGTATTTTCTCCTTGATTGAACAATTCTGGAATTTAGCTACAATAGTCCTTCAAGTTTTCATTTTTTAGAAAGTGATTGGTGGATTCTTGGATTCTTTCAATAGCTGTTTTACCCTCTAGTCCTATAATATCAAAGCAGTTTTCCTTGATGATTTTTTGAAAGATGTTATCCAGGTTCTTTTTTCATAATGCCTTTGCAGCAATTCAAAGATTTTTAGATTGTGTCTTCTGGATTTATTTTCCAAATCAAATATTTTTCCAATGAGATATTTTACATTTTCTTCTATTTTTTTTTCATTCCTTTGGTTTTGTTTAACTAATGTTTTATGTCTTTTTTGAGTCATTCATTTCCATTTGTCCGATTCTAATTTTTACTGAATTATTTTCTTCAGTTGGCTTTTTTTTTTAAATCTCCTTTTTCATTTGGTCAGTTTTTATTTTTAAAATGATTATTTTGTTCATTGGACTTTTTCCATTTCACCAATTCTGTTTCTTAAGGAGTTGTTCTCTTTTTCTATTTCTCCAATTCTATTTTTCAAAAAAATTGCTTTCTTTTTCCATTTCATCAAATCTATTTTTAAGAAGTTTTTTTTAGTCAACTTCCTTTCCTTTTCCAAACTTTCCAGCAAAGTTTTTTATTTCCTTTCCCCATTATTCTTCTCTCTTTTAAGCTTCCCTTTGAACTCTTTGAAGAGAGTCTTTTGAGTTTGAGACCAGTTCATATCCCTCTTTGAGGCTTCATTTCCAGTCATTTTGTCCTTGGTGCTCCTTTTGCATTTTTGCTCATTTTTAAAGGTTGAGATCTGTTCCTAGGGCACAGGGGAGATTGTCCTGAGCTTCCTCTACATGACAACAGGGGCTTCCCACTGCCTGTGATGGGGTTTGTGGTGGTACAAATTTCCCTACTGCACTGGATGGACCTGGCAAAGTCCTGCCTATTATGTAGGGTTTATAGTTTCACTATTTGCCTTCAATAGTTGCATTGGAAGTCTCACAGCTTGTCTGTTAATGCACTGTCCTTCTAAACAAGGAAGAGTAGCCAGCACTGCTGTATTTTGGCTAATAGCGTCCCACTAGATTCTCCACAGTGAACCTCTCCACGCTGGACCTCCCCATAAGGCACTGGGGTCTTGAGACAGACCTTTCCTGAAGTCCTCCCAAGATATCTTATGTTGGAAAATTATTACAGTCCAAATATTTGTGGGTTCTGTCATTCCAACGTCCATTCAGAAACTTGATCTAGTGTTGATTCTAAGAGAAACCAGGAAGAGCCCAGGTAAAGTCCTGTCTACTCTCTGCCAGCTTGGCTCCAACCCTCAACTTTCTTGTTTTCATGGTAACTGGGAAAATTACTTTTCATTTTTGTCCAGGTTACCATACTTGTCCACTATACCTCAGAAAACCTCTTCATCCTGGAAGATCACCTCAGCACTGGAATTCACATCTTGAAAGTACCCTCTGCCTCTGGGGCCATTCTCACAGATTGAATGGTTCTTCCCACAACCTTCATTTAATCTCAGACCATAGAGCCTTAAAATAATCCCTGCCTTCAAGGAGTTTACATTTGAATGGGAAAGACAATACATAATAGGAAGTTAAAAGGAGAAAAGGGAGGAAAAGAGAAAGCTACTCAGTAAGGGGCAAAAGATGGATGGCTTCCAAATCTTCAGAATTATCCAAAAGTATTTAAAAAAAAAAAAAACTTCTTTGGGAAGAGATTGATCCTGCCCTCTGCAAATTTTTGAGCACATGTAGCAAATACTGTATAAAGCACAGGAATTATAAATGCAAAAATATAGTCTCTGTCCTCAAGGAGTTTATAGTCTAGTACTGGGCAGCATTTCATAGAGGGAAGTGGTAGTAGTTCTAAGGGAATTTGGGTTAGAAAAGTAACAGGGATATTGAGTAGGTAAAGGAAGGACTGTCATTCATACATCTCTTCTTATTGTCCTTTGCCTTGAAACTGTAATTATTTTAGAAAAATCCTAAGATTGCTCAGAAAGGGACACCTCCCATCTCTAATTGCTGCTATCCCTGAGATTAACCTGCAACTATGATTTCCCATATGTCTACAAATAAGCTTCATGGAAGCTAGAAATTACTTTGATTTTTCTCCATCTTCCTGGGCTATTTGAACCAAAGTTTTGGTCAGAGATGGCTGAAGAGAATTGTATATTTAAATATATGTATATTAAGGAGCTATAAAATAGGTTGTTACTGAGAACCTCTTCCCCACAAAAAGAATACTTAGTTGTAACTCACCAAAAGACAAAATCTCTTATTCACCTGGAAAGCCAATTAAATGTATTAGTTGGCAATATCTAGGGAGGAGTTGAAGGTTGAGAGTGGGAACTAGGGTTTAATCCTCCTAAACCCATCTGACCACTATTCTTTCGTTAATCTTGTAAAAGGACGAAGGCCTCTAGTAGAATGAGATTATAATTGAAACTTACTCTTAAAGATGACTTTTTCACCCTGCCTAATAATTTAGGATTGCATCTTTAGCTTATAGCAAAACAACAGTGATCAAAAGGTGAGAGTCTATCAGAAACTCAAAACTCACACAAGGATTTGTAAGGGTGAATGCTGAAAACTGTCTATGCATATGTATTGAAAGTAAATTTTAAAAAGAAAGAAAGAAAGAGAGAGAGAAAGAGAGAAGGAAAGAAGGAAAGAAAAAGAAAAGAAAAGAAAAGAAAAGAAAAGAAAAGAAAAGAAAAGAAAAGAAAAGAAAAGAAAAGAAAAGAAAAGAAAAGAAAAGAAAAGAAAAGAAAAAAAAAGAAAAGAAAAGAAAAGAAAAAAACCTCAAAACTCAGAATTGTTGGTTTTTATTTTATAAGTAGATGAAGATTGAATAAAAAAAGCTCAGGTAGAAGGGCTGCCAGAAAAAAAATATTAGCTCCAGCCAAGTCTATGTTTGGCCTCTGTAAATTGCTTTCTGATTAGACTAGATTGTCTAATCAGATTTTTTGCCTTCTTTTTATCCCTCTTACTAAGTCCTTTCTATACTGTATGTTCATTTTATGGTTCACTGGCAGACAAAATAATTCAAAGGAACTATCAACAAAGCTGCTTGCTGTAGGATAGGGCTTATTGGGTCTATTTCCTCCTTAAAATCAGTTTTCTTATTCCAAATAAGTCTCAGAAGAGACTTTACACTTCACAAATAATCTTCTGAGGTTTTTCAAATAAATTAAATTAAAGTTGCGCAGTAGATAAAGAATATAACTTAAGAGAAGTAAAATCTGTGAGAGCAAATTAGAGGATATGGAATCTTCACTAACTGAATATGTACTTTTTTTTGCACTGATAAGTTGGATCTCTTAAGGGGCACTTTAAGAGACAATATTAAAATTAGAATAGTACATTGTTATATACAATAGATTGTTATTTCAGATTCTGGGACAATCGAAAATTCATTTCCCAGGCTCAAAAGGTACCCTGTTCCCTTTGGCACAATTGAAGTTCCTCTCAATCAGGAAAAAAAAAAAAATTCCTTCACAAATTGTTTCTATCATCCGTTCAATATCAGTTAATACAGAAAAATCAAAGGTTATGTGATTCTAAAAGGTAGTGAAGTTACTCCTTCTCCCCTTCTACATCTTTGCAGTTAGAAGTGGATTGCCTTCTCCATTTGTGGAGATACAAGCAAACCCTCTCCCCCAAGCAGTTAACCTATCTAGTCCCTTCCATTTACCACATAAAATTTTTTGATCTTCCCTTCATACTAGTGAAGGTCTGATTTTTTTTTTTCTTTTTTCTTTTATGGAGTGTTTACAGTACCTTATGTAAAAACTGGGTTGATTATTTGATTATAAGCTCTATGTAGGTCAATCTGCTAGCTTTCATGTCCTTTTTACAAACTTTAATTTTTTACTTATTTTAATTTTTAAAAAGAAAGTATCTATATTTGTGGTGTTAAAAAATAAAATATGTTGATATTTTACAACACTATGCATATAGTTGATGCATTTCTGAGTTTCCAAACATTTTCTATATTATTTTATTTGCCTTTCTGTGTCACCTGTAGCTTCCACAAAATTCCTCACAAATTCCCTTTTAATGTTTTTATTCCAATCCATTATATATTGAAACCATCATGGGGAAATTTGCAAAGTGGAAGGGATAAATGAATAGCGAACTCTTCCAGTATAGATTGTGATTCTGCACTGTGACTTAGCAGAAGCATAGATACAGATCTAGAAGGAACCATCACAGACATCTAAATTTGTCTCATTTTACAAAACAATAATCTGAGGCGCAATCACAGATACCCAAAGGTACACAGGTAGAATCTGAACCAACCTCCAGGAGTCCAGAGCTTTTTCTATTATCTCAGAAGAATTCTTCTAGACTTATAAAGGAAAACTGACTTGACCACAGTCACACAGCTACTAGGACATGGAGGAGGGATGATTTGAATTTATTTATTCTTGACTCCAGAAGCAGCACTTTAATTATTGCAACACACCATCATGGCCTTTATTATTAAAATGTAAAAAAGTAAAAGGTCCTAAAATGTCATGAAGATATTAAGTATTTCAAGAGTCTTGAAGTCTACAGAACAAGAAGCTCCAAGAACTTCATTTCCAATAACGTGAAAGAAAATTCTATTTCCTTGTAAATTTTTCTTTTTCAAAGGTATTTTTAAAGAATGGAAACATGTCATCATTTTCTTTTTAAAGTCAAGCTATATTCAAAATAAATTGAGGAAAATCATTTTCTGCCTTACAATACAGATATATACCTCAAGAAGGTAGTTTTACTGGCTCCCAAATCAGAGCAGTTGGCTTTCCTATCTTTCCTACCATCTATGTAAACATTTCCCTAACCTCTTTACCTTGTGCCCCGAAATGCCTGAAAGGTTTTATAAGCTTCTGCCAAATGCCAAACATGATTTGAGTTGGCATTAAACTAAATTAACCAAACAAATGATTAAAAAAACAATTATAAGTATAGGTATTGGGGGTGGGGAATGGAGAGGGTGAGAACTATTTGTAAGCATTCTGGTATAATTACACTTTCCACTCCAATTACAGAGCCCAAAAGTACTCCTAACACAGGAACCCTCAATTGTGAGCATATTTTGACATAGCCAAAGCTGATATTCTCCTTAAACTAATTCCTGCACACATCAAAAAAATCTTTTCAATTAATTAACGAATTTTAATTTATATACTATCTCAGTATTACAGTTTTTTACAAAAAACAAAAACTTATTATGTAATATCTATGCTATAAAACATACTTATACCTAGGACATTCACATATAATCTAGATATTATTTTCCCATTGCACAAATGAAGAAACAGAAACTAGATAGATTTATGTCACCATATTTTTCAATCCTTTTTTTTCACCTAACCATCTAATTTGAAGTTTTCACAGGAAGCTCATTATTGGAAAAAAAAAAATCTTATCCTCCTGCAAATCCTATCAGCTAGTACTCCTATGTCATCACTGCTCTCACCCCTTCTGATTGGAATGTGGAGGCACAAGCTCCAAATCTTCCATTTAAGAAGAAATTTCAGCTCAGAATATCTTCTAACTTCTCACTATGTTGCACTACTGTGGGACATCTCTGATGTCTCCACCATAATCCTTACTCCAGTACCTCTCCCCACACCATACACATTCTTTTTTTTTTTTTTTTTTTTTTTTTTTTTTAATTCCCAGTGCCTTAACAAAGTGTGTGTTATCCAATAGGAGTTTAATACGTATTTATTGACTATGGACTATTTGTACACAGTTGAATCATTATACAATTGAAATGATTTAGGAATTAAGATCATTGAAAAAGTCCTATTAATTTTCTAGATCTATTTATTTTTATCATTGGTATACAAAGCATGAGAAAGTGTTCATGTTTATATAATGCTTTAAAATTTAGGGAGAATTTCCCTCACAAGAGTTTGAACTTACAAGATAATCAAAGAATCATGAAGCCCACTTTAGACATAAAGATAAGAAGGGTGAAGTTACTTAACATAACTATTATATGGTGTAGCCAGGATTTGAAGCCTTTTTACTGTTCTTGAATTAACAAGCAAAAGAGACTCTCCATAGTGACTGGAATTTGTGCAAAATAGGAAAATATTTTCCTTTTAACAAGATGATTTCTGTAATGTAGGAAGAATGAGTTTAGTAGCTACCTAACTTATGAGCATTTGCCTAGAATTATAAGGCATATAGGTGGCTCAATCATGTCTGATTTTTCATGACCCCATTTGGGATTTTCTTGGCAAAGACAGTGGAGAGATATGCCATCTCCTTCTCCAGCACATTTTATAGATGATGAAACTGAGGTAAGCAGGGTTCCATTTGGAGTTTTCTTAGCAAAGATAATAAAGTGGTTTGTCATTTTCTTCATCTTATTTTACAGACGAGGAAACTGAGGCAAACAGGATTAAGTAATTTGGCCAGATCACCTAGCTAGTAAGTGTCTGAGGCCAAATTTAAGTTCAGGAAGATGAGTCTTTCTGACTCCAAGCATCTATCCACTATCCACTATCCATCTATCCACTGCACCATCTAATCATCCCCTTTCATTTATGTGTTGGACTAACTGAATGCTGAGATCTCTCCTAACTTTCATATTCTGTGATCTTGTGGAATTCTGATTAATTAAATTCAACAAGAATTTATTAAATTTCTGCTTCACTTATGGCTCTCTGCTAGGCAGCAGGGAAAACAGACAAAAATGTAAATCTTTCTCCTCAAAGTGACTACATTTTACTAGAAGATATAGTCCGTACATAGATTAGTAAAAAATCAAGGAAAGAAAGGATATTAGCCAGTAGGAAGAATCAAGAAACGCTTCTTAGAGGAAGTATTTGTTGAATGCAGCACTAAGTCACAATCTTCCCAAATCTGAACCCAATATTCAATCACTCTAAGATTTCAGGATTTCATAAATGATCCAATATTCATCAGGACATAAAAAGCGAGAGTCATGATTTTCAACTCCTCAACTCTGTAAATCATCAGCCTGCCACTTCAAATTTGTCACATGAACAATATATTCTTTTTTAGAAAATTGACTACAATCCTCATTTCCATTAATCATGCTAAATTGGGAGTTTGAGGGCCTTGGTTAAATATTAGTTTGAATACTTTATTTTTTTGTACTTTAGTATTGGAATGGCACTTATTTTTTCTTGTCTAATGAAAATAGGAAAAAACCAAAATTCCCCTCCAAGGGAACCTATTTTTAACATTAATAAATGATCTATTGATCATATATTAAATAGAGGCAACTTGACCAATGGAACTTCAAGAATGTTGCTGTTGTTTGCTGTTGTTTAAGTGTTTCCAATTTTTGGAAACGATTTGGAGATTTCTTGGCAAGGATACTGGAGTGGTTTGCCATTTCTTCCTCCAGATCATTTTACAGATGAGAAAACTGAGGCAAACAGGTTTAAGTGATTTTCCAGGGTTATACCGCTAGTTAGTGTGAGACTGAATTTAACGCAGGTCTTCCTGATTCCAGGCCTGGTGCTTTACACTGTGTCACCTAGCTGTCCAAAAGTGTACTGATTCTTAATATAGCATTGTGTACCAGAGAAGAATGGATTTGGAGTCAGAGGACGCAAATTCAAATCCCAGTTTTGCTACTTCCTATTTAATGTGACCTTAGCAAGTCATTTTATTTTCCTGGATGCCAGTTTTCTCAATCCTCATATGAGGAGTTGGATTAGTTGATGTCAGAGGCCTATTCCAGTTCTGAAATTTCAATAACCTATTATCTCATCACTATATCTCACCTTATCAGCTTTTGGGGTATTGAATATAGCCTGTATTTTGGTAGAATAGTTAATAATAACCTGAGAAAAGCCCAGGAAAAAAATTGGAAATCTTTACTGGAAAAGATAATCTTAACAAATGGTTCTTGCTCTTGAGCCCTTATATCAGTCAGCAATTAGTGATACGATGGTTGGCCAATCTGAATAATTCAAGCAACTAAACCAGGATCCAGAAGAGATATTTTGGTTTGAAAGATCAGGTTTGACTCTCAAGAGTTGTCAAATTAATCATATCATTGACTCTCCTTTCTCCTAGTTTGTGTTGTATATATATGATCTTCGTGTATGATTGGAATAGAAGTGCCTTCTTTATTTTTTCTCCTAACTTTGACAGTATGTATATCCACTGTTTTAAATGGGATGATGGGGTATTACAAATTTATTTTATTTTTAATTTTTAAATACTATTTTATTTACCACACAATTACATGTCATGACAATATTTTGGCATTCTTTTTTTTTTTTTTAATAAGATTTTGAGTTTCAAAATTTTCTCCTTTCTTTACCTTCCCTCATCTGAAAATGGTAGGCAATTTGACATAGGTTATCCATGTACTATCAGGCAAAACATTCTTTCATATTAATCCCAGAAGTGAAAGAAGAAACCAAAAAAACATGAAAAAAAAAAAAAGTAAGTGGAAAAAATGTGCTTTGATTTGCATTCAGAGTCCATCAGTTTTTTATTTAGATATGGATAGCATTTTCCTTCATGAGTCCTTTGTACTTGTCTTGGATCATTGTATTGCTGAGAAGAGCTTAGTTAATCATAGTTATCACACACTCTTGCTTATATTATGTACAGTGCTTTCATTTCACTTTGCATTGGTTCATGCAAGTCTTTCCAGATTTTTTCTGAAATCTGCCTATACATTATTTCTTATTGCACAATAGTATTCCATTGAATTCATACACCATTCCCCAATTGATGGGGATCCACTCAACTTTTTATATTTTGAAAAGAGTTGCTATAAATATTTTTGAATTTTTATGATCTTTTGAGGATATCGACCTAGCAGTGGTATTGCTGGACCAAAGGAATGTACAATTTGATTGCCCTTTGGGCATAGTTTCAAGTATCTCTCCGGAATGGTTGGGTCAGTGCAAAACTTCACCAACAGTGCATTAATGTCCCAGTTTTCCCACATCTTCTCAAATATTTATTATTTTCCCTTTTTGTCATATTGCTCAATTTGATAGATTGAGGTGATATCTCAGAATTGTTTTGATTGCATTTCTCTGATCAAAAGTAATTTAGAGCACTTCTTCATATGCCTATAAATAGCTTTGATTTCTTCATCACATCCTTTGATGACTTGCCAATTGGGGAATGGCATGCATTCTTATAAGTTTTAATCAGTTCTCTATATATCTGAGAAATGAAGGGTATATCCAAAATACTCGCTATAAAAATCATTTCCCATTTTTTGCTTTCCTTCTGGTATATCTAAATCATGCATACATTTTGATCTTATTTTGCTATACAGTATAAGATGTTGGTCTATACAGAGTTTGTGTCCTATTGCTTTTCAGTTTTCCCAGCAGTTTTTGTGAAATAGTTCTTACCCAACTGATGTAATCTTTGGATTTATCAAATATTAGGTATGGTCATTGTCTACTATATCTTATATATACCAATCTATTTTGCTGATCCACCACTCTATTTCTTAGCCAGTACCAGATACTTTTGGTGATTAATATTTCATAATATAGTTTGAGGTTTGGTATTTCTGGGCCACCTTGCTTTGTGATTTTTTTTTCATTAATTCCCTTGATATTCTTGACCTTTTGTTCTTCTAAATGAATTTTGTTGTTGTTTCTTCTAGCTTCAATTTTTTTTTTAGTTTGATTGGCATGGTACTAAATAAATAAATCAGTTTATGCAGAAGTATCTTTTTATTATTACAAATTTATTTGTAGGTTGGCCTACCCATGAGCACTTGATAGTCTTCTAATGGATTAGATCTGACTTTATTTGTATGAAAACTATTTTGTAATTGTGTTCCAATAGTTCTGGGATAGACTCTCAAATATTTTATGTTGTTTATGGTTATTTTAAATAGAATTTATTTTTCTGTCCCTTGCTTCTAGTTTTTACTGATCACAGAAATGAATGCTAATGATTTATTTGGGTTTATCTTATATCCCAAAATTTTACTATTACAGGTAATTTGTTAGTTAATTTTCTAGGGCTCTCTAAGTATACCATCATACCACTTGCAAAGAGCGACAGTTTTGTTTTCTCTTAGCCTATTCTGATTCCCTTAATTTCCTTTTCTCTCACTGCATTAGCTAACATATACTGAATAATATACTAACATATACTGAATAATAGTGGTGATAATGTGCATCTTTGCTTCAGCCCTGATCATACTGGAAGAACTTCTAGCTTATCCTCATTTAGATGCTGATGGCTTTAGATAGATACCACTTATCATTTTAAGAAAAACTCCATTTATTCCTATGCTCTTTATTGTTTTTAAAATGAGTGGCTGCTCTATTTTGTCAAAAGTTTTTCCAATATTTATTGAGTTAATTATGTGATTTTTGTTGGTTTTATTATTGATATGGTCAATTATGCTGTTAGTTCTCTTAATATTGAACCCATACTGTATTCCTGATATAAATCCCACCTGTTCATAATGTATAGTGTTTATGATATATTGCTATAATTGCTTCCATGGTATTCTGTTCCAAATTTTTGCACTGATATCCATATCTAACTTTTAAGAAAATATTTTCTTGAGTAAGTTTTGTGCTTCTTTTCCCAGTTTATCTTCCCAATTCTTCTTTTTTAAGCTGTTATTTTCCTATAACACCTTATATTATATTGGAATAAATAATTATATCCCAAGTTGTTAATTGTTGTGTCATATTTTTCCCCTTGGCTTTTTTTTTTTTTTTTGCCTCTTTTTCCTCTACTATTATTTGATTTTGAAAAGAAATTTGTAGATCTTTCACAAATTGTTGTTGGGTTTGCATCCAATTCACATTTTTCTTTGAGACTTTGTGGCTGTTCTGATTTCCTTCTAAGTTTGTATCTTGATCTTCCCCATCACCAAAATAGATTATTTTTGGTTAGGGCTTTTTTTATTGTTCTTAATTGCTCATTTTTCAACCTGTTTGTGGTTTTGAACTTTATGTTAATGTTGGGCTCTGTTCCCAGATTGGAGACTGGGAAAGAAGAAAAAGTGAATAAGGTTCTGTCTCAAGTTTCAGGCTTTTTAAAAAATTTCTTTCTTTTTCTTTTTTCTTTTGAAAACATGCATTGATAATTTTATTTTTAAATTGTATTTTATTTTATTTTTATTGAAGCTTTTTATTTTCAAAACATATTGCAAGGATAATTTTTCAACACTGATCCTTGCAAAACCTTGTGTTTCAATCCCCGCCCCCCCATTTCTCCCACCCTCATCCTTAGATGGCAAGCAATTGAATTTATATTAAACATGGTTTAAAAAATGTAAATCTAATATACCATATATATTTATACAATTATCTTGCTGCACAAGAAAAATCAGATCAAAAAAGAAAAAATGAGAAAGAAAATAAAATTGAAGCAAACAACAAAAGAAGTGAAAATGCTATGTTGTAATCCAAAGAAAATAAAATTGAAGCAAATAACAAAAGAAGTGAAAATGCAATGTTTTGATTCACACTCAATTCCCACAATCTTCTCTTTGAGAGTAGATGACTCTCATCATCACAAGATCATTGAAACTGTCTTGAATCATCTCATTGTTGAGAAGAACCACATCCATCAGAATTAATTATCATATACTCTTGCTGTTGCTGTGTACAATGATCTCCTGATTCTGCTCATTTCAATTAGCATTAGTTCACATAAGTTTCTCCAGGCTTCTTTGAAATCATCCTGCTGATCATTTCTCATGGAACAATAATATTCCATAACATTCATATACCATAATTTAATCGGCCATTCTCCAACTGATAGACATCTACTCAGTTTCCAGTTTTTTGCCACTACAAAAAAGGGCTGCCACAAACATTTTTTTATATGTGCATCCCTTGCCCTCCTTTAAGATCTCTTTGGGATATAAGCCCAGTAGAAACACTGCTGGTTCAAAGGGTATGTGCACAGTTTGATAACCCTTTGCTCATAGTTCCAAATTGCTCTCCAGAATGGATGGATCAGTTCACAATTCCACCAAAAATGTGTTAGTGTCCCAGTTTTCCCACATCCCCTCCAACATTTATCATTATCTTTTCTTGTCATTTTAGCCAATCTGAGAGGTGTGTAGTGTTACCTCAGAGTTATCTTAATTTGCATTTTTTTTTAATTTTTATATATGCATATATATGCATGAGTAATTTTTTTTATAATATTATCCCTTGTATTCATTTTTCCAAATTATCCCCTCCCTCCCTCTACTCCCTCCTCCTGATGACAGGCAATCCCATACATTTTACATATGTTACAATATAACCTAGATACAATATATGTGTGTAAATACCATTTTCTTGTTGCACTTAATTTGCATTCTTTAGGATTAGATTATTTAGTTTCCAATTTATTTTTGATCTATTTTTCTGGCCTTTTATTGTATGTAATTTTTATCGCCTCATGATCTAAAAGCAATGTATTTACTATTTTTGCCTTTCTGTATTTGATTTTGAGGTCTTTATACCCTAATACTTCATGAACTGACAATAAAAAAGTGAATTTCTTTCTATCTCCATTCAATTTTCTCCAAAGATCTATCATACTTAATTTTTCTAGTATTTTATTTACCTTAACTTCTTTCTTATTTGTTTTGTGATTCATTTTATCTAGTTCTGAGAAAACAAGATTGAAATCCCCCAATAGTTTTGCTGTCTATTTCTTCTTAAAGCTCTCCTAACTTCTCCTTTAGATTCTATGTCTAAGCTAGATGCTTAGATTCTTTGGATGCTATACCACTTGGTGCATATATACTTAGTACTTGTTAGGATTCTCACAAGGTGCTAAATCACTAGAATGAATAGAGACAATTTATTTGATCCTACAAGGAGATGTTATGGGCCAGAACTTGAAACAAAGTACTAAGTGGAATGGAGGAGACAGTGGTTAAATCTAATTTAGCATTGATTTAATCCTACAACAAATAATGGTTTCCTAGTGATTGGTGTATGCTCAGTGTACAGCATATAAGCAAGGAGCTCCCACAAGTACACAGAAGCCCACAATCCCACATTCTTGGATGCAGAATCTAATTCATTCCCACATCTACCTTCGTGCTGGCTGGAGACTTTGGTTTCAAAGGGAGCTAGAGACTGAAGCTGGCTGGAGACATTCTGACAAGAGCTATTAAAGCTAGCTGGACTCCAGGAAAAGATTAAAGACCTTGAAGGACACAATACAGAACTGAAAGGAAGGCTGTCTCCAGAAGCTCCCCAAGAAACCTGCTCCCAGAAAAAAAGGATTTACAAAAAAGAAACCTGCTCCCAGAAAAAAAAGGATTTACACAAAAGAAACCTGCTCCAAGAGAAAGATTATGATTTTAGAAACAACAGAACACAAGTACTGATATTACCTCATTATCTCTGATACCATTTATCAAGGTATAGTTTCCTTCCTTATCTCTTTTAATTAGATCTATTTCTGCTTTTGCTTGATCTGAGATCAGAATCACTACCCCTGCTTTTTTTACTTCAGCTGAAGAATAATAGATTCTGCTTCAGCCTTTTACTTTTACTCTGTATTAATCACTCTGCTTTAAATATCTTGAAACAACATATTGTAGGATTCTAGCTTTTAATCCAGTCTGCTATCCAGTTTGTTTTATGGGAGACTTCATCTCACTTATATTCACAGTTAAAATGACTAATTCTGTATTTTTTGCCATCTTATTTACCCCAAGTTATGCTTTTCTCTTTCCTTTCCCCCTTTCCCTCCTCCCCAGCATTTTGCTTCTGACAAATTTTGCTTACCTCCCTCAAACAGCCCTCCTCCTTTATAGCCCCTCCCCCTTTCTTATGCCTTTCTCCTTCTGTTTTTGTTTTCCTTTCTATTAGCCTCCCCCTTTCATTTCTCCTTTCCTCTCCACTTTCCTATAAGATGAGACAATGTTCTCTGTGAAACCAAATATGTCTAATATTCTCTCTTTGAGTAAAATCTGATGAGAGTAAGATTCACACAATGTTCATCCCTCTCTCTTCTTTCCCTCAATTATTATAGTTCTTTGACTTTTTATGAGATGTAATTTCCTTCATTTCTCCTCCATTTTCTTCTTTTTTACAATACAATCTCCTTTCTACTTCTAGTTTCTTTTTATATTATCACAGTAAAATCAAATTGTACCTGCATTCTCTAAGTATACCCATAACAAAGATCTAGATCTCAAGAGTTCTTTCCTTTTTACCTTTTTATGCTTCTCTTGAATTCTGTATTTGGAGATCTTTTTTTGTTGTTGTTGTTCAGGTCTAGTCTTTTCATCAGAAATAATTGAAATTCATCTGTATCATTGAATACCCATCTCCTTCCCTGAAAGATCATGCTCAATTTAGCTGGATAGTTGATTCTTGGCTGTAATCCAAGTTCTTTTGCTTTTCAGAATATCAGATTCCAGGCCCTTGGATCCTTTAAGGTGGAAGTTGTTATGTCCTGGACAATCCTGACTGTGACTCCTCTATATCTGAATTGTTTCTTTCTGGCTGTTTGTAATATTTCTCCCTTGGTCTGATAATTCTGAAATTTAGCTATGATATTCCTTGGAGTTTTTATTTTGGGATCTCTTTCAGGAGGTGATTGGTGAATTCTTTCAATGGCTATTTAACCTTCTGTTTCTAGGACATCAGGACAGTTTGTTTGGGGTTTTTTTGTTTGTTTGTTTGTTTTTGATGATTTCCTAAAAGATAATGTCTAGGTTCTCTTTTTCATCATGGTTTTCAGGAAGTCCAATAATCCTTAGATTGTCTCTCCTAGATCTATTTTACAAATCAGTTGTTTTTTCAATGAGATATTTTACATTTTCTTCTACTTTTTTTTTTCTTTTTTTTGGTTTTGTTTGACTGATTCTTGATGTCTCATTGAATCATTCATTTCCATTTGTTCAGTTCTAATTTTTAGTGAATTATTTTCTTCAGTTACCTTTTTAAATTCCTTTCATATTTGGCCAATTGACCTTTTAAATGTTGTTTTGTTCTATGGATTTTTTTCCCAGTTCACAAATTCTGGTTTTTAAGGAGTTGTTTTCTTTTTCCATTTTGTCGTATCTATTTTGTAAGGAGTTATATATTTTTTCCATTTCCCTAAATCTATTTTGCAATGAGTTTTCTTCAGATAATTTCTGTGTTTCCTCTTCCAAATCCTCTTGCAAAGTTCTCATTTCCTTTCCCCATTTTTTTTTTCTAAATTTTTCTTCAGAAAGCCTGTATGTGGCCTACTTCCCTCCATGCTCAGTTGAAACAGAACTTTTTAAAAGATCTTCCAAATTATCTTCTGTTGAAAATTTGTTACATTCCAAATATTTGAGGGTTCTGTTACTCCAAAACAGGTTGAATTTGCTGTTACTTTGAGGTACATGGGAAGAGCTCAGAAAAAAAAAAAAAAATGTGTCTCCTCTCTGCCATCTTGGCTCTGTCCCCTGCATAGATAATTTTCAACATTCACTCTTCCAAAATCTTGTGTTTTAAATTTTTTTCTTTCCCTTCTCCCCACTCTCCCTCCTAGATGACAAGGAATCCTATATATGTTAAATATGTTCAATTCTTCTTTACATATTTCCACAATTATCATGCTACACAAGAAAAAAAAATCAGATTAAAAAGGAAAAAAGAGAAAGAAAACAACAACAAAAGTGAAAACACTATGCTGTGATTCACACTCAGTTCCCATAGTCCTCTCTCTGAAGGCTGATGCCTCTCTTCCTTACAAGGCCATTGGAACTTACTTAAATCATCAGGCTTTATAATTTTGTTCTCAGAGCTATTTTGGGGGGTGTTTGGAAGTTTGGGGTGTTGCAAATAGGGAAAGGAATGGTCACTGCTCTCTAGGTCTATATTCTGGTCCTCATAGAAGTCCTTTAGGTTCTGATCCCTTAGGCTTGATATCATATTGCTCCTCAGGGTACTTTGAGACTGGAAATGATACTGTTCCTCAGTGCTCCCACTCCTTTTTGATGGAAAGTTTGTCTTTCTGAAATTGAACTATAATCCAGAAGTCTGTATGAACAATAGAGTTGGCAAATAGAATCTGGTCCCATACCTAGTGCTAGCACAGGAGTATCCCATAATCTGTTCTGGACAGTTGCTGAGTTCCTTTACTATGTCTGGTTTGAGAACTCCCAAAACTGCTGCTGCTTTAGTCCCACCAATGGTATTTCATCCTTTTCTTACATGTCATAAGTCTCTTTTTCTGACTTCTTATATTATCTTAGGAAAGACTATCTTCCTCTGATCTTTGTTAGTACTGCCACTCCAAAATAGGATTTGAATTGTTATTTTAAAGTTGTTTGGAGAAGAATGTTGGGAGACCTCATCTCTCTCTACTCTGCCATCTTGGCTCCACCCTTAAAAGTTCCCAGTGTTTTTTAGTGGCATTCTGAGTTACTCAGGCATGTAATCTTAAAGTCATCTGTGCTGTCTTCCTTTCTTTCATGCCGCTTCTAATAATAAACTAAGTCTTATCATTGCTATCTGTAATATGCTTCTCCATTCCGTTTCATTCATATTAACTCTCATTAATCTGTCAAATCCCATACTAATGCAGGCATCAGCACTTTAAGAGCCTAAATACAATATAGAAATCAAAGGGAGTTAGCTCCTATAGATTGTGATGCCATCAGCAGAAAATTCCCAATACTTGTTGAAATGTTTCCCAATTCTGATTAGTTTTTTGTTTCAGACACTTTGGCCTTAGCCTTGTCTTAGAATATTCATCTTAGCTTTGTTGATCTTGATTCCCGTTGCCTTTTTTACCTCATGACAATTAGGCAAAACAAGATGGTTTGATTTGACTTTCAGATTTGGCATATCTTGCCTACATTCCCTAAAAATGGTTTATATTGGGATATAATGCTGTTTGTTTCTCCCCAGAATTGGCTATGCTATAGCTACCCTTTGCTGACAGCAAGGATCTCAACCATTTGCAAGACATCGATGATCCAAGTTTGGGCTGAACAGTAACAACACTGTCTTGCCCCCATTGAGTCTTGCAGGCTCACCATGGACAATCAAGTCCATTTCAACCTAAAATATGAACCTTATTATTTGTTGCCTAAATTATTTAGAATAGCTTCCTGATCTCCCTGCCTCTAATCACCTTCTCCCCTTTCCAATCTATCTTACATACACTGATAGCCTAGGCTTTGTAATAAACAGTAATTGCATCAGCTACTTTCAAACAAAGAAACTCTAATGGCTGCTTATTACCTACCAAATAAAGTTCAGACTCATTAGGCTGACATTAAAGCACTCCAAAATCTCCAAAATCTGGATCCACATTAAACTCAATTAAACATTAAATCAATTAAAACAATTAAAATCAATTAAACTAAACTGGACCAAAGACACTTCTGCAGTTATACACCATGTTTTTCCTTCCCCTCTCCAAATTTTTAAAAATTTCCCATTCTTCTGTCTCACCTCTGGCTTTGAAATTTTCCACAAAACTTTCTCTGATTATTTGTATTTGAGAACAACTTCTGTCTTTTCTGAAATACCTCAGCTTTTTGCCTTATTTACTGTCTCTGTTGCATCATTTTCAATTGCATCTGACTCTTCATGACCCCATGGTCATAAGTCTTCCTTGGCAATGATGCTGAAGTGTTTGCCATTGCCTTCTCTATCCCATTTTACAGATGAGGAAACTGAGGCATGAAGAATTAAGTGGCTCTTCCAAGATCTCATAGGTAATAGGTGTCTGAGTCTGGATTTGGACTGAAACTGACTCCAGATCTGATCCTCTACCCATTACATCATCTGACTGTTGTATTTTCCTATATTATAGTTATTTTATAAAATCATGAAATTTTAGGAGTTAGGATGAGAAGGAGACTTAGATATTATTTGGTCCACCTTATCACCACCACCTCCATTTTATAAACAAGGAAGCTGAGACTGAAACAGAGAAAGGGAATTGTTTATGATCACACAGAGAATTAATGGCAGAATCAGAATTAGAAACTAGATTTTATTCATGGTGCCATTTCTAATTCACACTCCACATTGCCTGCATTGTATAACTCTTACCTCCAAATTAGATTGTATGTTTCCTAAAGAAAAAACAAAACAAAACACTGCCTCATTATTCTCATTATCCTCTATAATACTAGCATGGTGTCTTGTACACATCTGATATATACTTGTTGAATGTAAAGCATCTTCAAAAGTCACAGATGTGGATTTATGCTCTGCAAAGAAATCCAGGGGAACAACACAGTCCTCAGAAATGACTTGTGATCATGATGGACATGGCTCAATTTTCTCTCACCTAAAACTCATCTTACTGCTGCACTGGTCAGTTTGATCACAGAAGTGAGGAAAAGACAGAGAGGGAGGAAGCCTGAAAATATTTCCAGCTGCTGCTACCATAAGAAATCCATTCCACTTCTTCTTTTCATTGCATATGTGTCATGAGCAGAGCAAGAGATGTCAATCCAGAAAACAGAGGAACTCAGAAGAGAACTCCTTGCCACATTCCATGTGCATCACACAAGAGAACACACATTTCTTCTCTAATGAGCTGCCCCCACTGACAGGTCACTTGGGTACAGAAAGCCCTTTGCCCAAATATGTACTGCACATGTCATCAAAAGAATCCCTGGGGTTTAAATGTGAAAGCACTCATATTCTTATTTATGGATTGTTTGACAGGTCTAGGTCCACCATGTCCACAGACTGACTGACAAGCAGAAAAAGTAATGATTCCTCAGTAAAGAGGTGCCTGTAATTATATATTTTTCACACTCAGATGTTGTCATTTTAACATGGTAAACAACAATATCTACAATTCATCAGATACCCAATGGGAGAATTTTTGAAAGACACATCCTAATATTTGTCTTTAGGGAAAAGCTTCATTCTAATGGGACTAGTTTCTAAGAATTTAAATAAATAAGGATGAGTCTGAGTTGTCACCTGACTGTGAGTTCAATTTGAAAACATTTATTAAGCACCTACTATGTGCAAGGCATGAGCTGCAAAAAGAGAAATCTTATCTCAGGAAGATCTTGGGTTAAGCCCTATCTCTCACATATACTGTAGAATTTTGCTCAGTCTGTACTAATTGAGGGATTTACTTCACCTGAAGCTCCATATACCAATTAAATAATATATCCAAGTCAAAAAATTTTTTTAAATGGGTATATATATATGTATATATATATATATGTATATATATATATACATATATATGAAACATAGGCATAATATACCAAGTTGCCTTCAAGGATGGCTGAGAGAGACAGCTAATAACCTGGAATAGACATCCTATGACAGCACAAATTGTCATCTGAGGAATCCTTCTGCTACCTTGGGAAACAAAGAATCGGTATGTAACAGATGCAAAGCTTGACAGTGAATCCCCTGGGATTGGGATCCTAAAATCAATTTTATCTAATGTCTGGAAACAACAGGAGTGTTTCTGGAAGAAATGAACTTATTACTAAAGAGGCCTTAATATGTATATGTCTGTGAGGGAGCAGGTTCCAAGTAAGATACTGGCTCCATACAAGGCTTGAATCACATCAGCCTCCCTGACTAATGTCAAGGAGGACATTTCAAATGGAGCTACAGGGGAAAACAAATATTACCAATTGATTCTGATGTTTCACTTCTTTGTATTTTCCCATAAAGCAAAAAAAAAAAAAAAAAAAAAAAAAAAAAGCAGTAGTTACTATCCTAATATAGAAAATTGGTGCAAATCTGGAAACACTAATCTCCCGAACCCTCAGACTGTCCCACTTTTCCTTCTTTCTTTCTCCACTCTTGAAGTAGCATAAAATTTCAGTCACATAATCCTCTTAGTATTACCCTCTGTGATTTGAAAATGAATAATTATGCCTCCTCTAAGACAATGTAATCATTGTACTGGAGAAATGACCAGTATACTAGATAACTCAGATTCCAATCACTGTCCTACCAGGTGTTGATGTGTGTATATGGCAGAGGGAAGGAGCAGGGGGAGGATCTTAGGTCTAGGAAGATAAATTGTATTATTGGTAAGTACTCACAGCTACTAGGCTTGAGGTTGTTTCACTTTATTAAACTGCTAACAAACTTTGTCAATATGGTGCTAAATATGTTTCTGAAATATATATATATATATTTAAATTTTTTATGCTTCAATTTTTATTCAGACACCAATTCTTTCTCTGAGGATAGATAACATGTTTTTTCACCATGTGTCTGTCAGAGTTGTCTTGAATCACTATATTGTTGAGAATAGTTTAGTTCACAGATGATCATCTTACAATATTGCAGTTACCATGAATACTATGTATACATTGATACATTTCACTTTGTGTCAGGAGCTGACACATCTTTTCAGGTCTTTCTGAGGGCATCCTGTTCATTTCCTAAAGCACAATAGTATTTCATAATAATCACATACTACAATTTGTTCAACTAGTCCCCAATTGCTGGACATCCCCTCAGTTTCCAATTTTTTGCTTCCAGAAAAGAGCTGGTATAAATACTTTTGTACATATAGGTCCTTGAGAAGACATTTTTAACCATATTCTGATAGACCTTCTTAAAAGAAGCATATTAAGAGTATTTAATAATTGCATACAATAACAAAACTTGGCACAAAATAAGCATTTTAAAAACACTAGCTTACTGACTAAACCCAAGTAGAGACTTTCTAGATACGATTATTGCACCCAGGTGTTACAGGGAAAATTCTCCACCTAAGGTCAATAAGATCTGAGGTCAAATCCAGCCTCAGACACTAGTTGTGAGATCCAGTCTGATTATTTAACTTCTAAATTTATCAGTTTTCTTATCTATAAAACTGGATAAAAGTATTTTTAAAAATCAATAATAGCATTTGCCTCACATAGTATTTATGAGGATAAATTGAGGTAATATTTATAAAGGGTTTTGCACACCATAAAACATTACATAAAGGCTAGTTATTTTAACTCCCGTGAGCACTACCACTGTCTTCCCCTCCTGCTTCTCTTTCTCTCCCCTTCCTCAAATGTTTCTACCACAAAAGTGCATTGAAACACAGGAGACACTTGCTGGTCTTTTAACAAATATTTTTCAATACTAAGGAGTAGGCACAAGCTGCCCCATGCTCCCTCTCCCCACAAAGTTTTATGCCAAAGTGTCTATATTTCCGGCTGCCTCTGTCCCCTACTTCTGGCCATCTTGTGGGTTCTAGATAGTGTTTGCTTCATTAGTCTAGAGGTGCTGTCTGTGTATATTTATACAGTTATATTCTTGGCTTAGCCCTCACCTACTGGGGCGAATACTTTCTTTCCCTTGCTATTGTGTTTTAATTAAATTATACTACCATGGTAGAATAATACTGATCACATGAGTATGGCTAACTATGTACAATTCTTTACACACAATCATAGAAGTAAAATCAATAAGATCAAATAAATTATGACAGCCTCTGCATGGGTTTCTTTATCTACAAGACCAGAGTAGCATGAAACTAGCAAACATGCATGCCCTACACTCTGCAATTTTGAGAACACAGTTGAACTGTTTATACTTGGGTTTTTAGACCTCCTCCCTCTGCTGCTTTAGAAGGGAAAAAGCATTAAGTGACTTCAGTCCCTTCAGACTCTCAGTGCTTCATGGTTCTCCTCCCTACCTGTGAGCAGAGTAGATGCAGGTCTCCTGGGGACATTAATCCTCCTCAGTGACCAGTAGAAAAACATTCATTCATGCCATGAACTCACCTCTCTTTCTGCCCTTGCTTCTCCAGTTCTTTTTTTTTTCTTTTAGATTAATTAATTTATTTAATATTATCTCAATTACATTCAAAACAATTTTTTTACATTTGTTCTTAAGATTTTTGAGTTTTAACTTTTCTCCCTTTTCCCCATCCACAATTAAGAAACCACATATGAAATTATACAAAATATTTTCATAAAAGTGAAAGAAAACATAGATCTCCTGCCCTAATGAAAATAAAAACTCTCAAGAAAAGTTAAATTAAGTTAAAGAGTAATAGAGAATACTTCTATTTATAGTCAGACTTGATCAGTATCTTCTCTGGGTATGGATAGGATTTTTCATTTTAAGTCTTTCAGAGTAGTTGTGGATGATTGTACTACTGAGAATAACAAAGTAATTTACATGAGTCCTATCAAATTCCTTTTATGACACAGATATGGTGCTGATAGCTAAAACAGGTAAGGTGAAAACAGAAAAAGAAAATTATAGACCAATTTCCCTAATGAATATTGATGCCAAAATCTTAAATAAAATATTAGCAACAAGATTACAGCAAGTCATCCCCAGGATAATACACTATGACCAAGTAGGATTTATATCAGGAATGCAGGGATGGTTCAATATAAGGAAAACTATCAGCATAATCAATGATATCAATAACCAAACTAACAAAAATCATATGATTAACAGATGCAGAAAAAAGCATTTGATAAAATTTGATCCATTCCTATTAAAATAGAGTACAGGAATAAATGGACTTTTCCTTCAAATGATCAGTAGCCTCTATTTAAAACCATCAGCAAGCATCATATGTAATGGAGACAAACTAGAACTATTCCCAATAAGATCAGGAGTGAAACAAGGCTGCCCACTATCACCATTACTATTCAATATTGTATTAGAAATGTTAGCTTTGGCAATAAGGGAAGAAAAAAAGACTAAAGGAATTAGTAAGTCATGAGGAAACCAAATTATCATTCTTTGCAGATGATATGATGCTATACTTAGAGAAACCTAGAGAATCAACTAAAAAACTACTAGAGACAATTCACAACTTTAGCAAAGTTTCAGGATACAAAATACATCCACATAAATTGTCAGCATTTTTATATATTACCAAAGTTCAGCAGCAAGAGATACAAAAAGAAATTTCATTAAAATAACTGTCAAAAGCATAAAATATATGGGAATCTATCTGCCAAGGAAAGGTAAGAAATTATATGAACACAACTACAAAACACATTTCACACAGATAAAGTCAGACCTAATCAGTTGGAAAAATATCAAATTCTCATGGGTAGGCCAAGTGCATATTATAAAAATGTTAATACTACCTAAATTAATCTTATTTGGCACCATACCAAATTCCCAATAAATTATTTTACATATCTAGAAAAAATAGTAACAAAATTCATCTGGAAGAACAAGAATTTCAAAGGAATTAATGAAAAAAAATGCTAATGAAGGTGGCCTAGCTGTGCTAGACCTAAAACTATATTATAAAGCAGCAGTTACCAAAACCATTTGGTACTGGTTAAGAAACAGAGTAGTTGATCAATGGACTAGGTTGGAATCACAGGGCAAAATAAGCAATAACTATAGCAATCTAATGTTTGATTGTAAAGTGCTATCATCTCCAGAAACTGCCGATCGCTCTCTGGTCTAGAAGAGAGACTTCTTCCTCCAGAGAGCCGCCTCAACTCTGGCCTAGAGCAGAGACTCTTCTTTCCTCCAGAGAGCCGCCTCAAGTCTGGTCCAGATAAGACTCTATCTCTCAAGTGCTGCCCTCTTTTATCCTCCCAGAGAATGAGCGTGGGATAATGCAAGGGCTTCTGGGAAAAATTACTTCAACCAATGAACTTGCTCCTCCTAAGCATGCAAGCTCCTCCCCAGGAATTCAAAGGGGTTAAACTACTAGTAAAGACCAGAACTAGAGAATTGTTAAGTACCGACTTAGCACTTAGTAAGAACCTAACATTTGACAAACCCAAAGGCCCCAGCTTTTGGGATAAAAACTCATTATTTGACAAAAACTTCTGGGAAAATTGGAAAGTAGTATAATGTTCTAGTTAATTTAATGGAGGTCTTGGGACCAGCCTTCTTTTAAGTAGAGTCATCACCATGAGAATAGCCAGGTGTTAAAATCTAAATTCTTTATTTTCTCCTTCACAGTTTAGTTTCCTTGTGTGGGGCCCAGCTAGCTTCCTTGTGGCCTTCAGATGGCCTTGGTCTCAGTGGAGAAATACTGGAGGCCAGCCACCACGGTGGTGTGACATAGAATGAAATTAATCTAGCTGAGTTTCTCCCAGCTTATAAGGTCTATTATAATTACATTGTCATAGTTGTCAATCTTGTAGTACTATATTAAGTACTAGGTACATGTACTAAACTAGAGAACTATTAATCACCATGCTAAACTAGATAATCATTGTCTTATCAATTCCACTGACATAATACCTTGTTTCAAATACAAAGTTCTGGCCCATAAGAAAGTAATATGGAAGAAATTCAGGCTCGACCCACGCCTAACACCACATACCAAGATAAGATCTAAATGGGTTCATGATTTAGACATAAAGAGTGATATTATAAGCAAAATAGAGCAACATAGGATAATTTACCTTTCAGATCTGTGAAGATAGGAATTTTTGTCCAAAAAATTGAAACTCATAATTGAACATCAGATAGATAATTTTGATTTTTTAAGTTAGGGGTAGCTAGATGGCACAGTGGATAGAGCACCAGCCCTGGAGTCAATGACCTGAGTTCAAATCTAGTCTCAAATACTTACAACGTCTTAGTTGTGTGACCCTGGGCAAGTCACTTAACCCCAATTGCCTCAGGGAAAAAAAAAGATTATATTAAGTTAAAAAGGTTTTGTACAAACAAAACTAATGTAAACAAGATCAGAAGGGAAGCAATAAATTGGGAAATCATAATAAAGATCTCATTTCTAAAATACATAGAAGATTGATTCAAATTTATAAGAATCCAAGCCATTCTCTAATTGATAAGTGGTCAAAGGATATGAACAGACAATTTTCAGATGAAGAAATTAAAACTATGTCTAATCATATGAGAAGGTGCTCTATATCACTACTGATCAGAGAAATGCAAATTAAAACAACTCTGAGATACCACTACATACCTCTCAGATTGGCTAAGATGACAGGAACAAATAATGATGAATGTTAGAGGGGATGTGGGAAAACTGGGACATTAATACATTATTGGTGGTGTTGTGAACAGATCCAGCCATTCTGGAGAATAATTTGGAACTATGTTCAAAAAGTTATCAAACTGTGCATACCTTTTTATCCAGCAGGGTTTCTACAGGGCTTATATCCCAAAGAGATCTTAAAGAAGGGAAAGGGACTCACATGTGCAAAAATGTCTGTGGCAGCCCTTTTCGTAGTGGCTAGGAACTGGAAACTGAGTAGTTCCCCTAAGTTAGAGAATGGCTGAATACGTTATGGTTTACGAATGTTATATAATATTACTGTTCTATAAGAAATTATCAGGAGGATGATTTTAGAAAGGCCTGGAAAGACTTACATGAACTTATGCTGAGTGAAGTGAGCAGAGATTATTGTACACAACATCAATATTATACAATGATCAATTCTGCTGAGCTTGACTCTTTCCAATAATTAGATGATTGGTGACAGTTCCAATGATCTTGTGATGAAGAGACCAGCTACACCCAGAGAGAGGATTGTGGGAACCGAATGTGGATCACAACATAACATTCTCACTCTTTTTGTTGTTGTTTTTTTGTATTTTATTTTCTTACTCATTTACTTTCTTTTTTTTTATCTGATTTGTCTTGTGCAGCAAGAAAATTGTATAAATATATTTATATATATTAGATTTAACATATATTTTAATATATTTAATATATATATATTGAATTGCTTGCCATCTACAGGAGGGGATGAGGGAAAGGAGGAGAAAATGTGAATCACAAGGCTGTGAAAGGGTCAATGTTGTCAAATTATCTATGTGTGCATGTTTTGAAAATAAAAAAGCTTTAGGTAAATTAAAAAAAAAAAAAAGTCATTAACAGCTGATCATACCAGAACATTGCTATTATTTTGTGGATTTTCCAAATTGTTTTTTTGGGTTTTTTTGGTTTTTTTCTGAGAGTATCCTGCTCATCATTTCCCAGAAAATAACACTATTGAATTATTAATCAGAGAAACTTTATTCAAAAATGGTTTTACAGTTATTAATACTAATTTTATTTCTCCCCATTTATTCTTTCTCTACTTTCAGCCTGTCCCTCCTCAAAAGTGTTTTGCCACTGACCGCTCCCTCCCTTTCTTTCTTGCTTTCTTTCTTTCTTTCTTTCTTTATTTATTTATTTATTTATTTATTATCACCCTTCTCGTCCTTCCCATATCCCATTTCCCTCCTATTTTCCTGCAGATTAAGATAGATTTCTATTCCCCTATCGAGTATGTATGTTATTTCCTATTTGAGTCAATTATGGTAAAAATAAAGTTCACTCACTCACTCACCTTCTCCTTCTTCCCCTCCACCATAAAAGCTTTTACTTGCCTCTTTTTTTATGGCAGATAATTTGCACTATTCTATTTCTCCTTTTCCCTTTCTCCCAATACAGTCCTCTCTCTCCTCTTAATTTCATCATATAGATATAGATATAGATAAAGCTCATTAAGTCCTTTATAATATCACTTTCCTGATTACTTCTTTATGCTTCTCCAGAGTCCTCTATTTGAAATCAAATTTTCCATCCAGCTCTGGTATTTTCACCATGTATGCTTGAAAAGCCTTTGTTTCATTGAATAGCTACCTTTTCCTCTGAAGGATTATACTCAGTTTTGCTGGCTAGGTGATACTTGGTTGCCATCCTAGCTCCATTGCTCTCCAGAATATCATATTACAAGCCCTCCAGTTCTTTAAAAGTTGCTAAATCTTATGTTATCCTGACTGTGGTTCCACTATACTTGAATTATTTCTTTCTGGATGCTTTCAATATTTCCTCCTGGACCTGGAAATTTGAAATTTGGCTATAATATTCCTGGGAGTTTTTACTTTGGGATCTCTTTCAGGAGTGATTGGTGGATCCTTTCAATTTCTATTTTGCCCTCTGGTTCTAGAATATTAAGACAATCTTGCTTGATAATTTCTTGAAAGATGATGTCCAGGCTCTTTTTTTGATCATTACTTTCAGGTAAACCAATAATTTTTAAATGTATCTCTCCTGGATCTATTTTCCAAGTTAGTTTTGTTTTTTGTTTTTTCCAATGAGATATTTCACATTTTTATTTTTGGGTTTTGCTTTGTTCTATCTTGATTTTTCATAAAGTCATTAGCTCCCATTTGCTCAAATATATATTTTTAAGGAATTATTTTTCTCAGCGACATTTTTACTTATTTTCCAATTTACCAATTTTGCTTTTTAAGGTATTCTTCTCCTCAGTAGGTTTTTTGTGTGTGTGTGTTTCCTTTTGCACCTCTCTCAGTTCTTTCCCTAATTTTCTCTCTATTTCTCTTACTTAATTTTCAAAGAACCTTTTGAACCCTTAATAGACTGAGTATACTTCTTTGACTTTGTTATCTTCTGTGTATGTGTTTTGATTTTCTTTGTCACCATAATAACTTTCAATGGTCAGAAACAGTTTTTGTTTTCTGCTCATTTTCCTAACCTATTACTCAGATTTTTTTTTTTCTTTTTTTAGAGACTGGGGTTAAGTGACTTGCGGAGGGTCACACAGCTAAGAAGTGTTAAGTGTCTGAGACCAGATTTGAACTCTGGTCCTCCTGAATTCAGGGCTGGTGCTCTATCCACTGCACCACCTAGCTGTCCCATTACTCAGCTTTTAACTGTTTGTTAAAGTAGGACTCTATTTCTAGGCTGTCCCAAGCTTCAAGAATTTTGTGCAGCTGTTTTCAGGAATCCTTCTAGGAATTCATAAGCATTCTTTTCTGCCCTGCAGTTGTTAGGTGTGTCCCTGCCTCACTGTAGCTGTAAACTCTATTGTGCTGGCAGGAGCTGGGGCTGCACTGTGATTGCACACCAGAATCTCTCTTCTCTATTCACCCCTCCCCCCCTACAGAGTTTGCAACAGACCCTCTCCGATGACCTTTCTCGTCATCCCTGGTGAATGAAATGAGGTGAGATCTTTCAAAACAGTTGTAAAAATTAAGTAAGGCTTCATCTACTTCAGAGTTTGAATAGGCCTGAAGGACTGTGAACATCGAGTCAACGGCATAATTGTGTTCCCCTCTCATGATACCTCCTCCCTATTTCAGCTAAATATGAGCAACTATGTACTTATTGGTCAAGTTCAATTTCATGGGTAGATCTCGCGTTTAGAATGTAAGACTCTCAGCCAATGAGGATGAAGGTCAGTGGTGGGAGGGGGCATTTTGCGTTAGGGATAAAAGGGCTGTCCTGCCCACAGGAGGCGCTTCCTCTCTTCCTTTGTCTACTTGAAGGGTGGGACGCCCTTCTCGCGAGAATGTACAATAAACTTTGCTTTTCTCTAGAGCTCTCTCCAGCTTTTTTATTAAATGGTGATCCCTCACCATTTCCGTACCACACAGTTTGGGGGCTCGTCTGGGATCCTTTACATGGTGAGTAAGTGAACTCCTGGGTGCTAGTGTGGTGGCGCCCTGCCTTGATTTAGGCAGCCCGCCAGCATCCAGGGGCTTCTTCTTGCTCCCTGATGTAGAGTGGACCCGAAGTGTAGAAACTCAGAGAAAAGCAACGGAAACTCCGCAGTGAAAATCCCAACCGGTTGGTGGAGGACAGATCAGTCAAGAAATTTGCTGCACAGCAACCCAGTGGAGGTAAGCCCCTGTGAAGCCCCTTGAGTCTAGTTATAGGTTCTGGAGGGGGCTGTAGACTGTAGACAGGAAGAGAGCTAGGCCTTCCTGGGTGACTGAGTTAACCGGCGACGATTAGCGTGTTTGGGCGTTTTTGGAGTGTAACTCCATTCAAATTCAATGGGTGCGGCCCAGTCCCAGCCAGCCCTAGCGGAGAGAAATGAGAAAAATATCAGAAAATGCTGGTAGATAGTCCCTTGGGAGATAAATTAAGTAATTGGAATAAACTGCCAAAATATGAGGAAAAATAAAAAGCAAGAAAAAGATGATAAGATATTGTTGTTTTGTTGCAGACTGGTGGTGCCAAAAGGATTAAATGGTACCTGAAGGGAAGGACCTGAGAGGATTTAATTCCATTAGCCCTTCTAGGGACCTTCGGGCGGGGAGGAGAAATATGTCTTTTGAAGCAGGGGCCGTTTCAGCTGGCCAGAAATACCTGTTAGTAAATCCCATTTAGGATCAATAACCCTGTACACGGGGAAGTATGTGGGATTGAGCCAGTGAAGATGGTGGCTTCCTTCCTTTTCCTCCCACGTGTCCTGACTGCAGCAGGGCCACGTGGGCCAGGGGAAAGAAATCACTATTTAGTGAAGTTCATTGTTTTCAATGTGATAGCAAAGTAGTTTTATATTATTGGGAATTTAAAGCTGTGTTTGGGATTTTAAGTTAAAATATAGGTTATTAAAACAAAATGCTGGTAGCTTAACTTAGGGGAGGTTGTGGTTGTATCTCCCTACTTAGATGTTATGTTTGCTAGAGATATTGGGTAATTTGTAACTGAGCTATGCCTTAAGTGTTTGTCAGCTCTGTTGAGCATGTATTAAGTTTTATGAAATTTGGGATAGTTACTTGCGACCATTGAACTGTAAAGTTTAAAAATATATACATATATATTTACTTAAAGACGGGACAGGAAAGATTGATTTGTAAAGGTAATTAATAGTTTAAATGGAGCTATGATATATTGAGTCGGGAAGCATGGTGGTGTGGGGGAAGGGTGACCACGTGGAGAGGTCCCTCCCATTAAGTATAGTGGGGTTTTTTGTTTGTTTGTTTGTTTTTAATAACTGCACCTCCTTGCTGATTCAGATGTTAATTATTTCTACTGTTTAAAGGAACAGCCTACATTTATATGGTGTTAATAACTGAACGTTTTATTTATTTTTCAAGTCTATAACTGTTCTAAGGAGTTGGAACTGAAGTTTTCTGAAAGCATTTCATTTCTACTAAGATCTCATCTGACTAAAGCAAATTATTTAATGTTTATTTACATGCGTGATAGTCTCCTTGTTTAAAGATTATTTTAATCTGATCTGATAATTTGATAGGGATATTTGCAAAAAGTTTAATCCTTTTCAGAATGAAGAGAGTATTAATATTAACTCTGAAAGACCTGAAAGTTTCTTTTCTGAGGAAACAGGATGGACAACATGAGATTTAGAATTTTTCTTGTATTGAGTATTTTGAAGGCAAAATAATCTGTAATGTTAAACCTAGAACCATCTATTTTATGAAAGAAACTGTATAATCTGTGAACTTTCTAGGATGAATCTTTACTGTGATTCTTGAGAACTAGATTCACCTGAAGCCTTGATTAATGATAATTGCTGTAGGAGATAAAATCTTTTGGGACTGAAGCTAATATTTACTTGGAGTTTTGAATTCAGGTATAACTGTTTGCATAGGTCGTTAAACTCCACCATCTGGAGATGGGATGGTTAAAAATTGGAACAGCTACCTGAAGTAAAACTGCCTTAAATCATGCCCCTGGTTTTTCCTCTTATGTTTGTAATCAGAGCCAAGTGGTCAGTGAGATATACAGTGCTAGGACCGCTCCCACTTTGCCTTTCTTTTTGAGACGAAGCTGGCAATCTCTGGAACCCCAATCCTAGACTCCTGACTATAGATCTATATTCAGATGCGTTTTTCATGTTTTGCATGATCATGGTGGGGAAAGAACTTATATGGAAAGAACTTTTGACACTCAATCCCCTATTAAATATGCACAGAAAATGAAAGGAAGGGTCAAGTTAGAACAATATTAAATCTAGAGGGCTGGGAGATGGCTCACAGATTCCAGAATGTTGAAACATGAGGCAATAATATTAGAAAAGAATGCTCCATAATCCAAGATCATAATTTTAATCCTGCTTCCTTTTTGTCCCCTGGAGAACAGAACTATTGCTATTTTGGGAAATTTACTTGTCTGTTATGTATAATCTGATAATTTCTGTAAACAGGGGGGGAAGGAAACTGAGATTTCAACTGGTCAGAAAATTGGGAAAAACTGATGTCTTATTTCAGTTCAGGCCGAATTGGAAACTATTTACTCTTTGCTTACCTCATCATTTTGGTTCCCTGATGAAGGACCTTGAAAACTAGACATAATTTGGGTACTGAATGGAACTCTGGAAAAGGTAAAAGATTTTTTTTCTTTTTGCAGTGGACATCCAGGCTGCTTCAGGCCTGGATCGTTGTTAGAGCTCTATGCTCGGGCACAATTCTTTAAGAATTGCTGCGATTGACGAAAGGTCTCCTTTTGTCTCGCTCTCTTGTCTCTACAGATAAGGGAGAGGCTGCAAAAAGTTGAAAAAGCTCTTTGCCTGTCCACTAGCTAGACACACCTGATTTTAGCAGATGCTGGGTTTGGAGAAGGCTTGCAGAGACAAAAGGCCTTTTGCATCTCAAGGCTTTCTAATCAGACCTCAACCTTGCTTTCAAACCTTGCAATAAACATCTTTTTACTCATCTAGGTTTTCGGCCTGTAAATTCATTTACAGGGGACTCTAGCTGAAAATTTGCTAGACTATGATTGGCTGGCTTATGTTTTAACTTTGAATTATTGTCCTGACTCAGTCCTGCCTCAGTTTCCCTGCCTCTTAGTTCTGCAAACCTCCCCCCCCCCCCGCCTCTTTATCAGAATACTTGATAAGACCTTATGTTTCAGAATAGCAGAATGTCTCTCCCATTACAAGTTAATGGGAATCTCTTATCAAAACTTTTTGAATTCTCTTGTGTGGAATTAGACATTCTGTATATGATTGTATTTGCATTGGGTGTTTTTAAAAACAAACTGATTTGTATGAATAATGTTCACTTATGAAAGATCTACTTGGATATGAACTCATTGGGACAAATTCCTTATTGTTATCAACACAAGGTTATGATAAATATTTGTTTAGAATTTATGTATGGTTCTTCTAGGATGATAAATGGGAAAAGAAATGGGTTTGTTAGAACTTTCACTGTTACCAAGGGCAGTCTACCTGCCCATTGGTCTGCTCAAACTTGTGAATTGTATACTTTAAATCAAGGGTTGAAATTATTGTGGGACCAGGATGGGACTATATATATACACACTGATTTGAGATATGCCTGGGGTGTGATGCATGGATTTGGAGGGATTTGGGAGAAAAGAGAGACTGGAAAACATTCTGGAATGTAGCAATAATACATGTAAAGGGACATGAGATGGGAAGTTGTTTTGAGGTAAGGGGAAATAGATTAGCAGATGAGGAGGCCAAGGGAGCTGGAGACCAGGATATTTCTCATATAATGGCCTTGATACCTGTACTTCCCCCTAGTCTACCCTCTCCCAGTTTTACTCAGAAGGAAAAGAGAAGGCCTCAACTCTCGGAGCAGTTGAGAACTCGGAAGGATGATGGCTCTTACCTGACGGCAGAGAGGTACTGACTAAAGCAAGTATGAGGCAAGTCCTTCAGCAACTGCACCAGGGCAGTCATTGGGATGTCCAAAACCTGTGTGATGCTATACTGACAAGGTATGTTTCCCCCGGCCTATATACTATGGCTCGACAACTGGTGGATGGTTGTCTTGTTTGTCGAAGGACTAACAGGGCTGCTCAACGCCAGTTTCCAAAAGGGGGACGACCTCCTGGAATCAGACCATTCCAAAGCATCCAGGTGGACTTTACTGAGCTGCCACCAGTGGGTCGCCTTAACTTCTTGCTGGTCATAGTGGACCATCTGACCTCATGGGTGGAGGCATTCCCGTCAGGCCGAGCAACTGCCTCGACAGTAAGTAAGGTCTTATTAGAACAAATTATTCCTAGAGATGGAATGGTGGAGAGGATAGACTCGGATCAGGGAACACATTTTTCTGCCCAGGTATTGCAGAATCTGATTAGGGCCTTAGAAATCACTTGGGATCTCCATACCTCTTGGCATCCTCCCTCTTCTGGGAAAGTAGAAAGGATGAACCAAGAAATAAAACGGCAGCTGACTAAGTTATCTTTAGAGACCCAACTACCTTGGACGAAATGCCTTCCTCTCGCTCTGGTTAGAATCAGGACCAAGCCACGTAGAGATATTGGGCTTTCACCTTATGAATTATTGTATGGTCATCCTTTCCAGGCTTATCCTAAGGGAGACTGGGACCCTATTTTAGAAACTAAGGATTTGTTTGTTAAGAGATATGTTAAATCATTGCTGGAACATTTGCAAGGACTTCAACAAAAAGGGCTAATAGCTCAGACTCCTCTAGGTTTCCCTGTTCATAGAATTCAGGTTGGTGATTGGGTGCTGATCCGTTCCTGGAAGGACGAAGCTGACTCCGTGCTGGGACGGACCCTACCAAGTGATACTGACTTCAGATACTGCGATTCGCACCCAGGAACGAGGCTGGACACACCACACCAGGACAAAAGGACCTGTGGAGCCACCTTTATCAGAGTGGACAGTTGAAGACAGGGGAGACTTCCAATTACATAAGAGGAGGGGACCTCCACTGAAAGAACACTGATTCTGAATCTAGTGCATTGTAACTGTATGACTTTTCTTACTTTGGGTCTCGTTGCCTGTTTGTGATTTGGGAATTTCACCTTAACTTCACGGTGTTATAATACTTGAACATTATGAGGCTCTCCCTAAGTTTTGGGTGTATCTATTTCCTTATGATAGCCATAGAAACTAGACCTTTACCTTCTAGAGATGAGAACCAATTTCTCCTGCTCATGCAGAATATAGGGAGAACATTTAACTTATCGAATTGTTGGATCTGTGGTGGATCCCAACAGTTGAACCAATGGCCATGGGTACCTGTCCCCCTAAGCCCAGCCTGGATCCTTAGCAACAGATCCCAAATTCATAATGGGACCAGTTTCCAGAATTGAGAAGAGAAACATAAGTGGTCATTGACAGAAGATAGGAAAGGGAAATACTGCTTAAATCAGACAGGACAAGGTTTGAAGCTGGGAATTAGTGTATGTGAGTGGACCTATTCGAGAACAGACCTGAGGCCAAAGACAATTGACTGTACAAAAATGTCTAAATATTGGCGGGATACGGGGAGGAATCCTCAATTGAAGTGTGGGAAGGACTGGAAAGACTGTACCTTGGATGTTCTCCCAGAAATAGGAGAGCAGGCATATTGCTATCAACAAGTCACTACTGCTGAGTGTAATGAAGTAGAATGGGATGTATTGGGATGTATAAAAGAGAATAAGAGGAAAGGGAACATATACATTAGGTACAGTTACCAATGGGGTTGGTATAATGTCACCCCAGGGACACCCGGGCAACATGGGACTCTGTTTTCCACATTTTGGAGCACCTCTAATCTAACAGGCCAGTGGCCAGTTGCCAATTGTAGTTGGAGAAAAGAGCAAGGTTTATGGAAATGCCAGTATGACCCCTTTGTGGGGGGAAGCCCCTTAGGGACGAGAGACCAACAATATTACCCTTTTACAAGGAATAGCTCAGACATTTCCAAGGGAACAACCTGCTCTAAAGGGTCATAATTGGATCTGTGGTTTAACTGCCTATACTCACCTGCCTCTCAATTGGACAGGGAATTGTTATATTGGACTAATAAGGCCAAAATTTTTCTTTCTTCGCGAACAGGCAAACCAATATTTAGGGATTCAGTTGTATGATGATTTGGGAAGGGGGAAACGGAGTTTAGATAACTCCATCACTTGGACTGGAAATGCAAATGGGCCTGGCCTCCAGAAAGAATAGTCAAAGAGTATGGGCCAGCGACCTGGGCTCAAGATGGAAGTTGGGGATATAGAACTCCAATATACATGTTGAACAGGATAATTAGGCTTCAGGCAGTTGTAGAGATTATCACCAATCAGACAGCTGAGGCACTACATCTTTTGGCTGATGAAGCTACTCAAACCAAAGAGGCTGTTTTACAACATAGACTTGTGCTGGATTATTTGTTGGCTGAGGAAGGGGGAGTTTGTGCTAAACTAAATTTATCCACATGTTGTATAAAGATTGATAACAATGGTAATCTAGTGAAAGAAATCACTAAGAACATTAGGAAACTTGCTCATGTTCCTGTACAGACTTGGACCTCACTGTTCAATACTTCTTGATGGTCCTGGTTTGGGAAGCTGGTGGAAGCAGTCCTTTGGTTTGGCCTTATAGCCCTTAAAGGTGTTATATTATTCCCTATCTACATCCCTTGTTTGATCAGATTAATAACCAGAATTGTCCAAAACTCATCATCTGGAATGATCAGGTTGGAAGAGAAAGCTGAAGGGTCTGTTAGATGGATGCTGTTAAAAGGGCAAGGGTGGAGCCGGTGGCCCAAGGCCAACAGGAACCAGAAGAAGTGAGGAATTCATAGGGAATGTGAAATTATGTTACAAAAATTTGAAGAGATCTCAGTGTACAAAATAAGAGGAGGGACTGAATGAGATGAGGTGAGATCTTTCAAGACAGTTGTGAAAATTAAGTAAGGCTTCATCTACTTCAGAGTTTGAGTAGGCCTGAAGGACTGTGAACATCGAGTCAAGGGCATAATTGTGTTCCCCTCTCATGATACCTCCTCCCTATTTCAGCTAAATATGGGCAACTATGTACTTATTGGTCAAGTTCAATTTCATGGGCAGATCTCGAGTTTAGAATGTAAGACTCTCAGCCAATGAGGATGAAGGTCAGTGGTGGGAGGGGTATTTTGCGTTAGGGATTAAAGGGGCTGTCCTGCCCACAGGAGGCGTTTCCTCTCTTCCTTTGTCTACTTGAAGGGTGGGACGCCCTTCTCACGAGAATGTACAATAAACTTTGCTTTTCTCTAGAGCTCTCTCCAGCTTTTTTATTAAATGGTGACCCCTCACCATTTCCGTACCACACACTGGGGTCCCTGGGCTGAGAAGTCCAGAACCATCCAGCATTGCTGCTGTTTCAAAGGTTTTACTGATACCTAGAGTAAGGGCCAAAACTGGGACCAAGCCTGGGCCTGCACTGGGATTGTATAGTGGGGTCCCACTCTGGTTCCACAGATTTTTCTGCTGACCTTCCAAGCCCTCCTTGGTTTCTCTGGGCTGAGAGGTCTGGAAGCCACCAATACTGCCCCTGAGTCAGGGTGATGGGAATCTGACAAGGGAAACTGAGTCTGGAGACCCCCCCAAAAAATAACTTCCTGTTATCGTGACCTAGAAGCCAGCCCAACCCCACCTCTGTTAAGTACCACTAATTTACCTTTCTATAGAGTTCAGCTGACACCACCCAAGTTTTCTATAGAGCTGAACTAATGCTAAGAAACCCTACTTAACTAGAACTGAATTCACATTAAGTACCTCCACTTAAGTTCCATACAATTTGAACTATCACAAATCAAACTTTCTGTAGCCTTACTGAAGCCTATTCAAACCCAATAGCTCTGTATTGTCTCAAATCATATATATGAGAGTGGGAAGAATGGGTGGATGTGCAGAATGGACAGAACTCTAATTCCATCAGAGAGTTCTGCTCCATTTGAGATCTCTTGATGATTTATAATAAACTCAAACTTCTAATTTTACTTATAATTTAGTAAATTATTTTACTTCACCTGCGCCTTGTCTCATCAAAAGTCTGCACATCCCCAACAAGGGGTCCGTCCTGGTCTGGGACTGCACCAGCACTAGACATAGATCTTTTTTGCTGAGCTTCTAAATTGCTTTTGGATGGAAAATGTTCTAATGCATCTTTTTGGATGTTCTGATGCTCTAAAATTTGTTTAGAATATTATTTAAAGGAATTTAGAGCACTTTGAAGGTTGGGCAAGCTCCTGCCTTTACTCTGCCATTTTGCTTCTTCATCTCTTAAAAAAAATCCTCCCCTTTTTGTGGTAGCCCCCTTTAATATTCCTTGTTTAATCTCCAACTTCCATTGGGCTACGGTTTTCAGCCCCCATTCTAATGATCTGAAATTCCTTTCTGGGGAGAGACTGAATAAACTTTCTGACCATTGAAAGTTATTATGGTGACAAAGAAAATCCTGTCTTATTTACAACAACAGAGAATTCTTGTATTATTGACAAATATCTCCGGAACCTCTTGATAGCATCTCTGTGCAAACATTGTTTTGATGACTCTAGTTATGTATATAAAGAAGGCTGAAAAATGAAATCTTGGCATTTGGTGTATAACAGCCAAATGCCCGTCAACTGACGTCCCCCTTTCAGGCAGTTTGGGTCTTCCTGAAGGCCAGATGCCTGTCTATCCCTTTACTATCAATAAAGACTTTGTTTCCATACAGCATTAAGTAGCAAATTCCTTTGCTGCCGACCCCGCCCTTGGTTACTTGGGGGAAGGAAGGAGAGTAAAGGAACTGACCCATCTTGGTTTATACCTCAGTTTACTCCTCATCACCCTCACAGTATAATATCCTATCTTTTTTTTTTTTTTTTCCTTTTTCCAAGTTCTGTGAAGGATGCCCCTACCACATGCTTTTCAAACTCAGAATGTATAGGTTCCTCTCTAGGCTGGTAGGCAAAGCCTTGCTTATCCTTGTCAGTGTTCAACATTATCAACAAGGATCATTTTCTTTAGATCACTCAAAAGTAAAAAGTAAATTGGTTCCTATTGAGAGATAATGATTAGGCTACCAAACTAAGGGATGAACGTATTAGGATTAGAAAAGATAGTCCGAGAACAATGTTTGATAGTGTTCCAAAACAAACTGCCTTCTTGACAATGGAGCCTGGTTTGTTGCCCCAAATATGCTAACTTGAGTATTAAGAGAAAAATCAGAAACATTAATAAAATAACTGGATTATCAATGTTGCCTCTGCTTTTTCTAACCTATTTTTTAATCAGACAATAAAAATTGTATTCCTTATCTTTTCCCCAATGTGGAAAGTTTTTCTTTTATACCCCAATGTTTAGAATCCATAAATGCTATTTCCTTGTGCATCATTTCTTTCCATATTTTTTCTAAGCTTCTACTCTATGGAGAGCATCATAAAGATATTTTCCTCTGCTTTTACCCTTTTGTTTCACTTTGGAAATTGCCAAGATCAGATATGACCTGCTAGCAAGTAATGGGGGATAGGTACCAAAGAGGAGTGGGAGATGATTCATTTTTTAAAAAATAAGGCACCATTCATAGAGCCTAGACCTTAGTCTATTTCTTGGCTTTAAAATAATCTAAAACTAAATTATTCTACCCTAGAATATTAATTTTTCATTGGATACTAATCCAAACAAATCAAAGGACACGGTCTCTCCAGATAGTGTGTGAAGATTCACCATGTACAGATCAATGACTTGCCCATCAGGAATCCTAGTTATGGGTTGATGAAGGAAAGAACCCGAAAAACAATGGAATACAGAATTCTATGCAAAGTCTTAATTTGAATCAAGTTTAAAAACTCTCTGACATTATAGAGGCATGAAACTTGAATGGGGGTCTCCATATGTAGGTCTTCTCAGTCTACTTTGACCCATTTCATCTGCAACTTTAATCCAGAAATCAACAGAAATTTCTTTGAGGTTGTTAATATCTAAAAATCCTCAAATTTCTCATAAGACTTGCATGAGTTCTGGAACACTCATTTATCTCTGCTTAATTCCAACTAATTCCTCCCAAGCAGGTAGCAAATGACATTTGCTAGTAAAACAGACTGTTCTCTATTTATTTTCTGTCCCTATTTTGAATAGAATTTCTCCCACTTAGAAGTTTTTATGTGTTACTTTGAAAAATATACATAATTTAATTAGACTTTAATTCCTTTGCCACTGAATATGAGATTAAATAGGTATCTGCCTATTATAACTCCATGAAGGAAGGGAACAGAGAAAGGAGCTATATAATAATAAAAGAAAAAACAGCATAATTTCTGGGAAACTCATGCCAGAATTATTACTGGAAATGGGAATTGACCAGGAAATGTGATAAAACAATCCGGATAAACACTAGGAGGCTAGGAACTGGGTGTGACAATGGGACTCCCTGGGAGGCTCCCTCCCTTTTTTCATTAGTATTGTGAGGATCATCATTTATACACTCAAACAGGACATTATCACTGTTCAATGATTCTTCTTGTATATCACATGCACAACTATATGAGAACCACCAGAGGTCACACCTCCCTAAGTATTTTTTAGGTTTGCAAATATAGTAAAGGAAGAATAAGCTGGGGTTGGGCAAACCACTTTGCCTTTCTTGACCTCATTTTCCTTAGGAGGTAAAGGAGAGGGTTGGACCCCATGACCTCTGATCACCCTTCCAGCTCTGTTTATGATCCCATGCCCATCACTACCAACAAATCTTATTTCCTTGGTATTATTGGATTTTATAGATGGTATAATAAATGGAGTTCTGGAATCAGGAGAACCTGAGTTTAAATCCATCTTCAGTTACTTCCCAGCTGTGTGACTCTGGGCAAATCATTCCACCCAATTGCCTCACAAATTAAAAAAAAAAAAAAAATAGATGATCCAGGGCATAAATCTCTGAAAGGGATCCTGCTCTCCTTGAATTTGGTAGGTTAAAGATGTTTCAAGTGCACTGATTTCCTTTAGATTCTTCCTACCTCCACTAGCACTTCTGAGTTTCTTGTCTTGCCATCTTCCCTTTGCCCTTAGCAGAGCTAGAACTATCATGGGGTGAATGAGCCTTAGCCCTAAGGTGTCAACTTGTGAAGGAACAAAGACCTCATCTCATGTTCCTCTCTCTGTCTTCCTCATCAGGACTAAGGACAATCCTGTTTTTCCTCCACATGAAAAAACTTCTAGTTACAACTCTGGTTCCATTTTCTGCTCTTTTAGCCTATTGTTTGTCTTCTAACTTTGCCCCCTTTCCTGTACTTCTCTGCAATGAACCTTCCACTTTCACAAATTTCTAAATTGCCTTTATTCCTTACTCTGCACACACCCAAATAGATCTTTATTACACTATTTATTCATTAGATTCTATTAGAATATTTGACATTTTTGGGGGGGAAGGGAGGAATAGGAGGAAGGTTTGGTCTTTGAGGTCTCTTATTTGAATACATTTAAAGGTGCTATTTATGTCTTTTGCAGCAAAATCCCCTAAAAAATGAAGAACCAAATCATAGAATTAGAGCTTGAACACTTAGAAACCTCAAGACTTTAGGAAGCATGGAAATAATAGATATATTCAATATGATGACATTTAGATTTGGGGAACCCAAATGAAATTAGGGTTTCTGGTGGTTTGGTAGTTAAATGAGGTCTAGTGGCAGGTTTGGGGTTCAGGGTAGGTTTGGCTCCCCTATACCCCCTTGAGATTCGGCGCAAGGATAGGGAGTTTGTGCTCCCTTCTGGAAGCACAAGAAGTTTTCTGAAAAGGAATTTATAGACCTAAAAACCTAGATTGATAAAAGAGGTTTATTATGGGGATTGGAAGTAAGGTTAAAGTCTAGTTAGGGAAATAGATGAGGATAAAGAGAGGATAGCACTGGAAACAGGATTTCAGTGGGCAGAAGCCCTTGGTGTGCCAAGCGTAGCATAGTATAGCATGTTTGGAACCTCTACAAAGAGAGGATTTTAGTTTGGCTCTTTTTATAATGAGAGATTTAGCTAAAGGGGGCTAGTGGGTGGAGTCCCAAATTGGATCCTTGGTGGGTTTCAGGGAGGGATAGAATTTGCTTGGTGGGGGTTGGGAAACCTGAGCAGATCATCAGAATGGGGGCTGGGAGAGCTCAAGTTGGCTCAGATCCAATGGGGGCTGAGACAAGCCCGGATCTTTTATTGGAATTCAAAGGGATGCTTTTGACCAGGATTTGTGAATCAAAGGTCTTGGCATCCTGGGCTGATAATGTGCAGGTCAGGAGGGAATCTGAAAGGAATCACAAATACAGTTTCTTAAAGGGACCACAATCTGCTTCATTCCCCCCAGCAGAGGTTGATAGAAAAGTGGGCATGTTGAGGGAGGGAGGGTTAGTTGCAACATATTTTGAGGAGGAACAGGGTGAAAAAATAGAATAGAATAAATGGGTTAGCATTAGTAATTGTAAAAAGAATTTTGAAGCAAATGTCTCAGAGAAAGCCTCTTTTCGGAAACAGAAGAAATTGAGTCAAATTTATAAAAAATAAGAGCCATGTCCCAATTGATAAATGATCAACAGATATGAAGTATGTTCAAAGGACTATAAAATCATGCACATATTTTGACCTAACAAAGAAGTTTCAGGTGCACTGATTTCCTTTAGGTTCTTCCTATCTTGGTGTAAATCCCAAAAAGATTTTTTTTTTTTTTTAAAGGAAAAGGACCTATATATACAAAAATATTTGTAGCAGCTTTCTTCTCAGAATGAAACCTGGAAATTGAAGGAATGACCATCAATTAGGGAATGGCTGAAAAAATGATATATGATTATGATGGAATATTATTGTTCTATGGGAAATGTTGAACAAAATGCTCTCAGAAAAACCTGGAAATTCCTCCATGAACTCAAGCAAAGTAAAATGTACCATGTACAAAGTAATGATGGGGGTGAACCCTGAAACTGTGTCCCTTTTAATCTGTAAAAGAAGGGAGATTGGGGTCTCAGGCTATGCCCTGGGAAAAGCATACAATGTCCAGTTATCTGGCCAGAGATGTGATCACACCCTTACTGAATGGAAGATTAGCCTGGGACCACTCCCAGTAACTCAAACTTCTAAGATAAGTGAGTTTATTCAATTGGAGACCTAGGCCTGAGTGACTGGAAACTTGAAGACAATTAATCTCTTTTCAACTGGAATCTAGGCCTAAGGATAGTGATTACATTGAAAGAATCTCATTCAATTCAACCTCAATTCAAAGCCCAAACCTCAGACTATTATAAAAGACAACTCTGAACCCCAAATCTCTGCAGAAGTCTGAAACAGTAATTTGCTTTGCCAATGAAGCTCTCTTGGCAAGATTACCTACTAGGACTCATTCTCTTCTCAGTGTTAACCTTTGCTATTTTCCTTGACAGAACTTTACCCACTGAGAAGTCTATCTTCCTAGCAAAGCTGGCTTCTCAGTGCCAATAAACTTCCCTTTTTTGCCACTCAGACTTTTCAGGTTTGCGAATTCTTTCCAACTAGAGGGGATTCTCCATCCCAATTATTTACCACTAACACCGTATTAGTAATAGCAATGTTCTGGAATGATCAACTGTGAAAGACTTTTCTATTCTCAGCAAGGCAATGAATACTCTGAAGGACTTAATGATGAAAAATGCTATCCATACCCAAAGAACTGATTGTGTCTGAATACAGATTAAAGCATATTTACTCATATTCTCTCTCTCTCTGTCTCTCTCTCTGTCTCTCTCTCTGTCTCTCTCTCTGTCTCTGTCTCTCTCTCTGTCTCTCTCTCTCTCTCTGTCTCTCTCTCTCTCTGTCTCTCTGTCTCTCTCTCTGTCTCTCTCTCTCTCTCTCTCTCTCTCTCTCTCTCTCACTCTTTCTCTCTTTCTCTTCCTCTCTTTCTCCTTCTCTCTCTCTCTCTCTCTCTCTCTCTCTCTCTCTCTCTCTCTCTCTCTCTCTCTCACTCTTTCTCTCTTTCTCTCTCTCACTCTTTCTCTCTTTCTCTCTCCCCCTCTCTCTTTCTCCTTCTCTCTTTCTCCTCTCTCTCTCTCTCTCTCTCTCTCTCTCTCTCTCTCTCTCTCTCTCTCTCTCTCTCTCTCTCTCTCTCCCCCTCTCTCTTTCTCCTTCTCTCTCTCTCTCTCTCTCTCTCTCTCTCTCTCTCTCTCTCTCTCTCTCTCTCTCTCTCTCTCTCTCACTCTTTCTCTCTCTCTCTTTCTCTCTCTCTCTCTGTTTCTCTCTCTTTTGACTTTATTTTTATTTTCTTTCACAACATGGAAATGTTTTGCAGAACTTCACATATGCTTTCTTAATGGGGGCTGGGAGTATGGTAAGGGAAAGTTTCTAGTATTTCAAAAAGTTTCAAAAACAAATGTAAAAAATTGTTTTAAATGTAACTGGGAGAAAATAAAAATATTGAATTTTAAAAATAGCCAAAAGAAAAAGCAACAAAAAAGATTTTAATGAGACTTTAGACTTTAATGTCTTAGAGGACATTAAAAGCCAATCCCTCCATTTACAGATGGAAAAACTGAGGCTTGGAGGAGTTCAGTGATTTGCCTTAGTCACACAACTAATAAATGTCAGAGATAGTACTTGAACTCAGGTTTTCCTAACTCCAAGTTTTTCTATCTCCTATACCTCTCTTGAAGCAGATAGCTTCCACATTGTTCCCTAGTGTTTCATTCAGAAGAACTTGTTATTAGACCTGAATGCACCAGTTCTGGGGAAAAAAAAAAAAAAAAAACTACTGAGTAGGATCATTTTCCATCTGAGCCAGCACTCCATTTCTTCAAAATCTAAATCTCAGGTCCTCATGGCTAGGAAGGAAGAGGAGGAAATCAAGGTGGTCCTGCCAGATTCACTGAATCTGATGTTGTGCAAAGCTGCGAAGCATTTGTTGGCTCATTATGGAGAGATCTTGATGTCTGTGATCTGAGACAAGATGGAATGGTGATTCCAGGCTTGCTGGGAGATTGTGCTGCCACGTCCTGCATTGGGAGCTTAATTAACTCTTGCAAGGGCTCATGAGAAGGCTCTTACTAAAGATGTACACTTACACATGAACAAAGAGTCCTTTGTTTGGGCTCACCCCTCTAGTATTTTCCTCATACTTGCTTATTTAAACATTTTTGCAATTTACTCTAAATAAAATTAAATAGAGAGGACTGTTTTTTTACTCCTCGAAACAATGGTTAACTGTATTTGGTAAAAACCAGAGGCACTTTAAAATGCCACTCTACTTGATGAATTTTATATAACATTCACTTCCATGAAAATTGACTTTAAAAAAAAAAAATCTTTTTTTACAGGTGAATTAGAAAATAATATGTAATTATCTCTGTGGCCACTAGATGGTAGACCTGAAGTTTAAGTGCTCTTGGCATACACTTTTTAGAGAAAATTGGGAAATTTTCTTTTTTTTTTTTTTTTTTTTTTGTTAGTTTTGATTTGGGGGGTTTTGCTTGTTTATTTGTTGTTTGGGGAAGGGGTTTGTAGAGGATGTCTATATATTTAGAATTATTTAGCTTCTCTCTGCAGTTTTCATTTTTAGTCCTTAAAAGATTACTTTAGATTTTTTTTTTTGTTACATTTTTCAATTGAGCCAGAAATCTCCCAAGTACACAACAGTGTCAACGGCAGTTTCCTTTTATTTAAAAACCTTAGTCTTTCCTCATTTTGGACCACATATATATTTTATATGATCCAGACTGTGATTTCATGGATGCAGAGAAGTTCCTATAAGGAATCTTCCCCTGTCAAAGCAAATCAACAACCAGAGTGGTCAAGGGACCGAGTATGTCAGAGGGAGGACTTGAATCCAAGTGCTTCTGACTCCAAGGCCAGGTCTCCATCCAAGAAGCCATACTTCAAATCTTTAGCTTCTTTCAAGACTCAGCTCAAACAATGTTTTCTGGAAAAATCCTTTTTTCCCTCTCCCCCCCCCCCAAGGGATACTGTCTTTTCTAATGTTACTTTCAATCTATTCTGTATATGCCTAACTGTATGCATATATTGTCTCCATCATTAAGAGACACTTCTGAAAGATAGGGCCTTGTTTTTGCCTTTCTTTGCATCTCCAGCAATTAACAGTGTCTGACATATAATAAACACTTAATAAATGCTTGAGATAAATTGACTCACATATATACCCAGACTCTAAATATTAAACAGACTTTCCATACTTTTGGCTAAGATAAACCCCATTATCTCTACGTTTATATCTACTTTCCTAGATATTCACCATAACAATTAATGTTTAAAAATTGTTTTCATCAATATGTGGGACAGTAGCGACCACAAAAACAATCAAGAGACCCTCAGAGTAAGAAAAAGCAAAAAGGGGTTTATTACAATCTCACATAAAGGTCATCTCCCATCTGACAAGACATTGGTCAGCAAAAGGAGTGCAAAAGCATAAAGTGGAAAATACCATATTAAATAGAACAGAAGCTTTTCCCCTTGACCTTTTCTCCTACTATTTGTAGGGGTACAGGTTTATACCCTACACCTGGAACTTTATCCCAGAAACAAAAGAATATAAGTCAATAATAATAAACTCAATTTAAATTTCCCTAGAGAATGGCTATACAAGCCTTGGATAAGAGAATTTGAAGCCATCATCACTTTTAAAAGAAGTACTTAAATGCTAATTAAGAGATGGTGAGAAATAGGAAGGAACAAACCCCTGCAACATTTTACCTATATACCTATTTGTTATTATAAAGTCTCAAGTCACAATTAAGGTATAGTTTAAGATTATATTTCCATGAGAGTGTCTTCATTCAGTTAATTCCACATAATCCCTCCTCATTTATTTATTAACCTTTGAAAATTTCTCCCATTACTATTTTTTATTTTTTTTTATTATAGCTTTTTATTTACAAAACATATGCATGGGTAATTCTTCTTTTTCTTTTTTTATATAATTTATTAATTTTATAATTATAATTTTTTTGACAGTACATATGCATGGGTAATTTTTTTACAACATTATCCCATGTATTCACTTTTCCAAATTTTCCCCTCCCTCCCTCTACTCCCTCCCCTAGATGACAGGCAATCCCATACATTTTACATGTGTTACAATATATCCTAGATACAATATATGTGTGTAAAACCAAATTTCTTGTTGCACGGTAAGAATTGGATTCCGAAGTTTTAAGTAATCTGGGTAGAAAGACAATAGTGCAAACATTTTACAGTCCTTTCCCAGTGTTCCTTCTCTGGGTGTAGTTGTTTCTGTCCATCATTGAGCAACTGGAACTGAATTGGATCTTCTCTATGTTGAAGATATCCACTTCAATTAGAATATCTTCATACAATATCATTGAAGTGCATAGTGATCTCCTGGTTCTGCTCTTTTCACTCAGCATCAGATCATCCAAGCCTCTCTGTATTCATCCTGCTGGTCATTTCTTACAGAGCAATAATATTCCATAACATTTATATACCATAAATTACCCAACCACTCTCCAATTGATGGACATCCATTCATTTTCCAGTTTCTAGCCACTACAAAAAGAGCTTCCACAAACATTTTGGCACATACAGGTCCCTTGCCCTTCTTTAGTATTTCTTTGGGATATAATATAAGCCCAGTAGTAGCATTGCTGGATCAAAGGGTATACACAATTTGATAACTTTTTGGGCATAGTTCCAAATTGTTCTCCAGAATGGCTGGATTCTTTCACAACTCCACATCCCCTCCAACATTCATCATTACCTTTTCCTGTCATCTTAGCCAATCTGACAGGTGTGTAGTGGTATCTCAGAGTTTGCATTTCTCTGATCAGTAGTGATTTGGAACACCCTTTCATATAAGTGGATATAGTTTCAATTTCATAATCTGAAAATTATCTGTTCATATCCTTTGACCATTTATCAATTGAAGAATGGTTTGATTTTTTATAAATTAGAGTCAGTTCTCTATATATTTTGGAAATGAGGCCTTTATCAGAACCTTTAACTGTAAAAATATTTTCCCAATTTATTACTTCCCTTCTAATCTTATTTGCATTAGTTTTGCTTGTACAAAAGCTTTTTAATTTGATGTAATCAAAATTTTCTATTTTGTGATCAATAATGATCTCTAGTTCTCCTTTGGTCATAAATTCCTTCCTCCTGAGAAGTAGACTATCCTCTGTTCCTCTAATCTATTTATGATCTCATTTTTTATGCCTAAACCATGGACCCATTTTGATATTATCTTGGTATATGGTGTTAAGTGTGTGTCCATATCTAATTTCTGCCATACTAGTTTTCAGTTTTCGCATGGGTAATTTTTCAACATTGACCCTTGCAAAACCTTCTGTTCCAAATTTTCCCCTCTTTCCCTCCATCCCCTCCTCTAGCTAGAAGGTAGTCCAATACATGTTAAATATGTTAAAATATATGTTAAATCCAATTTATGTATACAAGATTATACAGTTATCTTGCTGCACAAGAAAAATCAGATTTAGAAAGGAAAAAAAAAAAACCTGAGAAGGAAAACAAAAATGCAAGCAAACAATAACAAAGAGTGGACATGCTATGTTGTGGTCCATACTCAGTTCCCACAGTCCTCTCTCTAAGAGTAGATGGCTCTCTTCATTACTGAACAATTGGAACTGTTTTGAATCATCTGATTGTGGAAGAGAGTCACATCCATCAGAATTGATCATTGTATAGTCTTGTTGTTGCTGTGTATAATGATCTCCTGGTTCTGCTTGTTTCACTTAGCATCAGTTCATGTAAGTCTCTCCAAGCCTCTCTGAAATCATTCTGCTGGTCATTTCTTACATAACAATAATATTCCATAACATTCATATGCCACAATTTATTCAGCCATTCTCCAATTGATGGGCATCTATTCAGTTTCCAGTTCCTTGCCACTACAAAGAGGGCTGCCACAAACATTTTTTGCACCCCTGGGTCCCTTTTCCTCCTTTAAGATCTTTTTGGGATAGAAGCCCAGTAGTAACACTGCTGGGTCAAAGGGTATGCACAGTTTGATAATCTTTTGAGCATAGTTACAAACTGTTCTCCAGAATGGTTGAATTCATTCACAATTCCACCAACAATGTATCAGTGTCCCAGTTTTCCTACATCCCCTCCAACATTCATCATTATCTTTTCCTGTCATTTTAGCCAATCTGACAGGTATATAGTGGTATCTCAGAGTTGTCTTAATTTGCATTTCTCTGATCCATAGTGACTTGGAACACCTTTTCATATGACTAGAAATAGTTCCAATTTCTTGATTTGAAAATTGTCTGTTCATATCCTTTGACCATTTATCAATTGGAGAATGGTTTAATTTCTTATAAATTTGAGTCAGTTCTGTATATATATTTGGAAATGAGGCCTTTATCAGAACCTTTGAATATAAAAATGTTTTCCTAGTTTATTGCTTCCCTTCTAATCTTGTCTTCATTAGTTTTGTTTGTACAAAAACTTTTTAACCTAATATAATCAAAATTATCTATTTTATGATCAATAATGACCTCTAGTTCTTCTTTGGTCACAAATTCCTTCCTCCTTCACAGGCCTGAGAGGTAAACTATCCTTTGTTCTTCTAATTTATTTATAATATAATTCTTTATGTCTAGATCATGAATCCATTTTGACTTTATCTTGGTATACTGTGTTAAGTGTAAGTCAATGCCTAGTTTCTGACATATTAGTTTCCAATTTTCCCAGCAGTTTTTGTCAAATAGTGAATTCTTATCCCAAAGTCTGGGATTTGAGGGTTATCAAACACTAAATTGTTATAGTTATTGACTGTTTTGTCCTGTGAGCCTAACCTATTCCACTGATCAACTAGCCTATTTCTTAGCCAGTACCAAATGGTTTTGATGACTGCTACTTTATAATATAGTTTTGGAACTGGTACAGCTAGGCTACCTTTATTTGCATCTTTTTTTTTATTAGTTCCCTTGAAATTCTTGACCTTTTTTTCTTCCAGATGAATTTTGTTATTATTTTTTTTTAAGTCAGTAAAATAGTTTCTTGGGAGTTTGATTGGTATAGCACTTATAGATTAATTTAGATAGGATTGTCATCTTTATTATATTTGCTCAACCTATCCAAAAGCACTTGATATTTTTCCAATTGTTTAGATCTGTGTGGAAAGTGTTTTGTTGTTTTGCTGACTTTTCCTTGGCAGATAGATTCCCGAATATTTTATACTATTGACAGTTATTTTAAATGGAATTTCTCTTTGTATATCTTGCTGTTGGATTTTGTTAGTGATGTATAAAAATGCTGAGGATTTATGGATTTATTTTGTATCCTGAAACTTTGCTAAAGTTGTGGATTATTTCTAATAGCTTTTTAGTTGATTCTCTGGGGTTCTTTCAATATACCATCATATCATCTTCAAAGAGTGATAATTTGGTTTCCTCATTACTTACTTTGATTCCTTTAATCTCTTTTTCATCTCTTATTATGAAAGCTAGCATTTCTAATATAATATTGAATAGTAATTGTGATAGTGGGCAACCTTGTTTCACCCTTGATCTTATTGAGAATGGTTCCAGTTTATCCCCATTATATATGATACTTGTTGATGGTTTTAAATAGATGCTACTGACTATTTTAAGGAAAAATACATTTATTCCTATACTCTCTAGTGTTTTTCATAAGGAATGGTTGTTGGATTTTGCTTTTTCTGCATCTATTGAAATAATCATATGGTTTTTCCTAATTTGGTTATTGATATAGTCAATTATGCTAATAGTTTTACTAATATTGAACCAGCCTTGCATTCCTGTATAAATCCTACTTGGTCATGGTATATTATCCGGAGGATGATTTCCTATAATGTCTTTGCCACTATATTATTTAAGATTTTTGCATAAATATTCATTAGAGAGATTGGTCTATAGTTTTCTTTCTTTGTTTTGGTTCTACCTGCTTTAGATATCAGTACCATGTCTGTATCATAAAAGGAATTTGGTAGGAGTTCTTCATTCCCTATTTTTTTCAAATAGTTTATATAGTTTTGGAGTTAATTGTTCTTTAAATATTTGGTAGAATTTGCATATAATTCCATCTGATCCTGAGGATTTTTTTTTTTTTTTTTTTTTTTTTTTTTTAGGGAGCTGATTAGGGAGCTTGTTTTATTTCTTTTTCTAAAATGGGATGATTTAAGCAATTTACTTCATACTCTGTTAATCTGTGCAATCTATATATTTTTTTAGATATTTCTCCATTTCACTTAGGTTATCAAATTTATTGGCATAAAGTTGGGCAAAGTAACTCCTAATTATTATTCTAATTTCCTCTTCATTAGTGGAAAGTTCTCTCTTTTCATTTTTAAGACTAAGAATTTGATTTTTCTCTTTCCTTTTTCTAATCAAATGTATTAAAGTTTTATCTATTTTGTTGGTTTTTTCATAAAACCAACTCATAGTTTTATTTATTAATTCAATAGTTTTTTTGTTTTGTTTTGTTTTTTACTTTCAATTTTATTAATCTCTCCTTTTATTTTTAGAATTTCAAGTTTGGTATTTGATTGGGGGATATCATTTGCCATTTTTCTAGCTTTTTTAGTTGCATGCCCAATTCTTTGATCTTCTCTTTCTCTATTTTATGCAAGTAAGTCTCTAGAGATATAAATTTTTCCCTTATTACCACTTTGGCTGCCTCCCACAAATTTTGGTATGTTTCTTACATAATTCTTGATACATTTCTCCAGCTATTTTGTTCTCAGTCTCCAATCCCTCTGGACTTAACTTGTTTTTTGGTTTGTTTTTTTTTCTCTACCATGGTCCATCCTTTTCTAACTAGATTTCCATCTGCAGATTGCTCAATCTTTCTTCTGTGAAAATCCTAGCCATGTTTCTGAGATTAAGTGTTCCCTATAAAACCTACTTGTAGGCCATTCCATGTCTGCCATTCTCCTCTGGGTCAGCCCACCACAGCATCCTGCCTTGTGATATTTTCCTTCCTCCATACAGCATGGTATCTCTCCTAATTCCACTATGCTTTTTGACTCCATTCCCCTTCCCTATAGCTAATTCATTCTTTTTGGGTGCTAAATTCCTTTCAGGATTTAGCTTTCTAGCTAAGGGCCCCAACCATATTCTCTTTCTACTGAGAAATTGTGAATTTCACCAAGGTACTGATAAAACTCCTTCCTTGCTAACTATATGTTCTTTCAAATCCATAACAAATCCAGTGCCTTTGTTGTCTGGTTAATAATTATTTCAACCAGAGCCTAGATCTAATGAGGGTATTCAGCATACAAATTGAGGTTTTGTAACCCCTAATTCTGATCTGGGGCCATCTATCACCCCAATCATTTGTATTCCCAATAATTAGAATAGGTAACCTTTCACAAATAAAAATGCCTATCAGCAACAACAAAAATGCTAAAAGAAATAGATAGATATATGCATCTAGCAACAGATAGATGACTGGGCCAAATACTCATTTACCTGCTTATATGACCACATATTTGCAGATTGAAAAGTGCAAGATCTTACATACGTGAGTTGTACTTATGAGTTCTATTGATCACTTATAGAAACTTGCTATAAGAGGAAAACTAGGAACAGGATTATAATCAAAACCTAATCCTTCAGGCCTCAGCCTGAGAACATATACATGTCAGGATAAAGCATTCTTAGCTCAGTTTAATAATTCCACTTTATAACTAGACTCAGGAGCAATCAAGCAGGTTCTCACACTACTGGGAAACCAAGTAAGAAGGATCCCACCTTAAATGAAGGCTTAGGTTGTCCTCCCAACTCTTGCCTAGATACTAATCTCTATCTTTAACAATTCCTTTGAATAGCTTATAGCATATTTCTTTTAGATGGTGGATTATTGGCTTGATGTCATCAGACACTCATATCTGAATTCAAAACTCTAAATAATATCAGCTATAGTTCCCAAGAGATTTTATCTCAAATAATAAGTATCATTAATCAAAGCTTCAGGTGAATTTAGCTATCAAGAATTACATAACCTAAATAAGTATTGACTAAACTTACTTATATTGATAACAGTAAGAGATTCATCCTAGAAAATTCATGGCTTATCTTCATATCTAAGTTAAATGGGTTTTAAATTCAACCTTACACAAATCATTTTCCTTTAAGATGCTCAATAATCAATCTATATCAAAACATATTGTTAACCATATTCAAAGGGACAAAGACATAAACCACTGTTCTCACAATCCCCCTAAACAATGGGAACAGTTTTAAAATGACTCAATACAATCAATTAAAATTTACATAATATACTTTCCTAATTTCATGTTAAAGAATCCTATCAGAATTAATAATTTCTTCATCCAAAAACAAATGTTAATTTAACTTCTTCCAATTGAGGAATCCCTTTAAAATATAAATAGCAAATACAACATCAATATTGTTAAAATTCTTCTAAGCAAAAACATTCCCACCTCCCCCCAAAATGTCCTTAATTACAAAGTCAATTTAGTAGTTATAAATTGTCCTTAACAGTCCATTCTTGAGGTTTCTCCAAAGGTTCTTTAAGCCTGGTGTTCTCAGCTTCCAGACTGCAGTCTCATTCATCTGTAACATGTGGTAAAGTATTTCCCACTCTGCTTCTTCCAGGACTCCTGGAATTGCAAACTCCAAAGGTATTGTCTAACCCAGCAATCTTGTTTTCTAAGGGCTGAAAGGGATGTGGCCACTGCCAATATATAATTTCTTTAAAACTTATCCTTTGTCTGAAAGAATCCCCTCCTGGATAAGATATTTCAAAGAGTAATAATCCTATATACCACCTAGGGGCTGTTCTGACTTTGAGAAGTGCTAGTGGCAAACATTTGTTTCACTAACTTTTCTTAAAGCAGTAGAGCTCAGGGAAAAGCTTCCATTCATCCCTACCTCTCGGTTTCTGCACAGGTGTAATTTCACCAAAATCTAACCTAAATATTCTGGAGCCGGCTCTCTCCCTCTGAAGGGACACCTTTTTAATACCTTCCCATCTATTTCTAGATGCATTATATACCCTTCAGATACAATTTGCTCTGCAATTACATCCTTACATGTCAATTTCTTTTTGCTTTTACTTCTTTGTTAAAGGGTGAAATCAAAACAAACCTTAAGATTAACATTCTAAATAGCTTTGGACTAAGTTTCACAAAATGTATACCATATATCCAGCTGGCCTGACAAAATGTAAAAGCACAACTCATACAATTTTTACAAATTGCCCAATATACAATTTAGCAAGCAACATATTACCTTAAATATATTTCATCTAATTAGGAGATACAAACATATTGACCTCTTCAAACACAGATTTAAAGTTCTAGTAACAACACTTCAATATCAATGCACACACATTCCTTATACCAGAAAAAAAAACAAGTTCACAATTTTAACATGCACTAGTGAATAGTAATTATCTCATACAATTTCAAAATCAGAATTCTAATTAAGCACACACAACCCCAAAATTTAAGGTGGCAGAAAACTGCCTTTCCAAGTCTATCCCCAAGGCTTTAAGCAATTGGCAGAGGTAAGGACCCTGGGGAAAGAGGGCTGAAGAAATTTGGATCCAGATGTCTGGCTGCAGGTGTGTGGCCCAGTAACTACCCCACTCTCTATATCAGAAATTCCAGGTGCCATGTTAAAGATGTTGGGGCACCAGGGCAAACCTCAGAAGGATTTATCCAGGGACACCACTCTAGCCAAGATAGATTCCACAAACCTGAGAAGCTTGGAAAATCCCAGAGAGGGTGAGGTTTTGTTTTGTTTTTTTCCCTCTGAATTTTTTTTTTTTTTAATAAGCCTAAGTTCTGGCCCTCGGAAGGCTTTTAATCATGTAAATTAGGCCTACTTAAAAATACAATAGACCAACTCAACTTAACTGATAGTGCCAAGCAACTTAAAATTTAGTCTCAAAAATCCTAGTATCTGCTAAAATGTTTTAACAATTCTGTAATTTTTAACTATTTCTGCATACCCAAATTGGCCAGTTATAGATACATGGAAATGACATTTTCTTTTTCTTTTTGGTGTGGCAGTTAAAATTTTTCCCTATTGCAGAACTAGTCCTTCCTATCTCTAGATAAAAGCTATTTGCATAAGTCCAATTATGCACAAAACAAGTACTTTTTAAATCCAAAATGGATTTTTTTCTTTGTAATTCAGGTGACTCAAACACAGACTCACACTCACACACAAACACAAATGGCTTTTCTAAATCAATGAAGCTCTCATTCCCAGGAGTGGAAGGGAGAAGGGGAGTTCTGGACCTAAAGCCTTAGGAGCCTGCTGGCTGGCTCCTTTGAATTTATACCCAACCCTCAGGGGATGGATTGTTTAATTCCTTGGTACATCTTGGTACTTCATCCCAATTCTTCCTAAAGAGCTATCTTCCCATGATACCAGAAAGGTTTAGAGACAGCTACTTTCAAAAGATTCATAGTACTTTATCCTCTTTTGATGGAGGATTCACCCCATTTTGCCAAAGGAAAATAGGAGAATCCTTATAGATTCGAACCACCTAGGATTTTCCTGTTGTCCAGATAGTTCACTAATTGCTTAGCAGACCTTTCTCTGGTCCTCTGGTCCTCTTATGGATAGTTTCTCTCCCTCCCCACCAGCTCTTGCCATTAAAAGGGAAATGGGAGCCTTTTACAGACTCTAACTGCCTAAATCCTCCCAATACCAATTCCAGTGACCCAGATAGTTCACCAGTTACTTGGCACAGTCTCTCCTCCCCTCACCAGTTCTTGCCTTTTGGACTGGGCTGCACAATTTACCTACTGATTTCAAATTTTTCTCAGCTGACATCTCCTGGGTCAAATTAATCTTCTACCTTTGCTACCCTACTAGCTCTCTGGAGGATCTTGGTACCAGCTCTAGTCTTTGGTCTTAGAAGAGGAGTAATGAGACAAGACTCACGTGGATGGTCAAACATGGAGTCCATTTATTCCAAATTCTCTCAGCTTTAAATAGTACAATTGTACCTTACTATCACCACAGAACACTGAGCATGTGCTAACTATAGTACAATTACATCACTATAGCACACTAGGCATGTTATTAAGCACCTTGCTATTATTATGTAAATGCATCTTTACTGCAAGTATCCCTGCTACAAGTAGAACATACCCCCTGACTTCTCAGGAAGGCTGAGACACCCCCAGGGGGAGACGAGCTGAACCAGACATTGTCAGCAGGTTCCCTCTGGGCTGAAGGATCTTATACCTCACCTGGAGTTCCCCCACTGTTTGTGATCCTCGACACTGAGCCAAATCTAAGAAACACCAGAAAAGTTTCTAGAGGGCACTTCTCTAAGGATTTGTTACAGCAGAGACCTTTCGTGAACAGGAAATATCCTGGAATGAGCCCCTGCCCTGTGTGGGATAGTATCAATCACAAAAACAATCAAAGACTCTCAGAGTAAGAAAAAGCAAGAAAGGGTTTATTACAATCTCCGGAAACAAGGGACATATCACATCAGACAAGGTATTTGTCAGCAAAGAAGATTTTGTAAAACACCAGATAAAAAGAACCCTCCCCCCATTTCTCCCATTACTTGAAGGAGATTGGGAAAATCTATCCCAAAAACAAAAGAATACAAGCCAATAATAATGAACTTTTCATTTAAATTTCCCTAGAGAACTACTATACAAGCAATATCCTTGCATAAGAGAATTCAAAGCCATTATCACCTTTAAAAGAAGTATTTAAATGCTAATTAAGAGATGGTAGGAAATAAGAGAGGACAAACCCTGCAACATTTTAGCTAAAGCTCTATTTGTTATTATAAAGTCTCAAGTCACAATTAAGGTATAGTTTAAGACTACCTTGAGAGTATCTTCACTCAATTAATTCCACACAGCTGTAACTAGGAGAAAAATAATATATTATTTAAAAAAAAATTAAAGAAAGAAGTAATCACCATGTTTGTTTAGAGTTCTGGTTTAATGGCTCAAGAAGGCAACCTTCAGTTCTTGTTTCATGAAAGGTGCCAGAGAATAGAAATACTAGGCAAAGATAGCTATGGGATGGATAGCAGAAGTGTAAGATTAGTAACATCCCATAGAGCAAGTCAATACACTTCAAGAAAAACAGATAGTTTTTTTTTTGTTTTTTTTTTTGTTTGTTTTTTATGTAAAATATGGGGAAGGGAAACAGCAACAATCACTGTCTTCCAATGGCCAGCTGGGTACCATGCTTGTCCCACCCCACAGGGACCTTACAAAAGACATTGTACAACAGGGGTTTCTGAAAACCCTACTGATATTCTAGAGTCACTCCCATGTTAGGTAGAACCTGCCAAAAAAGCCTGGAACAAAGGAGACAGAAAGGCTGAAGAAGTTTAATTTCTATCCTTATAGATTTTGAACTAAAAGAGATTTTTAAAATCAACTATTCCAACCTTATAATTTTATTTTATTTTATTAAAACTTTTTATTTACAAAACATATGCATGGGTAATTTTTCAAGGATTGACCCTTGCAAAATCTTCTGTGACAAATTTTCCCCTCCTCCCCAACCCCTCCCTAAATGGTAGGTAGTTCAATACATGTTAAATATGTTAAAATACATGTTAAATACAATATATTTATACATAGTTATACAGTTATCTTGCTGCACAAGAAAAATCGGATCAAAAAGGAAAAAAAATTGAAAAAACAAAATACAAGCAAACAACAGAAAGAATGAAAATGCTATGTTGTGATCCACACTCTGTTCCTGTCATTCTTTTTCTGGGTAGAGAAGGCTCTCTTCATCACTGAACAAGAGGAACTGATTTGAATCATCTCATTGTTGCAGACAACCATATCCATCAGAAAGGATCATCATATAATCTTGTTGTTGTGTAAATGATCTGGTTCTGCTCATTTCACTCAGCATCAGTTCTTGTAAGTCTCTCCAGATCTTTCTGAAATCATCCTGCTGGTCGTTTGTTACAGAACAATAGTAGTCCATAATATTCATATACCAAAATTTATTCAGCCAATCTCCAACTGATAGGCATCCACTCAGTTTCCAGTTTCTTGCCACTACAAAGAGGGCTGCCACAAACATTCTTGCACATACAGGTCCCTTTCTCTCCTTTAAGATCTCTGTGGTATATGAGCCCAGTAGAAACACTGCTGGGTCAAAGGGTATGCAAATGTTGATAACTTTTTGAGCATAATTCCAAATCGCTTTCCAGAATAGTTGGATCTGTTCACAATTCCACCAACAATGCATCAGTGTCCCAGTTTTCCCACATCCCCTCCAACATTCGCCATTAACTTTTCCTGTCATCTTAGCCAATTTGAGACAACCTTATAATTTTAAATACAAGAAAATTAAATCCCATTTAATCAATACAAAGTTTTTATTAAGTATCTAGTATATTTCAGGCACTGTGCTAAGTTCCAGAGGTACAAAAATAAAGGCAAAAGAGAGTCTGTCCTGAAGGAGTTTATAATGTAATGGAGGAGATAAAGTGCCCTGCCAGTTCTTAGCATAATTCCTGCCTTATAACAGTCACTAATAAATGCTTATTGACTTGATTTGACTTGCTCAAGGTCACAAAAGTAATAAGTTATAGAGCTCAAACTTTAACTCAGGTTCTCTGATGAATAATTTAGCAGTTTTGTTATTCTAGATTTTTAAGAAGCAAGTGCAGAAAATGTTGTATTTTCAAAACTTTTTGCATAAATAGCCATCAGGAATGAGGTAGAATATAGGATCACTTACAAGGAAGGTCCAAGGAAAACATCTGGAAATCTGAAGAGAGTATATGGGATAAGATACCCAGTACAGAAGTAAAGCCATGCCCATGTTGGGAAAGTCACTTAATCCCAATTACCCCCAGAAAACAAACAAACAAAAAAATTAAGTCCCAACTTTACGGAAGTCACACAGCCAGGAATTGACATAACTTGAATCTTTCCATTGCATTCTATAATGCCTTCATTTAAGTGTCTCCCCTTTCCCTGTCAGTTGTAAATACTTTGTGTCTCAGGTTACATATTTTTCCTGTCTCATAAGTTGATGTGAAGATGAAAGGAAAAAATCACTGACATTCATACAATGCTTCAGGCTGATGTACATTTATGATATTTGTAATAGACATGAAGGTGCTCCAAAAGGAATAGAATACTAAACAAGTGTGAACATCATCATCATAATTACTGTTACATAGGTGAGGAAAATAAGGGCCACCTGTTTCCTTCACAGCCAGACTTGGGAGGGGAAACTGCTGAGCAGATGGTCAAAAGGGGAAGAAAATATTTTTAAGGAGCTGGAAACACCAATGAGGTCTCTGTTGGTCCCAGGAAATCCCGTCCCAGGAAAGCCTATCTTGGAATCTTCCCCCTCATAAATCACCCTCTGCAGGCAAAGACAATGGTCTGGCATCTGGTTTAGTCAGAGGCTCAGCTCCTGGAGCTTCCTGAGAGAAGGTGTGCAATGTCCTTCCCCAGGTGCCTTTCCAAGTTTGGCTGTAATGAGTTGGAGGGCCCTGCCCCTGAGAGGTCAGGAAATGGATGCAGCAAGTCTATAACAATCTCTTCTATGTCCTTCCAGGCCCCTCCCCTTAGCCTCCTGCTTGTGTTGCTAATGGCAACATCAATACCTGTGATTCTTCCTTCCTCCCACATCTAATCAGTGGGCAAGCTCAGTCTCTCTATTCCCTCACCCTCATTCCCCTAAGTCCTATCTCCTCTCTGGTTCTGCCATAGCTGCTCCCTGCCCTTCCCACCCAGACTCCTTGTTCTTCCAATATTCATCTGCCCAAACAATCTGCCCTTTCTTCTGACTACTCATCTTCCTTATGTACCATTTTGTTCATGTGGCACCTCTCTTTAAAGATCCCCAATCATTCCCATTGCTTATGGAATGAAGGAAAAAAAATGCTTATTTTCACAAAGACCTTTACTTTGGAGGGCTAAACTTTGAATTGTAGTATTTAAATTCAAAAGCTAATTCTGATTCCCACAAGTTGTGCCTGAGAAGATGCTTTCCTTACCTGTATGCAATGTACTAGATTCAAGTTCTGTGTCTCTTTGAGAAAGTCTTTTAAACCTTCTAGGCCTCCATTTCCATATCTATATAATGAGAGGTTTGGATTATATGAATGTATATTTAGACTGATAATTCCAATGTTCTCCCTTTTCTCTCCAGGAAGTTTTAACCCTTATCTGAAATGGATTCCCCCATAATCTCTCCCTTTCTGTAAGCTCCAATGTGAGTGCTACCTCTTAGATGGAGCTTCCCTTGGCTCTTCAGCTATAAAGTAATTTCTTTCTACTCTAATTTCTCACATATATATGTATATATGTATGGGTATACATATTATATATAAATACATAAATATGACTCACACTTACTCCAGAGAACTGACTGTTAAATTTCCAGTGGGAGGATTGTGCCATTCTCTGGACAAGTTAGATTTCTGAGTGTCACCATGTTGGTTTTTTGTTTGTTTGTTTGTATTATATTATTATAAAAGGACATAGTAAGAAGCTAGTTGTCCCAATGGATAGAATTCTGGGCCTAAAGTTAGGAAGACTCTATTTCCCCGAATTCAGATCGGCAATTTATCAATTGTGTGGTCATGGCCATTTAACCCCTGTTTGCCTCAGATCTTCATCTATAAAATAAGACGGATAAGGAAATGTCAAGCCACACCAGTATTGTTGCTAAGAAAATCCCTAATAGACTCACCAAGAATTAGACATGATTGAAACAACTGACATGTGGGTGTAGTGTGTGAGATTTTTTTTTGTATTGTTGCTCATGTAGATTATATATTCCAATTGGTTCTATACAGTTGTGGTTCAAAAGAAGGCAAGAATAGGTGTTTCTAGCAAGATCAGATGTTTCTAGCATCTCTTCCTCCCATCCTTCTCCAGGGTCTAAGACTTTGATTTTAGCCCAAAGAAAAAGTAGAAGGCCAGTGATAAGAGGTTGACCACTCTGCTCTCATTAGAAAGAGGGAACATTTGGTTAGAATTATAACTGGTTTCTTAACTATTGTTAATATAAAGGAAGCAAGGTACATATTTCCAAGCTACATTTCTGATCACTTTTCCTCAAAGGGAAAGGAAGACCCCAAACTGTATATTGAAAACTTAATTCTCTTCCCACTAAATACCAGTTTCACAACAAACATATATTGCAAATAAACCCATTTATTCAAGTTAACAGTGAAGCAGACATCAGAGAAAGTGTGTAGATGAAAAAAAAAAAAAAAAAATATATATATATATATATATATATATATATATATATATATATATATATATATATATATGTCAATACAAAGTGAATTAATCCTTCCATTGGGAGAAAGAAAACATGGCTCAATCAAGGAAAAGATAGAGAGAAAGAGAGACAGAGACAGACAGAGACAAAGAGTCACAGATCTTATCCAAGGACAAATACCCTGGGATCTCTAGTATAGCAAGCTGCAGATAGGGACATGATAGAGATTACCAGCTTCTCCACATATCAGTGGTTCCCATAGTATTTCTCTCCACTCAACAACCTGAAGAGAAGTTAGAAGTTAGAAGCTAGAAGAACCCAATATCACTCTTCTCTCCAACTCTTCATGGCCTATTCTAAATAAGGCATCAAGTAATCAATCTCCACCATAAAGAGAAAGTTCCATACAAATGGCCCTCTGATCTTAAAGGAGGGAAAGGGACCTGTATATGCAAAAATGTTTGTGGCAGCCTTCTTTGTAGTGGCCAGAAACTGGAAAATGAATGGATGCCCATCAATTGGAGAATAGCTGAATAAATTGTGGTATATGAATGTTATGGAATATTCTTGTTCTATAAGAAACAACAGAAAGGCCTGGAGAGACTTACATGAACTGATGCTGAGTGAAATGAGCAGAACCAGGAGATCATTGTACACAGCAACAGGAAGACTATATGACGATCTGATGGACGAGGCTCTCTTCAACAATGAGTTGATTCAAACCAGTTCCAATTGTTCAGTGATGAAGAGAGCCATCTACACCCAGAGAGAGCATTATGGGAACAGAGTGTGGAGCACAACATAGCATTCTCACTCTTTTCTGTTGTTACTTGCTTGCATTTTCTTTTTCTTTTCCTTCCTTCTTAATCTGATTTTTTTGGGCAGCAAGATAACTGTGTAAATATGTAAACATATATTGGATTTGAATGAGATGAGGTGAGATCTCTCAAGACAGTTGCGAAAATTGAGTAAGGCTTCATCTACTTCAGAGTTCGAGTAGGCCTGAAGGACTCTGAAGTTTGAGCAAAGGGCATAATTGCCTTCCCCTCCTATGATATCATCTCCCCTATTTCATCCAAATATGGGCAACTATGTACTTATTGGTCAAGTTCAATTTCATGGGTAGATCTCGCGTTTAGAATGTAAGACTCTCAGCCAATGAGGATGAGAGTCAGTGGTGGGAGGGGGCGTTTTGCGTTAGGGATTAAAGATGCTGTCCTGCCCACAGGAGGTGCTTCCTCTCTTCGATAGTCTGCTCGAAGAGTGGGACGCCCAATTCTCGAGAGGACGTACAATAAACTTTGCTTTTCTTTAGAGCTCTCTCCAGCTTTTTTTATTATATGGTGATCCCTCACCATTTCTGTACCACACAGATTTAACATGTATTTCAATATATGTAACATGTATTGGACTACCTGCCATTGGGAGGGGGTGGAGGGAAGGTGGAGAAAATTTGGAACAGAGGGTTTTGCAAGGGTCAGTGTTGGAAAAATTACCCATGCATATGTTTTTTAAATAAATACATAAATGATTTTAAAAAACAAAAACAAAAAAACAAATGACCCTCTGAACCAAGAACTATCTTGAATGAACTTTATCTTTGGGCACCAGTTAACTCAGCTAGACCAAGACCCAAAGTGAACTTTCCCAAAGTCTTTGGGGTAAAAATCTGGGGATAGGGACATAATATAGATTATCAGCTCCTCTATATGGTAGTTTCTTCCCAGAGTCTTTATCTTCCTTTAGTGAGCTGAAAAGAGATGGAATGATGCATCTTCTCTTTTGAAGGTGGAAACCAGATCTTTCTTGTCTCTAGTTCTTACCAAATTTATCTGCCCCAGGGCATTAAGTAATGAATCTTTATCAATGAAGATAAATACCATGCAAATGGGCCTTTGAGCCAAGGGTTATTTGGATATTTTCTATCAACTTGAATATTTGATTAACTAAAGTAACTCCCTATTCTCAACCAGGATCTATTACAGAGAAATCACAAGTACTCTCCTGCTTATTTATATTTAATTTCTGCTCCATTATGAACCTATCAAAAGCAAAGTATAAACTTCCTTAGAAGGAAGGATTGAGCATACCTGTTTCAAGCTAGTCTTTTCTCCTCAATGAGGGAATACTGCTCCCATAGTATATAACTTGTAGGAAGGAAGGAAACCTTATTAAGTACCTACTATGTTCCAGGCACTGTGTTGCATGCCTTTTACAAACATTATCTCATTGATTCCCTTAACTACTCTGGGATTTAAGGTACACAATTTTATTTTTGAGAAAACTAAGGCAAACAGATGCTGAATGACTTGCCCAGGCTCACACAAGTAATGTCAGAGACCAGATTTCAACTCAGGTCGTCCTAACCAAGCCCAGTGTCCAGTGTCCAGCTACTGCACCACCCAGCTGCCTCTAAATACCTACTAAGCAATAGAATGACTCCACTGAGTTCAGCCCTCCAAGTTCAGTGTTCTTTCCCAGGCAGGAGGATTATAAGTAATCTAGTTTGACTGGAATGTGGAATATGTGAAGAGGAGCCATATTGCCAAGGGCCTTCAATATCTGGATAGAGTATTTTTACTTTGTTTCACAGAGACTTCAGGAAGTAGATATCTTTTTTTTTTTCTATTCCTCAGAAACCTGGATGGCACAGAGAATAGAGTGCTGGGTCTGGAGACAGGAAGATTTGCCTCAGTTTCCTCAAATGCAAAATAAAGATTTTATATATATAATTATAATATATATGTATTCTATACATATATAAATAAAATATAAATATATATAAAATAATAAATAAAAATAGATAATAATAATGATGATAATCAAATAAATAATAATTGAAAAATGTTTAGCACAGTAAATGGCACATAAAGACATTATATAAATATTAGCAATTATTACTGTAATGGAAAAAAATTGTTGAATGATAGCATCATGAATTTAGAGTCAAGAGGAGCTTTGGAAGTTTTCAACTCTTTCATTTTTTAGATGTGATTAAGTGATTGTCCAAGGTCAAAAGGGTAGGAAATATAACAGTCTTTAGACCCGAATCTAGTTCCCAGGATTTAAATTCCACTATTCTTTGTATTATAACAAGGTATCTCTGTATAAGATGGAATGTCAGAAGGTCTGAACTCAGCCTTTAACTGTATGATTCTTGTCTTCCCCCAAATACATTATAATGCAGCCAGACTAGCTAATTCCTCACTCAAGACTCTTATTTCCCTACTTTATTATGACTTTTTCAGCAATTGTACCTACTGGCTTTCCTTCAAAATTCAGCTCATATTCCATCTTGAGCATGAGTTGGTTCCATGTCCTATTGCCTAAGGTTTTTTTCTCTCAGCTCACCCCCCATTGAAATTGTATATATCTTGTCTGTACATAGTTATTTGTATATTATCTCTTCCATTAGAATGTAATTCCTTGAAGGCAGGTTACATGTATGTGACTTAGCACAGTGCCCAGAATGTAGTAAATGCTTAATTCTTGCTGATTATATTGATTAATATTCTGAGGTCTAAAGAAGCAGTTTACAGACCTTTTGCACCCAGCTCTGATGTTAGTTGGGAACTGAATGGGCCTCTGAGGGCAGTGAGCAAAATTTGACTTTGAGAAAACATATTGACAGGATTAAGCCAGTTCTCTGTGATATATTAAAAAAAAGTGACTGATGTTTGCCTTCTTCATTTTTGCCTGGGGAATCAACACCTGGGAAATTCCCTCAATTATGAGAACTTTAAATTTAAATGAAGGAAGATCGTCAATACTGTTCAAAATGCCATTGCAGAACTTGTTAGTTGGGAGCTGAAGTTTCCTTGTCAAGTTGAGCTTTTTGGCACATGGGGCTCCTGCCAGTCAGTGAAGCTGCCTGGGGTCCTGCTGTGTAGGAGGAAGCCATTTTGAGGGCTCCCCAGACACACACCCCTTCCATGAGAAGCCCCCACAGGGCAGAATGTTGGGGAGCCAGCACGTTCCTATTTGATGATTACAGCTAAATGGGCAAGAGTTCTCTACTGCAGAGCGATAAGGGAACACAACATCCAGAAGCTTTTGTCTCAGCATGTCTGTCTGCTGCTCTGAAATGTCTGGTAGATATTTTCCAGGACATGAGACCTTGGGGAAGGATTTCCTTTTCTTCTCCTTTTTTTCTCCCCACCATCTACTTCTAGTGAGCTAAATTTGTGGGAATGATGCTCCCAGACCAGGTTGGAGATAGGCAGCGGGGGAGAGGGAAGGGGAAAGGATTAGTAGGGAGACATTGTGGAATCACTGATCCTGAATAATGTTTCCTGGTAGACAATGAATAGCTAGAGATTCTGGGAGAGTAGATAATGTTTACTCTGGGAAAATGTTCTTTCTGTTCTTTTGGAATCTATAGCACTATTGGAACTTACTTAAATGGGTCTGAAGCAAAAGCAAGTATTAATGTGGATATTGCCAATGAAAAACAGAATGGATTAAGACAACAGCTGGGTTCTCAAATTCATTAATGCTTTAAAGGCTTCTGTGGGCTTGCCTACAAACTGCTGGCTGATTCCCAGCTAGCCAGGGATCTCTCTGTCAAGTTCTCACATCCAGAATTGAGGAAAAAGCTTTCTGTTCCCATAAATCAGAACAGAGCAATCCATAAATTTAGCCACTCATTAAATTCAACTCCATTCAATTCAATGCAGTTCAGTTTCACTCAATTAAATTCAATAAGCATTTATGAAGCTTCTACTATATACTATCCTAAATTCTAAGAAAGTAAAAACAAAATAAAAAATAATTTCTGCCCCAAAGAACTTATATTTTATTGGACATTTATTAACATACTGAAGTGCAAAATAATTTGTGGATGGAGAGAGCACTAACAATTAGAATGATCATGAAAAGTACCTGTGGCACCACTTATATTGAGCCTTTAAAGGAGATTTAGAATTGTGAAGGAAAATTGATTGCCTTCCAAGCATACAAGAGGTGGGATATAGAAGGATTTAAGAATAGCCATGTTCCAAATAACTGGAATATTGAATGTGTCTAAGGGGAATCATAAAAACTAAACCAAAGAAGATAGGCTGATACTAGACTGTGAAGAGCTTAAAGGATCAGGCTTAATACTTTGGAACTATCATTAAAGGGCTATAAAAATGTAAATACCCTCTGATCCAGCAATACCATAGCTAGTCCTAGATTCCAAAGATGGAGGGAGGGAGGAAAGGAGAGAGGGAGGAAGGGAGGGAGAAGGAAGGAAGGAAGGAAAGGAGAGAGGAAGGAAGAAAGGAAGGAAGGGAGAGAGGGAGGGAAGGAGGAAGGGAGCAAGGAAGGAAGAGAGGGAGAGAGGGAGGGAAGGAGGAAGGGAGGAAGGAAGGGAGGGAGAGAGGGAGGGAAGGAGGAAGGGAGGAAGGAAGGAAGGAGGAAAAGGGAAGGGAAGGGGAAGATGAATGGCTGAACAAGTTGTGGTATATGTTTGTAATGGGAATATTATTATGCCATAAGAAATGATAATTAGAATGATTTCATAAAAATCTGGAAAGATTTACATGAACTGAAGGAAGTGAAGGAAGCAGAACCAGGAAAACCTTGTACACAGTAACAGCAACATTGTACAATGAACAACTGTGAATGATTTAACTATTCTCAAGAATACAGTGATCCAAGACAATCCCAAGGGCACATGAAGAAAAAAAAAGAGCTAATGTTGTCTTAATGTAAACTGAAGTTGTCTTAATTTTCTTGACTTCTTATACAAAAATTAGTACCATAAGAATATTTTACATGATTACAAATGAATACTCTATATCACAATGCTTAGCATCTCACAGAGGGAGGAATTGAGAGAGGAATAGAATTTGGAAATCAAACCAAAAAAAAGAGTGTCAAAAATTGTTTTTATGTGTAATTAGGGAAATATTATTTAATTAAAAAGGTCAGGCTCATAAATCTATTTTATCTAAAGGCAATCAGAGAGCAATTTAAATTATTTTCTTCTCTTTTAGCTGCCTGTAGAAATGGCATTAAGAACTCTCTAATGTCAAGATCCTTAGTTTAGTTATTTTAACTCTCTTAAGCAAGCTAATAAATAGTACAGCAATTCAATTTGTGTAAGGCATAGAACTTTACATGTTGTAGATTCTTTTCTGTATATGATATAAAATGGCCAATTATTCTAATGGCCACAAACCCTAAACTTATTGTCTTGAAATCCCTCTTCTATAATATACACTGTGTAGAGTTGAAAAGAGAGTGTGATAGCATGGAAAAAGTAGTGGTCTTGGACTCATAAAATATGAGTTTGAGTCATAACTGATGCTTCTGTGGCCTCAGAAAGGTCACAATCTCTCCATTCTCAATTTTCTCATCTTTAAAATGGGAATAATTATATTACATCACTTATAGTAAATGGCTGATATGAGGAAAGCACTTTATGTGCCATAATAGAGTAAGTTGCTATGGTCATTGTTATAAAGTTAGCCTTCTAATCCTCCTAACTTTTCCCTGACAGCTTTATGCCTGTTCTGCCTTTGAAGAAGGACTTCTAGAGAACTAGGAACTGTTCCCCAAAGGCTACTATTGACTGAGGGGATAGAGGGAGGACTTCAGAATCAAGAAGATCTTGGTTCTGTAGTAACTTGCTTGAAGTACTTCACCTTTTTGTTTCAAACAACTTTCAAAGATTATACTTTTTACTGATTTGTATTGGTCTAAGTCTTTATATAAAGAAACTCCCAGGCCCCATCTAAGTAAAATGGACTTCAAAATCATCATGAATTTAGAAGGCCCTGCAAGTTCATCTGGCCATTTCCTAGCCACTTTGGACATTAACTCCACTTACCTTCTGTCCCTTCCACCACCAGAACTGTGGACTTTGCAATTGGGATGCTGGGCTCTGATAATTTAATTTCATTTAGCCCCTTCAACTTACTGAACATCCCCACACTATGATACTTATGGAAATACATGGATAAAGCTGGTACAAGATGAGGAGAGATTGTACCACTAACAGGAGTTCCCTTCACCAATAAAGGGAGTACTTAGGATAATAAGAACACTCCATCAAACTGAAAATCAGCAGCAGCAATACCTTAACTTGTATAGAATTACTTGATTTTCAACAACTGCATATACATGCACACACATATGTTATAATATAGAATATGTATAAATATATTTATCACATATAATACATACACAATTTATATAACATATTTATGCTAAAATATAAAAATTAAATATAAATATAAGGAGCATATGGACAGCTAGATGATATAGTAGATAGAGCTATCTGGGCTTGAAATCAAGGAAACTCACCTCCCTGAGTTCAAATATGGCTTCAGACACTAGCTGTGTGAGTGATTGAGACAAGTCACTTCACGCTGTTTTCTTTTTTCCTTGTATGTAAAAGCAACAGGAGAAGCAAATGGCAAACCACGCCATATCTTTTTTTAATATTTAAAAAAGAAAAACAATTAGTTAATTATTTAGTTTAACGTGTATTGTTTTATGAATCATGTTGGGAGAGAAAAATTAGAACAAAAAGGAAAAACCATGGGAGAGAAAAAAAAGAGAAAGAAAAAATAAGTAAACATAGCATGTGTTTGTGGCTTTACATTCAGTCTCCATAGTTCTTAATGTGGATGGCATTTTCTGTTCAAAATCTATTGGGATTATCTTGGATCACTGAACCACTGAAAAGAACTCTTTCATAATTGATCACCACATTTTTGTTGTTATTGCATACAATATGTTCTTGGTTGTGTTTGTTTTTCTCAGAATCAGTTCATGTCAGTCTTTCCAGGCCTTTATAAAATAATATTGTTCATTAGTTTTTAAAGAAAAATAACACTCCATTACCTTCATATACCACAGCTTGTTCAGCCATTCCCCAATTGATGGGCATCTATTCATTTTCCAATTCTTTGTTACCACAAACATTTTTGCACATGTAGACCCTTTTCCCTCCATTAGGATTTCCTTGGGATACAGTCCAGTAATAGTACTGCTGGGTCAAGGGTATGCACAGTGTGAATGCCCTTTGGGCATAACTCCAGATTGCTCTCTAGAATGGTTTTTTACAATGGCTTCATTTCACGACTCCATCAATAATGATTAGTGTCCCAATTTCCCCACATCCTCTCCAACATTTATCATTATCTTTTCCTATCAACTTAGCTAGTCTGAGAGATGTGAGACTACTTCAGTATCTTAGCCAAGAAAATCCCAAAATTGAGTCACAAAGAGCCCGCACAATTGAAACAGCCCAACAACAATAATTAGTATCTGCGGTGAAATTTATATGTATTTTATATCAAATATATTTTGTATATTATACATACATATATGTGTGTGTATATGTATAAACATACATATAATATGCAAATTTTACATTCCATTCAAGAGACAAATATATGTGAAGTGCTGAATTTGAGATCAGAGACTGAGTTAAAATTATTCTCTTTGCTTTCTATTTATATGAACTTGCATCCCCTAATCTTTCTGGGACTCAATTCCTTCATTTCTATGGATAGTTTGTAGACAAAAATGATATATTGGATGCATGGAGTAGTTAGTATTCTAGTCTGAAATAAGATGAGCAGTATGAAATAGGATTAGGAAGATAGGGAGGGATCCAGTATCAACCAATCACCTCCTGAAAGAGATCCCAAAATGAAAACTCCCAGGAATATTATGGCCAAATTCCAGAACTCCCAGATTGGGGAGAACATATTGCAAGGATCCAGAAAGAAACTACTTTAATATAGTGGAACCACAGTCAGGGTAACACAAAATTTAGCAGGTTCTATATTAAAGGGCCAGAGGGCATGGAATCTGATATCCTAGAGAGAAACAGAGCTGGGATTACAACCAAGAATCATCTAGCTCGAATAACTATAATCCTTCAGAGGAAATGGTGAATATTTAATGAAATAGAGGATGATTTTTCAAGCATTCATGATGAAAAGACCAGAACTGAATGGAAAATTTGATTTTCAAATATAGGATTCTAAAGAAGCATAAGGAGGTAATCTCAGGAAATCATAAGAGACTTAATTAAGTTTATCTGTTATTTACATTTCTTTTTTGTTGTTGTGTTGTTGTTTTGTGGGGGGTTTTTGACTGAGGCAATGGGGATGAAGTGACTTGCCCAGAGTTACACAGGTGGGAAATGTTAAATATCTGAGACCAGTTTCAAACTCAAGTCTTCCTGACTTCAGGGCTGCACCACACCCCTCTGTTTACAGATGATATGGGAGGATGATACTAGTAACTTATTAGAACTTTCTCATTATTTTGGCAGTTTGAAGGAATGTATATATAAACAGAGTTGAAAATGAAGGGATAACAGGAGAGAGGAGTGTACTGTGAGAAAAGGAAAGGGAGAAGTGGAATGGTTTTAATTATCTGCCATAAAAAGGAAGGTCAAGGGGTTATCTCTTAGATGTTTTCTACCAAAAGAGCAAGAGCCTTAAGGATTAACAGAGCCTTGGTTCTTAGTCTTGAATTACCCAAGGTTATTATTCTGAGAAGTCCTCAGTCTCCCATTTTGCCCATATGGGAAGTGATAAGTAGAATGTTTTTGGGGAAAAAAAAAAAAAAAAAACCTTTGTAAAGCCCTCCATGAACTCAAGCAAAGTGAAATGTACTATATACAAAGTAGTAGCAATGTTCTGGGATGACCAGCTGTAAATGACTTTGCTTTTCTCAATAGTACAATAATCCATGACTGCTCTGAAGTACTTGTGATGAAAAATCCTATCCATATTCAGAAAAAAAAAAAAAGATTTTCTGAATATAGATCGAATCATATTCTTTCTTTTTTTTAACTTTATTTTTCTTGGGTTTGTTTTTTTTTTTTTTTAATTGGGATATATTTTTCCTTCCTAACATGATTTTTATAGAAATGTTTTTGCATACCTTCATATGTGGCTTCTTAATGAGGGTTGGGGATGGTGATAAGGGAGAGAATCTAAAACTCAAAACTAAAAAAAAAAAAAAGTAAAATTATTGGTTTAAATGTAACTGGGGAAAATATTAAATAAATTATTTTAAAAAGAGAAATATGGAATTCTGAAGTGAAGAGGAGAAGAAGGTCTAGAGAGAAAGAATAATGAGTTCCATGTGTTTAATTTGAAATAGCTATATCACACTCAGAAAGAAATATGCAACTCCTAATTATTGATGCATGCCAGTTGTTTAGCAGTCAAGAACCCAATCAAGTGGACTACCTTCACCTAATACTTCAATTCAATACATGTGCATGAACGTCTAATTTAAAATAAAGATTTTAATGGATAGATCAATGTCCCACTCACAAGACTGCCTACATTTATATCTTTTTTTTTTTTTTTTTTTTTTTTTTTTTTTTTCTTTTAAGTTTTATTGATTTTTGATTTTACATCAGCCATTTTGAGATGTCTTCTCCCCATCCTCCAGTGAGTTTCCCCATGTAACAAAGAAAAGCAGTTAAGTAAAACCAACACATGTTCCAACATTTTATGCAACATTTATAGTCACAGAACCCTCATCCAAGGAAAAGTCGAGAAAGGCATTTATGGCTTACTCAATTTCACTTTATAAGACCAAGTAATTTAAGTTGCTTATTTCTTATTTGATATATTTTTGTAGGGTAATCACATTTTGGTATTGTAACATCTCAATTTGAATGAAACCCTACATATTCTTATCTGCAATCATTTAGCCACTGCTCTGCTTAGCTGCCAATAAAACTTTAATTTTTTTTTTTGTTTTTGAGACTGACTTGCCCAGGGTCACACAGCTAGGAAGTGTTAAGTGTCTGAGACCAGATTTGAACTCCTGTCCTCCTGAATTTAAGGCTGGTGCTCTATCCACTGCGCCACCTAGCTGCCCCTACACTTATATCTTATTCTGATAGAATGTAATTTACGCTCCTTGAGGGGAAGAGCTTTTTTTTTCACTTTTGCCCATATATTCTCAGCAAGTAGCTCAGTGTCAGCCATAGTAGGTACTTAATAAAACCTTTCTGATTGAAAAATTTATTTACAAAGATGTCATATTGTTTGCAGATTTAAGTAGTTTTCCCATATACACAGATTCATACAATACTTACAATCTCCAGAAGCCTGTATCAAACAATATTAACAAATACTTCCATCTGTATATGGAAGAATGGGATGATTATTCAAGACTACTTTCCCATCAGACTGGTGTAAAAGAACCAAAATGAGGACAAGGTTGGGGTGTTTGGTCCATTAGGTCCCAGCATAGGTGAATATTAGAGGGAAGAAAAATTGGGCAGCTTATTCTGATGCTGAGTCTAAAGCATAAGCAGGCTACTTTGAAGAGGATCAATGTACATAGTGCACAATTAACTTATGGCTTTGAGCCATTCTTTAGCCCACAGAAAAATTTCTTAGACAAGTCTAAATGGACAAAAATTGTTATCACTCGATTACTTTGTAATGACATCTTAGCATAGACTGTACAAAGACACATTGGTCTTTCTCCCATGATAGAACTTTAGGCCCACAGGAGTGGGGAAAAGTCTGCCCTGCAATACACACCACAAACCCTACCAAAATTATTGCAATATTTCAATGAGTAAAAGGAGCAGGAGAAAAAGGAAGGAAAGAATTTTTAAAATGTATGTTCTGCCTTTTAAATCTAAGTTTCTGAAAACTGCCATTTGCATGGGAGATTTCCAACCACAAGAATATGTAGGAAGCAGTCTCCCAAAATTATCTTCCTGCAGCTGTTAAAAAACAAAAAAACAAAAACAAAAACAAAAACAAAAAAACAAAACGCTTAATAGACATCAAATCTAGATCTCTCTCCAATGTTCTGTTCTCAAGTGTTATTGACAAACACTTCATGTGTTTTCATCTTTATGGTGTATGGATCAATCCTATCAAAAAAAAAAAATATATATATATATATATATAAGGTCTACAATAGTCAAAGAGAAGTTTTCATGTCTTAATTACTTTCAACTTGGGAGTGGTAGGGGTGAGGATAAGAATTTTACTCTTTAAAATATAAGACAATTAAATAGGAGATTCTGTTTTCCCTTGAGTGATATAGTGGATAAAGTGTTGGACTTGTAATAAAGAAATGGGTTTAAATCTTAATTCAGACACATACTTTCTATGTGATCCTGAGCAACTCATGTGATTTCTCTGAGGTTCAATGTTTATGTAAAATAAAGATAATAATAGCAATCATTTCACAGAATTGTGAGAATCATATGAAATAATATGTAAAATGCTTTGTAAACCTTTAAGCATAATATAAATATTTATTAATTATTATTGTTTCTCTGAGTAAGAAAATACTAAACAATACTATTTGGATTCTTGTCCTGACTCTGTTATTAATTAGCTTCATGACAAGTCTCATTCATCTCTTAGAAATTCACTAGAAAACAAGTAGGAATCGAGGTAGTGCAGTAATTAGAACACCCAGCCTGGAATTAGGAAGATCTGATATAAATCCAAGTGTTTATTAGCCGTGTGATCCCGAGCAAATCGAGAAAGGACAAATCATTCCATTATCTTAGCTAAGAAATGAGGTGAGGAAGAGTCAAACATGACAGAAACAACTTAAAATAATAAGAAGAAAACAATTTTTTTGTTTGAGTCACTCAGCTAGCATTTATTAAATGCCTACTATGTGCCAGGCATGGTAATGGGTTTGGCACATACAAAGAAAGACAAAAGACAGTCCTTAATCTAAAGTCAGTCATGGTCTAATGGGGGAGATTGTTATAAACAAAGCAAATAAAGTATAAAATTAGAAATAATCCATAAAGGGAAGGCCCTGGAATTAAGTAAGATTGGATAAAGCTTCCTAAAGATGGTGGGATTTTATCTAAAGAAAATGGGATTTTATTTAGGACTTAATAGAAGTCGAAAAAAGTGAGAAGGGAAAGATAAGGAGGGAAAACATTCCAGTCATGGCAAAAAGAGCATAGGTTTATAATTTTTAAATTATATTTTCCTTCTTTTAAAAAATTTTTAATAACTAACATATCTCTTTTTCTTCTTTTATTTAATATTTTTATTTTCCCAGTTACATGTAAAACTTTTTTAACATTTACTTTTAAAACTGAGTTCTATATTTTCTACTTTACTCTCCACCCCGACATCTCATTAAGAAGGCACATGTGAAGTTACACAAAACATTTCCATAAAAGTCATATTTTGAAAGAAAACATAGGTCTCCACACATTCCCTACACCCTCAAAGAAAATTAAAGTTTAAAAAAAAGAATATGCTTCAATCTGTATTCAGACACTATCAATTCTTTCTCTGGGTATAGATAGCATTTTTCTTGATAAGTCTTTTAGAGTAGTCATGGATCACTGTATTGCTGAGAATAGCAAAGTTATTCACAACTGATCAGGCCACAATATTGCTATTAATTTGTACACATTACATTTTACTTTGCTTGAGTCCATGGATGATTTTCTAGGTTTTTCTGAGAGCATCCTGATCATTATTTCCCACAGAACAATAATAATACATCAGAATCACATATCACAACTTATTCAGCCATTCTCCAATTGATGGACATCCCCTCAGTTTCCAATTTTTTGCCCTAAGAAAAGGAGAGCTATAAATTTTTTATACATTTAAATTCTTTCACTTTTTTCAAAAAAAAAAAACTCTTTTGGGACTCATACCTAGTAGTGGTATTGTTAGATCAAAGAATATTCATAATTTTATAGCTCTTTGTACATAGCTCATATCTTTTGATCATTTATCAGTTGGAGAATGGCTCTTTTAAAAAATAAATTTGAATCAGTTCTTTATACATTTGAGAAATAAGGCCTTCATCAGAGAAACTTGCTTCAAAATTATTTTCCCAATTACTATTAATAACTGTATTTCCCCTATTTATTCTCTTCTTTCTCTTCTTTTACTCTGATCCTCTTCAAAAGTGTTTTGCTATTGACCACCCTTCTACCCCAAGATGTCTCCTTTTCTCACATCCCCATTCCCTTCCTACTTTCCAACAAGGTAAGATAGATTTCTATACCCATATTGAGTGTGTATGTTATTTCCTCTTTGAGACATTTCTGATGAAAATAAGGTTCAATAATTGTCCTTTCCTCTTTCTCCCTTTCTACTATAAAATCTTTGTTTTGCCTCTTTTATGGCAGATAATTTAATTCATTCCACTTCTCACTTTCCCATTCTCCCAGTACATTCCTCTCTCACCCCTTAATTTTTTTTTAGATATTATCCCTTCATATTAAATTCACACCTGTGCCCTCTGTCTCTCTGTCTCTGTTGTATGTATACACACACACACACACACACACACACACACACACACACATATATATATATTTCTAACTGCCATAATAATGAGAACATTCTCATGAGATACAATAATTATCTTCCCATGTAGGAACATAATCAGATAAAATTAATAAGACCTTTTTGATAAATCTTTCCTGATTACTTCCTCATGCTTCTCCTGAGTCCTGTATTTGAATGTCAAATTTTCTATTCAGCTTTGACCTTTTCATCCCTGAATATTTATAAGTTTTCTATTTTATTGAATGACCACCTGAAGGATTATACTCAATTTTGCTGGGTAGGTGACTCTTGGTTGTAATACTACCTCCATTTCTCTCCAGTATACCATATTCCAAGTCTTCCACTCCTTTAAAGTAGAAGCTGCTAAATTTTATGTTATCCTGACTGTGGCTCCACTATACTTGAACTATTTCCTTCTGGATGTTTGCAATATTTTCTTCTTGACCTGGGAGTTTAGGAATTTGGCTATAATATTCCTTAGAGTTTTCATCTTAGGATCTCTTTCAGGAGGTAATTAATAGATTCTTTTAATTTCTATTTTACCTCTGGTTCTAAAATATCAAGTCAATTTTCCTTGATATTCTTGAAGGATTATGTTTAGGCTCTTTTTTGGGTCATGGTTTTCAGGTAAACCAATAATTTTAAAATTATTTCTCCTGGATCTATTTTCCAGTTCAGTTGTTGGTCCAATGAGAATATTTCACATTATTTTCTATTTTTTTCAGTCCTTTTGTACAACTCTCATTTTTCCCCAATTTTTCCTCTAAATCTCTTACTTGATTTTCAAAATTCATTTTTAGCCCAATTCTTATTTTTCTTGGAGGTTTTGGATATAGGGACTTTGATTTTCTCATTTTTTTAGTGTGTTTTGATTTTCTTTGCCACCATAGTAACTTTTTATGATCTGAAACTTTTTCTGTTGTCTGCTTATTCTCCCAGACTATTACTCGGCTTTTAATTATTTATTAAAATAGGGTTATGTTTTCAGGAATGGAGGACATAATGTCCCAGGATTCAAGGGTTTTATGCAGCTATTTTCAGAGATCCTTCTAGGACCTGACCACAAGCATTTTTTTTTTTTTCTGCCTAGCAATTGTAAGGAGAGTACTTGTTTCATGATGTGGATATAAATTCTAGTATGCTAGATCAACAGACTCCTTCTTTAGTGTTACTAAAGAGACCTCTGGTGAGCTGAGGCTTCTGGAAGCTACCGCTTCCAGCACCATTCACTTTTAGTTTGCTGCTTTCCCAAGGCCCTCTCACTGTAGTTGAGACAAACCTTTCTTCTGGTTGTCTCTGTGCTGAGAGGTCTGGAAACCAGCAGTGCTACAGCTGATTCAGAGCCTCCAAAGTCCACTGATGCTTTGCTGGTACCTGGGCCGGGGTCAGGGCTACACAGGTTGGGGCTGTACAGGTACCAGACTGCATGCTGAACTGCTACCCTGGTGCCACAAACAACTTCTGCTGACTTTCTAAGGTATCTTCAGCTGGAAATTTTTTCCATTACATCTTTTTACATGTTCTAATGCTCTGAAATTTGTTTTGTCATTATTTAAAGGAATTTGGAGCAGTTTGGGGGAAAGCTCAGGTGAATCCCTGCCTTTAACCCACTATCTTGGCTCTGCCTCAAAATTTATTTATTTAAAACTTAAATACAAAATAGAAAAAGGAGGAAAAAAACATTGACATGCACACAGAAGAATGTAAGAGAGGATTCAAAATATAAAGCAAAAATTCAGTTTCAAGAAAGCCTATATAATAAATGCTACACATTATGTTCAGAAGTGAACTTTTTTTTGCTCCTTACAGGTTTTCTTTTTTTCACTGCTGTGAACTTTTAACTTGGTTCTTTCTCCCCCTTACTCCCACACCCAAGAAGGCTACAACTAAGCATATATTTACATATAAATATACATATAGGGACAGCTAGGTGGCGCAGTGGATAGAGTACTAGCCTTGAATTCAGGAGGACCCGAGTTCAAATTTGATCTCAGACACATAACACTTCCTAGCTGTGTGACCTTGGGCAAGTCACTTAACCCCAGCCTCAGGGGGATGGGGGGAATATATATATATATATATATATATATACATATAGATATACAAACATACATATATATATATAAATATATACATAGATATCTATAATTATACACACATATATGCATATACATTCATATATACCATATAATGCTTGTTTGTCCACTATTTCGCTGAAGGATAACATCTTCCTTCTGATAATTCTATTTTAATTTTAATTCTGCTATTACTACTCTATTTACTATTTGAGTTACTTATATAATATGGGAATGTGGGTAACATGACCATCGGCAAGTAACTCCCAAGCTCTATGAGCTGCATTTTTTTCACTGGTAAAATGGAGGCAATAATGTCAAGATCATGTATTTAAAACTTAAAACATTACATTTCAGCAATAGCCATCTTTACAACTCCTCCCCCATCCCCCCAAATAGCCATTTAATAATTGTTTGATAGCCACACTTCAGTTTTCTCAGGTGAAAAATGAAGAGGTTGGATTAGCTGAGCCCCAAGGTCCCTTCCAGCTATGAATTCTATGATACTAGTTAGGAAACAACACCCTGAATGCTGTACCTGTCAGAGGATGACTGATAATAGCAGAACAGAGAAATTAGAAACTCTTATCTTGGAGCATCCTCCAGCCCTGAAACTCCTTCTCCTATTGGTAACTTCTTCAGAGGATCTCCATTTGAGGGAGGGTCCAATATGGCTGTCATTCATTTTTCTAACATCAGTATTTCTGACTGTAGACTTTACCACCATGCCCCTAATAAGATATCTTACCTCAACCATCTCAGTTTTATTTTGTGTGGTCTTCTCTCATCATAATTAATATAAGCTCTTTGAGGACAAGGATAGACTTTCTTTTTGTCTGCATTTTAATGCCCAGATTTTAAAGTGAAAATTCAGTAAGCATTTAAAATAGATTTGTCAAATTATTATGAATAACTTATTAATTAATTCATAGCTCCACAATTCCCATTACCATTCATTCTTCTTTGTCTAAAATACTCCTTCATGACTACCACTGCCTTACATCTGTCTTTTTCCTTTATTAGAATGTAAGCTCCTTGAGGTCAGGGAGCACCTTGCCATTTTGTACTTGTATCCACAGAGTTTAACAATGTCAGATTTGATAAATGCTTTTTCATCCATTCATTTGTATAGCATTTTAAAAGGTCAGTTTAGGATAATGGATAGAGTCTTGGGGTAGTGCAGAATGTAGAGCTTGGAGTGAGGAAGACCTAAGTGAAAATCTAGCCTCAGACATTTACTAGCTGTGAGATCCTGGGCAAATTATTTAATACTGTTTGCCTCTGTTTTCTCATCTGTAAAATAGGCTGGGGAAGAAAATGGCAAATTATTTCAGAATCTTTGCCAAGAAAATCCCAAATGGAGTCACAAAGAGTCTGACATGACTGAAATGACTGAATGACATCATAGAAGCTTGGACCAAAGATCAGAAAAATCTGGTTCAAATACTGTTTTTAACACTTAAAGATGAGTGACCCTAGACAACTGTTAATCAGAAAAAATAAAGATTGAATCCTGACTGAAATGTTTACTAGCTGTGCGAACCTAGCTTCATAGGTCTCAGTCTCAGTTTCCTCTTCTATACAATGAGGATAATAATAGCATTTGACTCACAGGGTTGTTGTTAGGATCAAATGAGATAATATATATATAGTGATTTTGCAAATTCACAAGTGCTAATTAAATGTTAGCAATTATTACTTAATTTCTGTGTGTCCCAGGCAAGTATCTGGAAATTGTCAAGTTCTATTCTGCTTTAGTGAAAGAGATTCCCACACTAGGACTTTCTTCATGGTAAGGCAATTTTAGATCCTTCTTGTCCATAAGATTTAAGGTTTGCAAAATACCTTACGTTCATTTTCTATTTGAGTCGTATAACTTTCTTTCAAAGCTAATGGTATTACATGTATTATTTCCATTTTATAAATGAAGAAAATGAGGTTCAGAGAAGTTTAGTGACTTGGACATAGTTAGGAAATATGAGAGTCAAGAGCCAAACCCGATTTGTTCAGGCTCCATGTCCATAATTTTTTTCACTCTGCCTCCCAACATGAAGCTTTGGGGTTTGGGGTCTCAGCTGAGCCCCAGATATACAGCCACATGTGACTTTTTTACTGTGCCAACTGTTCTGTTAAAATTTGCCAGCAGTAAGGCAAAACAATAGAAATCTGCTAGAGAGAAATGACTTAGTTTTAAAACCAGAAGAGGGGTCCATTTCAGTAGTTACAAAATACAACATCCTAGCTGGGAAATATTTTTAAGACCTATATTGGTTTTATACCATAACATCTCAAGTTATTGCTTTTAAGTCAGGGAAAAAAAAGTACTTTGGTTATCAAGTATATTTTGGTGAATAGTGGGAGTCTAGAGACTTTGAATTCTAGTTTCAGCTCCACCCCTAAGCTGCTCTATAATCTTAGACATACCATGTAACTAATCTGGTCCTTGATTTACCCATTTTACTTATTCTCTTCATCTAGGCTTCTAATGTCATTAGTGTAGGACCTTTACTAATGGAATTTCCTTCCAACATAGAAAATGGCAACTGTAAATACTTCAAACTGAGAGCTTGAATGATTTTTCCATTGTCACAAAGACTGCATGTCTAAGGGGTTAAATTTGAATTGAGATCTTCATGACTACCCATTCTTCCCATTTTAGAAAGAGGTAAATACTACTTCCCTACCTCACAGGGATAGTGTGCAGCATTTTTCTAGTGATGAAAGACAATTGCAGTCCTACTTTGGGTTATATGGTGAAAATGAATCCTAAAAACTTGCTGGTTCATTCATTCACTTAAAAAGCACTACAGACACTTCTTTTTGCTTGAGTAATTTTTATGAAATCCCATCTTGAATCTGAGCTGAGGTGTTTCTACCTATGTTTGTGCATGCTTATATGCAAAGTGTGTATGGTGTATGTTCAGAACCAAGGCTGCAGTAAAGTAATGTGATGCAACATGGGCAACTGCTACCCAAAACACCTTGGATTCATTATGCATTTGATTTTGAATTAATTTTTGGTTGTTGCATTCAGAAACTGCTGCCAAATTTTTCACAACTCCCATATTCAGTTATGTGCTCATGACCCACAATTTAAAAAGCTCTGCCATAAAGGGCACCCACAATACACCTTAGAAAAGCAAAGAAACCTTTTGTAATGTGAACCATTGGCCTGTAATTTATCTATTTTTATTTAATTTTTTATGTGTCCTTAAAGCACATTTATAATATAAAGTGCTATATTAATGCTTACCAAATAGTTCAACAATCCTGAGACAATTATTTCATAGACTATTATCACAATTTTTCAGATGAGAATACTGCAGGTAAAGGGATTTCATAGGTCATGGATATAGAACTGGAAGCCATCTAGTCCAGCCCCCTCATTTGACAGATGAGGAAACTTCATTTTAGGGCACTTAGGTGACTTTTCCAGGGAGCACATAGGTGATGTAGAGAAGAACTGTGTCCACCATCAAAAAGCAAGAAATGTCACAGTTAGGATTCAGATGCACATCTCCTGAATAATGACCAATATTTTTATTTACTATAGAATGCAGTCTCTATTTGTCTTCGTAGTCTTCGTAGATCCCATTTGGAGTTTTCTAGACAAAGACACTAAGATGGTTTGCCATTTTCTTCTCCACCCATTTTACAGATGAGGAAACTGAGGCAAACAGTAACTTGGCCAGAACCATACAGCAAGTAAGTTATCTGAGATCAGATTTGAACTCAGGAAGAGCAGTCTTCCTAACTTCAAGCCCAGCAGTCTGTCCATTGCACCACCTAACTGCCCCTTATTTCTCTCCATTATTAGAATTTTACATAGAATTCTATAGAATTATTATAGAATTCTACAATAAAATTGCTTTTCAAAATGTAATATACAATTCTAAAGAAACATTAGGCCCCAAAGTGAATGCTGCCAGCTGTACTTTTTACATAAATGGCATTTCCTTGTTTTACATTTATGACACCCTGTAGAATGTAATAAACTCCTAGGGAGGAGGGGGAACAGAAACCATTTCTCTTTTGTCTTTTTATTTCCTGAGTACAGTGCTTGGCACATAGTAGGCTTTTAAGAAATATTTGCTGAATGGAATTTAATGGAAAAGAAGACATATCTAGGTCTTATTAGAAAATAAATGGTATTAAGACATGTTTCAATTTGACAGTGTAAGTGAACTACACTTTACACACCTACCTTTACCTCCATCCTTTTCCCCAGAAAAAATCACATTCAGAAGGAAGTCTTTCTAGGATATTAGAGGAAAAACTGAATGTTAATCTAATGAATGGTATACTCTTTCAGGCACTCCCTGGTCACCCGTGATATTTGCTATTTAAAAGACTTTAATAGTAGGCAACAGCTACTTTCTCAAAGGAACTAGTAGTAGACTTTGTTCCAAAATAAAAGGAATAAGAGAGTGAAAACTTGTAAGAATTGAATTAATATGATCCTTCCTCATCAGAAGGCCATCTGAGCATTCCTTGGAGAAGAAAATGGCAAACTATTCCAGTATTTTGGCCTAGAAAGCCCCAAATTTGGTCTTGGCTCCCACCCACTAACAAGGTTGTACACCTTATTGAGTGACTTTTCCCAAGAACATGCTGTAGGATGCCTTTAAAGATAATAAAACTAGAAGCATTATTCCCATTGACACATTGGCTCACCAAGCCATCCCATGGACCCAGCATCATGTTTCCTAGGATAATTATCACCAAGTTCCCTCAATTTTCTAACTATTGTTTTATAGCATGTACTTAGCTTAAAAAAATGTAGAAATCAAGATAGCTTTGAAAAATACTGATCCTTACCATTTGGGGCCCAAGGTTTAGTGGCTCAATGATGGTTATAATAGAGATTAGGATCATAATCCACAAAAGTTTTTATCCTTCAAAAGGAATAGATCCAGAGACAGAATGAAATATATGATGTAGGTTTTTTGTTATGTGGAAATAAATACTTCCCCTTTTATTAATTTTTGCACATGATTAAATTATTAAATTATGATTGTCCTTGGCAAAGGTAATTTACTGAGACATACAACTAATTCTATAATGATTGGTAAAGTCTAGTAGGTGGGGATGATATTTCTCTATGTCCCATCCCTGAGGACTATCAGAAAACCTAACTCCCTCATTTTGCTCACAATCTATCTTGATTCTTTTAGGCCTAGAATAGTCATTCTTGGCCCTGATTTGGATTTTGTTCATGGTGATATTCACATCTTATAAAATAACCATAAAGAATACAAAAAAGGATGAAAGATTTTTATTTTTTTTGTTAGTTGGGAGGAAATGAAGTAGTTATTAAACCGTCTGCTCCTAGTTACATAGGGAAGTTCCAAGGAATGACTATACTTTCTCTTATATGACCATGGACACAATTGATCGTAAAAGCTAAAGAGAAGCAATTATTTTTTAATAACAGATGAGTGCTAATCTTAGAATCAGGAAGGCTTGGATTCAAATCCCCCCTCAGGTTTTTATTTGTTGTGGTGGTTCAGCCATTTTTCATATGTATTTTAACTCTTAGGGATCTTATTTGGGTTTGCTTGGCAAAGATACTGGAGTGGTTTACCATTTCCTTCTCCAGGTCATTTTACAGTTGAGGAAATTAAAGCAAACAGTTAAATAACTCGCCCAGAGTCATATAACTATTAAGTGTCTGAGGTTTGAAGCTTGAGATTTGAACTCACAAGAATGAGTCTTCCTGACACCAGGTCCCATACTCTATCCACTATGCCCCAGTTTCTTAAACTGTGGTTCAAAACCCCATATGGAGTCTCATAACTGAATGTGGGGGTCATGAAATTATGATTATCAATAGTTTCTTTGTATACCTATTTTATAAACCTATATACCCAGTCACATAAAAATTTCTTGGATGAAAAGGGGGCACAAGGAAAAAAAGTTTAAGAAGCCCTGCACTATACCACCTATCTGACTCCAAATTCTAATTAGTTTTGGGAACCTGGGTAAGTCATCACCCAGTTTCTTCTTCTAAAAGAGAAAAGCAATAGCATCTACCTCATAAAGTGGTTGTGAGGATAAAAGAGGATAATATCCACACCTTGAAATCTTTAAAGATTAATAAAAATGAGCTATTATTTTTCTTGATCATGACAAACATGTTCTAGGGAAAACCAATTGTAAATCTAATTTTAAAACCATCTGTTTCAAATATCCCATAAACTCTTTGTTCTTTGAATTTCTGAAATCCATTGTCTGTGTGGCTTATTCAAAACATACACTGGCATTGTTAGCTGCCTTTTTATGTATCTATTGTTTTATCTCCCTAACTAAAAGCTAGGATTCTGAAGACAAGGACTTTCTGGAGCCTTCATTGTATTCTCTTTAATGCCCAGAGAAGAATATTGCACAAAGCAGGGACTCAGCACATATTTGACACTTGCTTGCTTAATGTATTTGTAGATGAGAGTTGAAATGCACTTAAAATCTTTATTTCAGCCATTTACAAAGTATACAGTATTTACAGTATTCAGATATCCATTACACCCATTTTAAAATGGGAATGTTGTGGAGAATCTAAAAATAAATATATAGCATATAGGGATTAAATACACATGATTGCTTTTTGTACTTCATGAAGCTGCTGATGGTGACATTTTCTAGGAGAATTAATGTGGTGGAAAGGCCAGACTAGCAATGTGCCTTTTATGTAAATAACCCATCCCTCCATTGGGTACTCTAGGGGTATGGGGAAGTCCTGGAATGTATAGCTTACTGTATTCTTTTATACAAGAAAAAAAAAAAAACCTATCCACAATCCATCCCAATGGATGCATACAGAACCAGGTTTTCAGATCTGTCAGTGAATCCTGGCCTAGAGATATTGTTCAAGTCCATTGATTTGACCACTCACATTAATGGATTCTGCACGATATATAGCCAGACAGACTATGTGAGATCACTTTGTTCATTGGGGCCAACTTTTGTGTTTTCTCTCTTATTCAAATGGCCATGCATTACTTTGAAAGCAATCAATGGAGAGAAATCCATGCATGCAAATCTATCTGTAGACATGAAGGACATCAACACCTCCGTTATATTTTATAGCATCTTTAGTAGCAACATCAAAATGTCACCTCTTTCAGCAAGAGGAATGAGGCAAATGTACAGAAAGAAGCAAAAGGTCAGGTCAGAGTCCTGGATTGATGGCTATCTGCCTGAGCAGGGTTACATGACTTCCACATAGCAGGTTGGCAGAAGTCCACGATATCCGGCCACTGGGCAGAATTCCGAGGGCTGAACAGTTCGTCCCTCTTTCTTTCCACATTCTTATACACCAACAGGACTTGTGATTTCATCAGTAACCCCTCTATCAGTGTATATCACATCCCTTCCATGACTCAATAGACAGTCTTATCCCAACATACATTCTTAAAACTGCAAAGAGTACAAGTTGCCCCATAGCCCAATGGGTAAATATCTAATTATACTCTGAGGTAGTTTGATGTTGTGAATAAACTTCCCTGACCTTTAGAAACGAGTTCCAAGAATTGTCCCCTTTGTACTGATGAGGGCTCCTGGATTAAATCAAGCCACATTTAATGTGAAAAGGAGAGACTTTGCTTTAGATCCCTGTAGCAAATCCACTAATGCTGAAGATTAAATGCTCTATTTCTCCAATATCTATCATGATCCCTAGGGTACCCCTTACTGTAAACATTCTAGGGCTTTTTTTTGCCATGTAAACAACTGAATAATTTCCTCACTTGCCTTGTGTGGTAAGATACACAAGTACTATCTCTCTTAAATTAGAATGTCAAGAGACAGTAACCTAAAGTCTGGCATTTTGAATAGTCAGACCCATGTTAGATCACACCATAGGATCACAGAATTAGAGCTAGGAGGAATGTCAGAGGCCATCTAGTCCAAGTTCCTAATTTTACAGGTGAGGAAATTGAAATTATATGACTTGCCTGAGTTTCACACAGTGAATAATCACCAAAAGCAGGGTTCAATCCCAGATTCTCTGATTCCAGAGTTAATATTCTTTTCACCTCCCTTCCTCATGCTGGATTAAAATTCCATATTTTAGTGTTAGAAATTTATAGCCAAAAAATTCCCAATATGAATACCTGGATGCAGCACTTTTAAGTAATTTTCAGAGATAACTCCCTGCTGCAATTGCATTGTGTACTCTCAATGTGAATCTATGCAGAAACTCAGAACAATAATGATTATCATGTGCAAATGCTCCTAGAGCAACCCTGCCGAGGAAACAATACTTAATATCTTTTGAGATAAAACATGTTTAGCTCAAGCAACACAAGGCAATTTTTTTTCAGCACTGGTGCAAAGAATAATTGATGACTTTCAACAAAAATATATTACAAGTTTTACTGCTCTTTAAAAAATAACTTCTCTCTGAACATGGTCTGAACAATGGATTTTTTATAATACATTATCATTTTAGTTATGTCATAGAAAAATAAATATTGTATAAATGATTTACAAGAAAAAAAAAAAAGAAAAATAGCAACATAGAATGTCAAAAAATATAAAGATGGTGAAAACTTCACCCTCTACCTCAGGAGCAAACATCCCCCAAAATGAGAGTTTGCAATTGCTAAGGCCCCTTTATACCTACTCCCTATAGCACCTTTCCCCGCTACTCATACCCAATAGTCTTCCCTGCCTCCCAGTCCACAAATATCAACCAATGATTCTGTCCCAGTGCTACAATCTTCTACTTAGAAATTCTCTGTGAAGATAATAGGAACTCAGTGGTAGGTAAACGACAGGTGGAAGGGCGACTCTACTGATATTTCATGGGCTCTACTCTTCCCTGTAAATGGAGGAGAGGGATGACTGAGCACTTTACTGAGCTCAGAGGGAATGGTGCTATCCATCAAGCTCTTCTTTCCTTCAGCCTCTGATCTACTGGGATCAGAAGCAGGAAAAAACTAGCAGCTTTTCATTCTTGCTATGAGAACCCTACACAGAGACTTCAATTAAAATGTAGTTTATAAGCTCATTACAGGTAGGGAGATTGTTTTATTATTTCTATCCCCAGTGCCTGTCCAGTGCCTGTCATAGAATAGGCATTTAATAAACACTTGATTGATCCTTGATGTGACAAAAATGGACAGAAGCTAGAATTCCCATCACCTTTAAAGTCTTATACACAGGGCCAAGTATAGTCATAATATAAATATTTGACCGAGATATACTGGGGCAAAGTTTTTCTCTCAAATGCTCTCCATATACACCAATATCTTTATAATTCTTACTACCTCTCACAGAACTGAGTAAGATTAAAAACGTACAGAGATGGATTTGATCTTCAGATAAATCCTTTCTGTGGGGTATTGTGTTTGTTTGGGGTTTTTTTATAATTCTTATTTGTAAAAAGTTACTTAACCCTTCCAGATATCTAAGCAAAAGGCTTCTAGGAAAACCATACCGTTTCCATTAAAACTAAAAAAAGAAAATCTAAACATAAATTGATGGTTGCAGCTAAATAAATGTAGAACCAGACCAGAGAGGAGAAAAGGTTTTGTCATACAAAACTCAGATACTCATGCTGGGAACAGACTGGTTTGGAAGAGGGCTTTGGAAGAGTAATGATCACAATGGAATAATTTTTCTTTCCTAACTTGAAGCAGTAATATTTGGCTGGCATAATCCCAAACACCTAAAAATCTTAGTAACTGGAACATCCTTAAATATTATAATTTTAAACATATGCTATAGTTAGGCCGATTGCATGTGTAGGATGTTTCTTCCTTCCAGATTTTCTTGGTTCACTAGATAAATGGCACCTCAGAGTCATTAGGAGGTTAATCCCAATAATATACACAAACATGACATCATTACTGACATATGATGGAAGTGGCCAGTTGTCTGATTGATGGGAGATGTTGTGGCAAATATTGCATCTGTTTCATTCCGGGGCAGTGGCAAATTACATATATTTCCTTCACAGCAAGAAGTACAGACCTAAAAAAAAGAAAGAAAGAAAAACAGTGGTGAGAAAACATCAGGATGAAGCCAGAGAGAGATTTTTAGAGAGAACAATAGTCCAACTCACAGAAAAGATCATTTAAACCCCAAAATAAGGAAGAGTTCTGGAAAGGAAATGGCCTGCTCTCCTTTGGTTGAATATGATAATTAGCGATAGAGTTTAAGGAATCCAAGTTCTGGCATTGAATATGATGTAGCTTTTATGTTATAACCTCATTTCTCTCTATCAATACAATAAAGATGTGTATGCTTTCATTTTTATACAAGCTATTTACTCTCAAATTTCCTTAAGAAGTTATAGTGTGAAATGCTTTTGACCAAGGAGCAATTTTGTCCAGATTTTTCAGATCAGAATTAATGAGCTAATTGTCTCCATATCCCATTCTCTGAGTTCAAATTGTAAGGAAAGATGGCACCTGTTAGTGTTTAATTGTTGTTTGTCTCATTTTCTCTTTATCTAAGCATGAGTCAATCTCTGTCGATACCTAATGGAGGATTTGTTAGGGATGTATCTAAGATTTCTAATATTTTTTTTCCTTCCTTCCTTCATTCCCTTCATCCCTTTCTTTCTCCCTCCTTCCTTCATTCCTTCCTTCTCTTTCTCTCTCCCTCTCACCCTGAGGTCACAAAGAGTCACACACAACTGAAAAGATAAAATAAAATAAAATAAACAAATAACTGATACATGGGGATAACCAGGAGAGTATATTTCCTCGAAGAAAAAAAAAGACTGCTAAAGGAAGCAGCAACTCAGTAGGCTCTGCGGAATGAATTGTGGCCAAAGCCTGGTATATAATTTATTAGAATACCATATGATTTGTACCAATCATGTTCATTTGGTCCCTGACCTTTTGTCCTTCTTGTTCTAAATCTACACAACCAGTAGACAAGCATTCTTCCAGAGGCACACAGCGTTTGGTGACTGATAGGCTGTTTCCAGTGGTTTCCATGATGTGTTGAGTGTAGCAGTATCTGGTCTCTGTCAAACAAAGAAAAAACTTTTTTTTATTTGAGAGGGGGAAAAGCCAGCTCAACATACCTAAGAGTCAAAACTCTTATACATACAGAATAGTGGGGAGATACACTTTCACCTCAAAGAAGAGACATTAATCATAATTTGCATAATCAATCATAATTGCTTGCTATACCAACGCAAGGATTATTTTATCTTTTAATTTTCAGCATCTCAGAATTTTTATACAATCCCACTCACTTTCTATTTTTGTCAGCTTCGATAGATATTGGCCTTCTAAATAACATGGATCTGGGTCTTTTTCATAGCTCTAATAAAAGATGGGTATAATTCTCTCTTTGTGAAAATAGGGACATCTGCTATTTTTGTTGTTGTTGAGTGGAGAAATAAGGTGTTGTGATAAGGACTTTAAAGAGGGTTGAAAAATCAATTCAAACAATCATTTATTAAGAAGCAATTACATTCAAACTACTATCAAGAGCTATGATCAATCAATTGGTATAATAGATAAAGAAACTTATGAATTCATAGGGACATGTATTCAAGTCCCACTTTTAATCCTATTACATAGCTTCTTATCTGACCTAGACAACAGTCCAAGATTTGGCCTCTAAATTTAGTTTCATGGTTCATAGTTAGCAGTCCATGGGTCTCTTCTCAAAGCAATGTTTTTAATGAATAAAATAAAATACTCATGATTACAATGGAAACCAATTATATTGAATTATAGTTACCAGTATACCAAAAAATATTCACAGCCCTCTTGAGGGTTTGTGGAGACCCCTGATCTAAGAGTATAAGTTGTAGAGTATTAATTAGTAAATTAGTAAAGAGAAGTTTCTTCTTTTGAGGAATTTTCTGTACCAATGAAATCACAGGACCAGTCCCCTTTCCCAAACATATAAGGTTCTTTGAGAGCTGGCTTTGAGAGCCAGCGATGTAATTTCATCAGAATAGAAATGAGCAATCTACAAATTCCTACCACTGATGAGTCTTTAACTATCATCTTATGAGAATTGCCTGGACCACTGAGAGGTTAATAGCAAAGCATTAGAGGCAGGTCTTCCCAAGTGAATCGTGGATAGTGGATAACTATCAAGCTGGGGACACAAAGGCAGAGATGAAATACAGTTCCTAGTCTCAAGAAGCTAATGTCCTATTGGGAGAAACAAAAGAAAGTCAACAGATATGCAAATGCAAAGGAGACAGTGCTCACAACTAGTATTTTGACTCATATTTGAGAAATGCAGGTCTAATGGAATAGGAATAACTTAGCTTGGGGAACTAGGTAACTATGGTCTTCTAGTATATGAAATCCATAAAAGTTGAAGACTGAATAAATTAACACTGCATTATAAAGAATTTTTCATAGGTACAAGACAAAATTTCTTAATAATCAAGTTGCCTAGATGTATATATAGTTTAAAAATAAAAACTGAAAAAAATTCAATTTAGATATTTATTAAATCTCAGTATAAAATGGGTTCAGTTCCATGCTTCATAGCTCTCACTTGAACCTTTGTAAGTTAAACAGTGTTTTGTACCATTTCCTCTGATCCGCCTTTAAGAAAGAGATATACTTTTCTCCATTTTCCAGATGAACAAAAAAACTCAGAGAAACCTAACTCGGTTTGCCCAAATCCACAGAGCTAATACATGCTGGGGACAGGACTAGACCTCAAGTCTTCCGGATCCAGCATGCCTTCCTTTTAAACCATGAGACTTCTCTGCATGAAGACAGCATGATAAATTAGATAATCTTTTAATGTCCCTCCAGGCCTGCAAGTCTGTAAAAACTCCAGGTATTGTGAAACATCATGGACATGTTTCGCTGTAATTTTAAATGAAAGAAAGATGACTATTTCCTGGTATCACTGTAGAAGACCTCTGGACAATGGCCAATATTCCGGGCCTCAAATTAGTAAGTAATTTTTAAGAAGTGTCATTGTTCCTTTTCTTTACTCTACTTTAAATACATCTATGCATATTTTGTACATTTTGGGCATTCAGTGGCTAATACAGAATTATGATCTACTATGATATTATTTATTGGGCAATAAAAAATCCCACCAAACTCTGTCATCATTCTGGCATCTTGCAACTCAAGAAATAATTATATCTAGGGCAAGAGAACTTGAAGATTTCAGATGCTGATTATGAGTTAACACAGAGCCAGCTTTATGCATTTTTTTGAAACTATTGAAAATATAGGGATCTTAATAAGCTTTCTAGACATTATCAATGAAGAAGTTCATGAAGGTTCTCTAATAGAGTAAAACTGCTTAATTCAAGTAAAATTAGACAAAATATGCCACAGTGCATTTTTTTTTCAGGAATAATTTAATGAGAACCAGTTCCAAGTGAGCTTATTTTTCTAGGCTTATTGCATCATAGACTCAAAGCTAGAAGGGATCATCTAGTAATACTACTACTACTACTAATAATAATAATAAACTATAGCTATAGTAGCATAATACAAATATGAATAGTATGTTATATATCATTTTTGTAATATATTATATTATTAAAAATATAAAGTTATATATAAATAGTTAGTTGTTCTTCATTCCTGAAGACCAAAATGACATCACTAGGGTAGAGTTGAGTTATGGTGTATCTGACTGTGGTTGATCAAATGAATACGAACTAGGAATGCTCTGCCATAGCTCAGCCACATATAGTCCCTGTGAACACTTGGGCTAGATTCCCTAATTTTGTGCATCTTGCGTTTCCTTTGGGCTAATTAAATTCTGCTTTCTGATGAGAACATGTCACCCTGGGCGGTCCTGTGCCAGTGTCTCCCATGACATACAATCAATTTTAATTGAGAGTGTCCCTTTATTGCTTTTTCTGACCACCGTGTGAGCACTTACCCTATGTGAGTACTCCATAAAATCATTTTTTGGGCTAGCATACATTTGCCATTGGAACAATGTGGCCAGATCTCTGCAATAGAGTTTGAATGCCTCACAGTTTAAATCAGGAAAGGACCTCAGTTTCTGAATGTTACAATTTGTAATAATAATACCAGTAGTAGCAATAGTTAACAATTATATTGATTTCCTTTAAGTTTTAAGAGCTTTGCATATATAGAATAAGACCTGGAATCTAGAGAGCTAAAGTTACTTGCCCAAGGTTTCAAATGGCAGAGCCAGGATTCAAATTGAAGCATTTTTCACTACAAATGAAACTCTTTTGAAAGAAGATGAGTGAACAGAGTTGCTACCAAAAGAAATTGGAAATTTAGTGACTGAATAGCATTGACCCAAAGCCTTTACAGTATTTTATAAACATGGCCATGACCTGATCCCTTTCTGAAGAGGAAGGAGATATCAGTTCTCTTTCAGATAGGAGGAAGACATTCTTTCTCTTATAATATTTAATGCAAAGCTTCTTAAATTGTGCACTGTGATCCCATATGAGGCTGTATATTTATGGAGGCTGTAAAATTATGATTTATTAACAGTAAGTGTTTGATTTGTATGCCTATTTTATATACCAATATCCCTAAGGTCATGTAAAAATTTTTCTGGAGAAAAGGGATTGAGTGAAAAAAAAGTTTAAGAAGGCTTAATTTGGTACATTGGGAATGATTTTATTGAATAGATTCCACTGATCAGTAAATATTAATATGCCTGCTAGAGGAGTCTGTAGACTATTCACTAGGACAGGTACTCAAGGTACTCCTCACAGAAGCTCTCAGCAAATGACATAATCTTCCCATTCCTTTACTTTCAAATACTCAATCAAGCCAATAAAAAAAGGAATGCTCTTATCTCCTACACTTACCTCATGGGGCCAAGGAAGGGGCCAGATGACTAAAAGCAGCTGCCTAGGGTTATAGCTTAAAAAATAAATATAAACTACTGAGATAAGATCTCATCCAGCTTGCAGGTAAATCACTTTATGACTTCAAATTTATAAATCAGATAAGAGTTCCATACAATGAATTATCATAGTTTTAAAGTAATTTTATGGTGACAATAATTTGTTCAATCTAGACATAATTTTCCCTTTATATCTTCCCCTCAGCAACAAGCTATTTAATTACCTTGTTGGTAAAATTATTCCATTTAATAACATGCAACAAGGAATAAAAATGTCTCCTGAGTATATCCTTTCAAAGAGCAAAGTCCCTGTTCAAAAAAAGAAAAAAAACAGGGATACCTTTGTTGTTCAAATCCCCAGCTGGAGTGATTCACTTATGAGTTTTGCAAGGAGATATAAACAGATAGATAGATGAATATGTATGTGTATATGTGCGTGTATATGTATATATATCTGCATTATATATACATATATGTATGTGTATAATCAGCACAAATATGATGAAAAACAAAAAACCTAAAATGTTACTATCATTAAAGCATCAGAGAGTGCTCATTTCTATAGCATTAGAACCCCAAGTATTCATTCACTTCTTTCACCCAAACACTTACATTTGGAAATACATTTCTTCATGCTATATTCCGAATGTGAAAGGAATCACCCAAGCCTAATTCTCTGACAGATTTCCTCGCAAAACTCATTCAGATACTTGGTCTCAAAATTTTGGGTGGACTTTAATATTGGTGAATACTGAACTACAGCTGCAGAATACTATTCACCATGCATTTTGATAGCCTTTGACTTAGCCTTGAGGTTGTATAAGAAGTAGGCTCCCTGGTAACTCCAGGTAAAAAGATTTCAAAGACTTTGTTCTAAAGAGGTGAATTTGAATTTCTTCTTGCTTATTTTGGGGCCATTAAAATCTTATATTCTTGCAAATACCTTATATATCCACAGGTTGTGAAACAAAAATCATTTGCTATGAACTTCATAGAAATTATACCAAAAGCATGCAGACAAAATTTTGTTCAATGAATTATTTATTAAGAAAAAGAAAACATGATTTTCATTGAGCCTCTACACACATGTACAGAAACATGACAATTCCCATTAATGTTCATAGCTAAGTTCTGAAATGGAAAACCATGTAAGATCATCATGTAGGGTCATTATTTGCCAAGTAGTAATACAGACTTCTTTTGTCAGCTCCTCATAATGGATATCTATGTTTTTATGGTACTTTGCTTACACAGTATGGACAGCATGATTCTAAAAATTGAACAAATCATATTCAAAAAAATTCCTTGCAAATTAAGTACGCAGATTGCTTTTCTTTGCAGAACTATTATATTTGTATTCCTTAGGAATATGTTGATGAGCCAAAAAGAGATATGGGGGAGGGGGAAATGCCATTTGAGAGAGAATAGATTTAAAGGAGATAGAGATATTTTGAAAGTGTTATAATGACTGACAAAAAAACCTGATGAATAATGAAACAATTTTTCTTTGGTACAACTTTAATCAATTTATGTAGCTCAAAGTGGAAGATAAATAAAACATTCTATGTTACTATTTCTTCTTCTTTTTCCTTCTTCTTCTACATGGGATTTCTGTTATTTATGAATCATAGCTATGTTAAGTGACTTGCCTAGGGTCACATAGCATATATCACAGGTAGGTGTACCCAGTCTTCCTGATGTGAGAAATAATTCATTTGGACCCCTATTCTATTCCAATCAGTATTAATCAAATGATATGATTTTATAGGGTTAGTGATTTTTAAGGCCCCAGATTCAGGCCCCAGAGACGTGAGCTACAGAGTCTAAGTTTACTTGCTTAATCATAAGAAATTAATGTGAGGCCTTGTACCCTAGTTTTTCCTTTTCATGGTGACCAACCCAGTGTAATGGAGGTGACTCAATTGCAAGAAAAGTCCTTCAGTTTATTTTTGTACTTCCAAACCATTCTCTCTTGTCCAAAAAAAAAGGGCCACTCACTGTCTTCCAGGCTTTTACTGCTTTCTCATACTCTCTCCCTGTTTTGGTACCTTAAATAGTCTCATTATCATATTTTAAAATCAAAGAGAAATTCAAGGTAATAGAAGAGTGATTTAGGAAAAGGAGGAACCTACATCAGCTGTCAGAGAAGCTACTTCATTTGAAAACTACTGAGTACAGTGTCTAGCATATATGTATATGCTGGGAATTATCACATATTCTCTCATCACATATTCTCTCTGTTCATTCTCTCAAGATTTTGTTCATTTCCATTTTTGGAAATGAGTGTTTTCACTTACCAAGGGTATATACTCAGCAGATGTTTTTATTAGTTATTGCATCTTATCTCATTCAATAGAATAATTTTACCAAGAAATTAATAAAACAAGTAATTCTCCAATTAATAAATGATAAAAGGATATGAGAAAACAATTTTCAGATGAAGAAATTAAAGCTATTTATAATCATATGAAAAAATTTTCTAAATCACTATTGATTAGGGATATTCAAATTAACACAACTCTGAGGTACTACTTCACACCTCTCCGTAAAGGGTTGGAGAAATATACTTAAGGCTCAGTATGATTGATTTAATCCTACAACAAGATATTAACTCAGTGGAATAGATTAGATGCATGTGACACAATAATCAAAGCCTATAGCAGTCTAGCATTTGATAACTACCCAAACTCTAGCTTCTGGAATAAGAACTCTATTTCACAAAAATTGCTGGGAAAACTAGAAAATAATATATCAGAAACTTGGCATAGACCTGCATCTCATACCCCATAACAACATCAGGCTAAAATGTGTGTAATGTCTTGGTCAGCTTTCTGGAGGTCTCGGGATCAGCCTTTGGTATAATTTCTATGAAGTTCATAGCAAATGATTTTTGTTTCACAACCTGTGGATATATAAGGTATTTGCAAGAATATAAGATTTTAATGGCCCCAAAATAAGCAAGAAGAAATTCAAATTCACCTCTTTAGAACAAAGTCTTTGAAATCTTTTTACCTGGAGTTACCAGGGAGCCTACTTCTTATACAACCTCAAGGCTAAGTCAAAGGCTATCAAAATGCATGGTGAATAGTATTCTGCAGCTGTAGTTCAAGAAAGTCAGGAATAAAGTCCAAAGTTTTTATTGTCTCCTTCAGTCTCCCAGTCTGTTACCAGTATCCCCCAAAGTTCAGGAGGCAGGAGAGCCCTAGGACAGTCTCTATCATGAAGTATGTCTGAGTCTGAGAGCTTGAGTTCCAGCTTCCAGTCCTCTGTCTTCTCCAAGTCTGTCTCTGGCTCAGTTTGTCCCAGTTTATATACTCTATTACAACTACATCATTACAGTGTACCGAGTATAATGATAAGCTTAACTCTTCTCAGCAATATGGTGATCCAAAACAATTCCAATAGACTTGGGATTGAAAATGCCATCTACATCCAGAGAAAGAACTATGGAAAGCTGAAGGTGGAGTCAGCATAGCAATTTCATCTTTTTGTTTTGTTTTATTTGTTTGCTTTTTAATTCTCATGTTTTTTTTTTTTTTCCACCTTATTTTTTCTTGTTTAACATAACAAAAACGGGAATATGTTTAGAAGGTTTATACATCTTTAACCTATATTGGATGGCTTGCTGCCTTGGAGAGGGAGGAGGGAAGGATTAAAAATTTGGAACACAAAATCTTACAAAAGGGAATGTTGAAAACTATCTTGGCATGTATTTGGAAAAATAAAATACTATTAAGAAAAAAAGAAAAAATTCAGTTAAGTAGCTAAATTAAGTAATTCAGGAACTTGAATTCTTGGTTATTTCATTTACTACTGGGGAACACTCTAGCAAGACATTTTTTTCATATTTTAAATGTTTTTCTTAAATAGTCTAAAATAGCTTTCTTTTCCAATATTTGCTAAAATCCTTTCAGAAAGGATAATAGAAGATGAATTTAAAGTTGTTTTTACCCCACCACTGATGCATGGATTCCCAAAGAAATTGTAAAAAATTTGACTTTCAAATCAATAAGACTAATTTGCTGAGGCAGCCATAGATTGCTCACTCATGTAAGTAAGAAATTCCCCATAGTAGATATTAAAAAATAAAAATTAACTATTAGGGTACCTGACAAAATAACAACTGCTTTATCCTTTATTGCTAAATAAAGAGAGCTGCAAAAGAGACATTTTATTTTTTCACTGACTTGTAAAACAAACAAGCAAACAAACCCACAAACTTCAATGAAGAAAAAAGTCAATAAGCATTTACTGAGCACTTACTATGTGCTGGGTCCTATGATAAGACCTGGAAATATAAAGAAAGGCAAAAACAGTCCCAGCCCTTAAGAAGCAATTATTTTAAAGGGCAGACACCATGCAAAAAAAAAAAAAAAAAATATATATATATATATATATATATATATATATATTCAATATTTACAATGCAAAGAGAAAGTAATCTCAGGAAAAGTATTCTAATGGAAAAATGAGGAGATAGATGGGGAAAGGTCTCCTCACTTAAGGAATTTATTTTGAAAAATAAAGATTAAAAATCATAATGTAAAAGTAGTCTTGATACTAGGAGTGCTTCCTCCTCCTCCTCCTCCTCCTCCTCCTCCTCCTCCTCCTCCTCCTCCTCCTCCTCCTCTTCTCCTTCTCCTCTTCTCCTTCTCCTTCTTCTCCTTCTCCTTCTCCTTCTCCTTCTTCTTCCTCTTCTTCTTCTTCTTCTTCTTCTTCTTCTTCTTCTTCTTCTTCTTCTTCTTCTTCTTCTTCTTCTTCTTCTTCTTCTTCTTCTTCTTCTTCTTCTTCTTCTTCTTCTTCTTCTCCTTCTTCTTCTCCTTCTTCTTCTCCTTCTTCTTCTTCTTCTTCTCCTTCTCCTTCTTCTCCTTCTTCTCCCTCCTCCCTCTCATGTGTGTGTTCATGACCAGGGGTAAATTGGCAAAAAGAAGCAATGTAAAACAGTAAGAGGAAAGTACATAGGCCTGATAGTCATGAAACTGGATTTTTATTAGCTTAACTTTGATCAAGTCACTTAATCTCTTTAGTTGTCTCCAGTTTCCTCATCTATAAAATGTATGGGGAAAGGAAAAAAAAAAATGAACTTGATGTACTTTCCCTTTAAATCTGTATAATTCTAGGGAATGTGGAGGTTGGAAATAAGAGTGTGATTCCTATTGAAAAGAGTAGACAACTGTACAATTAGAAAAACCAGTTCAAGCAAGTGACATCAAGCAGACATAGTCATGCTAATGGAAAGTGTAAAATATTTCAGGAGAAACAATGTGAAATGAGATGGGTTCTAAACTCTGACAATTTGAAGGTCTCCCAAAAAGAATAATAGCTTAATCGGTAAAAACTTAAAACTGTGGCCAAAAATAAATTGCTGGAAAAGTTCTTAGTGAAAAGGATTTCTGAATGTGAAATAATTTAGTCCCTGTTTTTTTTACCACAATAGATTAAGATGGGGTCCAAAAAATTGGTCAGTTTACATTGAGGCAATCTGTCATCAAGTTCCTGAAGTACCAGGTGTGTAGTCACATCCAATTCTGCCATGGTTGCATGAACACACCTACTGTGAAAGCTTTTGTAGATAATCATTCTGCACTTAAGGTTTGGGGATTTTTTTCCCCCTGGAGGTAATTAGCCATTAGACTTACAAAAAAGACATTTTTCATGTCAAGGGGTCAATGGCTTCTAGAAAGGGAGGAAGGTGGGGCAATAAGGGAATGAGAAAAGGAGACTAATTTGGCTCTACAAAGAATGGGGAAAATAGCATATCCTGGATTATCAGTTACTGAAATCAAGTCAAACATCAGATCCTTTCTGAATGACAGAATAATTGAATATACACCATTCAAGTCTGGGAGCCAAAACTATAGTTCTACATTACTATTTATTCTTTCATGATTCTTACACACAAAATAAGGAAAGAGCAAAAAGGTTCAATGAAAAAGGGAATTTGTTCACAATCAAAAGAAAATTAGATCCCTTTAGAATATATTCTTTTAAAAAAAGTTTTGTCACTCTCAATTAAACTAATATAAGTTCAAATTATAGATTTGCTTTCTAATGTTATATCTGAATTTCATTATACATAGGGAAACAATATCTCTGATTATTTATATAGAATAAGGGAAATTGCATGGTATTGTTGATAGGGTATTAGATCTGGAATCTGGAAGAATGGGTTTAAATCCTTCTTGGGTACTTAATAGTTGTGTGACTTTCAACAAGTGCTAGAATTTCTCTGTGCCTCAGTTTCTTCATTGGTAACGTGAGCAGGTTGGATCCAATAGCCTTAAGATGCCTTCCCACACTATATCTTTGAATGCATTATTGTGCGTATATTTTCATTTTTCATTCTTGTAAATGTTTTGTCAAGGCATGTTTCTTGTAAAATTTTTTTGGACAACTAGGACAACAAGAAATTTTTAAGCCTCATTGATTTAGGAACATTGAACAGATTCTGCATTCACAACCTGGTTAGTCAAGTTAAAAAATAGGAGTAGAACGTCCAGCAAAACGGCCAACTACAAATGTAAATGAAAATGAATTATGAGTGGATTGGTTACAGCCAGGCTGGGGCCAAACTGAGGCAGGCATCTGATTTCCAAAGAGAAATTCACTAGTGTTCTTGCTGTTACTACAGAGAGCTTCAGGGTATAAGCTAATTATTTTTATATGCTTACCTCTCTGGAACCTATTACAATCATTCTTAGGCCATCCAAATGTACAAATGTACAAAGATTATTTTATGGAAAACTCACATAGGGTAAGCACTCATAAGGTGTCAGAAAATGCAATACAGGAACACTCTCAAGGTCTCAAGAATTTGAGAACTGATTGTATGACATAGGAGACACTGGCACAGGACCAGCCAGCATGGTGTGCCATCACAGAGAAGCTCTATGAATGAAGCAGAATTGAATTAACATGAAATGTGCAAAGTTAGAGAGTCTATCCCAAATGCTCTTAGGGACTATTTGTATTTAATCTGTGGCAGAGCATTCCAAGCTTGTATTGGTCTAATCAGCCACAACTGGACATACTGTGTGGGCTATAGTAGTCTAGTAACATCATTTTGGTCCTCTTCAAAAACAAAGGACAACAACCAACCAACTCAAGTCCTTCAACAAAGATAGGAGAGGAAAAGAGGCAGTTTCACAGTGACATACATCAAAGGAAAATATTCTCTCAAACTTTCAGCACCTATTTAAAAATAAAAGATTACTCCCAAATTAAATCTGATAAAATAATTACAGATTAAATCTTAATCACATCCTCCCTATATAATGAGAATTTATTCATTAATATGGAACCAAAGTTTATCAGCATGTGAGGGAGTAGATAGAGTGTGTTTAAGTGGAAAACAAATGAAGATCTGACTACAAAGGATGATTATTTTCTTCTGTCTTTGAGTCTTTAAAAAATGTGAGTGCATCTTATAACATATAAGTAGTTTAATCTAAAGCCCATGGGAATACTATGTAAACCCAAATTATTCAAGTACTAATATACAGCATGTATGTTTCTCTTGAATTCTTACTTCCCTTTCTGTGCTCTGTTCATCTAAATTTCTAACTGAAAATGAATGGGAAGGGGTATTGAAAGATGACCTTCATTTCATGAATAATGAAATATTTATACCTGGTTTTCAGCACTGATAAAATATTTTCAGAGAAAAGATAATACAAGTATCCACTAAAATAAGGTCTTGTGCCTTTTCCTTTTATGCAGTTGCCACATTCTCCCTAGCTCCCATCCCCACATGTAATCAAGAATTAATTAACATTGTGAGGACTTTGGTAAAGTCTATATTATGGAAAATATCACAATGAAAAATTGGTAGAACTTAGCTCAGTATAGTAATGCATTGCAAGAAGGCTACAGCAGGTGGATCTCTTGAGCCTTGAGGGTCCTGAACTGCAACACCTATCAGCTATTCAATTGATAATAATAAAGTAAGATTGTATTGCTCAAGATCCAGAAACCATCAAGTTGCCAAAGGATAGGGAAGAACTAGCTCAGGTCAAAACCCAGAAAAGATCAAAATTTCTATTATGATTAGTATTAAGGCTAAGTTCATGAGTGGCTCCTGTATTTCTAAAATAGATGAGATAAGAAGACCTAATATTTTAAAAAGTGGATCTGTTGTATTTAGTCATTTCAATAACCAAATCCGATCCATAGGACAGTTAATATAACTAGAATGGGAACAGACAACTTATTTCATTAGTAGATATAGCTTCTAAGTTCCTTTTCCCAATGTAAATAAAACTTAATAGTTTTTATGTTACCTAAAGCAATGACAAATAAAATATCTTGCTCAGGATCACAGCTAATCTCTTAGAGGAAATACTTTATTCCCAACTTCCTAAATCTAAGGATAACTTCTTATCCATCCTGCCTAAAAAAAAATCAATCCTTAAAATGTCCCTTCCATTATTATTCTTCCACCCCCCCCCCCTTTCTACTCTTCCCAATAATAATCAACCAATTATTGGGCAAATGATTACTCAATGGCCTGCAGCTTTTTGGGTTTGAAGAAAGGAAATGTAAATGAGGTCATCTTCTTTCTAGTTGGGGTATTTAGGTCAACCTTTATGCACCAATTTGGCATCTATTCCTCCCTCTTTAGCAAAAGCAGTTTTAAATTTAGAGCTTAAATGTATCAAATGTATTAAAAAACTTCAGCATCCTCATGAAATCACAGGACAGAAATGCCTAGCTACATAACTGATGAATGGAACCTTTATATGAACATCAATGCACAATTTGCATGGAGGCATTTCTACACAGTGATTAATGCTTTCAATATTAGAGTGACAGATAGCATCCAGTAGCTAGCCATTCTATTTTTGGCTCTGCTTTCCCTTGATCTAAGACTTTTAGAGCAATACTTAACCCCTTCTGTGCCTCACTGACCATCTATACAATGCAACCAATCCTATTTCCAATGTTTGTGGTCTAACTTATCCCTCTGCAAGGCACAGATGGAATGAAAAATGGGATTAAAGATGCTTCTAATAGCTACGGAAAGAAGAGCAGTTGAGAAGTATAATCACATCTCTTTCAGCATTTTTTTCTATACATAACGCTGAAATCAAATTAGAGGCTCTGCCTGCAAATAACCAATCCTTATGAACCCATTCCTCTACTGGGAACTTTACCTCGAGGACAGTAGATATCTGGAGCCCATCGATTGCATTCATAATTGTCTGCTGCCTTTTCACAGGTGAAACACTTAAATCCACCAGGATATGGGGTGGCTACAAAAAAGACCAAGAAAAAGATGAATATTTTAGGATAGTTGTGAAATCAACTTTTATCTAAAGGGTAATGATTTTGTTTTCAAAAAGCATACTCAGATTTTCAGTATTTATCATTTTTTTATTATAGCTTTTTATTTACAAGATATATACATGGGTAATTTTTTAGCATTGACAATTGCAAAATCTTTTGTTCCAATTTTTCTCCTCCTTCCCCCCAACCCCCTCCCCCAGATGGCAGGTTGCATTTATCATTTTTATATCAGTTTTTATGAATTTTTATCTCAAAAAATGTGAAGGACATTCATTTTGGGCCAATTCTTGCCCTCACTAGTGAATATTATTTGTGTAGCCTTTGTAGATAGAAAGTATACTGGGTATTCATAGTTGACTCATCCCAGCCTTTTGGGAGACTCACACTTTTCTGAAGAGTGAGAAGATATTTAAAGAAGTACTGAGACTTGCTAGACCTATCTAATACTCAGCTCTATCCCTCCCAAAAGACCACAGAGAACATCATTAATTCTAGGATATCTTCAGTCTGTGCTACACATTTATCCCATATATTTCTACCTGAGAGGACCTTTTCATTGTATCACATAGCTTTTAAACATAAGCAGCAAGAGAGTAGGAGTTCTGTTGTAAGCTTTAGCATGCCCCAGGACTTTGGGGCATCTTTCATCAGTCAAAGTTAATAATGGGACAGCTTACCACAGGATTCCCTTTCCTTTTCATAAAAAAAATATATATTTATTGTTAAATTAGTCACTAATTCATTACTGAAGAGCTTTGAATTCCATAAAACTGAACTCCACTATTTTTCCCCTCTTGCAATTTGTGAAGGTAATCTTAACCTTGTATTTATGTCATAGATTCCTTATATCTATACCTATACTCCTGTATACTTATATATTTGTCTATTTCTACATGCATGTAGGGATAAAGGTACAGTTTCACACATGTATCTATGTACATGTGTATGTGCATACATGTGTACACATATGGATATATAAAGATCTATATCTCTTTATTTGTCAGATAGACCTGAGTTCAAGTCTATAGTTTTTGAATCTTGGGCAAGATACTTAACTCTCAGGTTCAGTTTCCTCATTCGTTAAATGAAGATGGAATTAATTCTATTACCAAATTCATAGGACTATTTTGGGGATCAAAGAAGATAACATGTGAAACTTTTTGGTAATATTAAGCACTATATAAATGTATTTTTCCCCACAAAATCCCCAGAGTAATTGAAAGTTGCAAACTCTAGAAATACTGCAGCTACAGCAATCTATTGTTCTCCTTTGCAGATGGCTGAGTCATACTCCTGAAATAATCATCCTCCTGTAAATTACTTTGACCACATGGAACCAATTAAGAACGTTATTGACCATAAATGAAGGAGGAGGCGGCCGCTAAAAGCCAATGTTATGAGCCAGATATAACAGATTTTCACCTTGCCCAGAGTAACTGTCCGTTCAAGCACAGAACTGACTGTGAAGACATCTGATATGATTACAAACATAAAAAGGAATAACACAAGACAAAAAAAAAAAATTTCATGCAAATCTCTTGGTTGGTCCATTGCTCAGTGTATCACTAACTATTTGGTAAGTCTTTTATTATTATTTTTTGATCCAGTATCCTTCACTGAACTTTTTCCAAGCAAAAGCTGAATATTGCTTGTTGGATTTGTTGTATTCACGTTCATGTGAGACTAGATGGCCCCTGAGGTCTCTCCAAATTCCAAAATTCTGTGAATTTTGAAAGAGCCATGGTTTTATTATACTCCTGCTTCCTCCACAAAGAGAGATTATAATTTCTCCTTGTGTCAGTTGGCCTCCTGATTGGAGATGAAAAATTCATCACCTGGAGGCTAAGCTTCTGGAGTTCTGCATCTCTGAACTCTGGGGTGGGTTCTCAGACAACAGACATAGATTCCATGACCAGGCCTGAACTTGAAGCCTTGCCAGCTCCGGAAGACAGGTCAGAGCTTGTTCTGTATTTGCATACTCTTCAAGAACTCTGTGTTACCTGAAGCCACAATGAAGCATTAGAAGGGGGGTATTTGGACTGGGAAACTACAATTTTAAGGTGATGATAATAGAAAAAGATAGCAGTCATTCTATAAGGGCAGGCAATTTCAACTAATTTGATAAAGAAAAGATTGTCTTGTGTATTTGTGTGTAAACAATTTATATCTTTCCACCAGTTTCTTATTTAAGAGACAGATAATGCTTTAAAATAGAAGAGATCATTCCACATGGACATGCCCACACTGGAAAAATTTACAACATACAGGTTCTCAAATTTATATAAGGCATAAGCTTTTGAAATTCACAGAGGACCTTCAATTTTATGTACTATCTTAAAAGTGCAAAGCACAGCATCTCTTACAGAATAATCATTCTATAAATATGCGTTGGGTTTAATTGAATCAAAAGAAAAATGAAACAAAGAATCTTGGGAACATACCTTAATTCTAGAAACTTAAAAAAATTAGTTTTGCTGTCCAAGTTTAAATAACATCCACAAAATATAAATGATCCCAAAGGACATAGGATCTTTAACATTCTGCTTATGTAATCTAAAGAGGAACGAAGAAGAAATTTTGAAAAAATGTGCAAATGGCATGTCAAAGGACATCGTTCCTCTTGAAGTGATCATCACATCCACCAAACTTTATGACTGCAACCTAGCCATACCACTTCAATCCGCATGATAAATTCATTGGGGCATCCAATTTTATCTGTCTGTCACTGCAGCCAGTGAAAGGCTGCCTAGAATGTTGGATTAGGTACTCTTGGACCCTTTCCCACTCAAGAGATAAATTGGGAACTTTAAATGAAGATTGAAGATCCAAGTGCACTGAGAATAAACGTATTGAATACTTGGCCATTAATAAATCACAGTTCGTATGCATGTGGGTTATTTAATGGAATCTTAACCTCTAGATTCTCTCAGCAAAACTCTGGTAACACATTAGATTAAATTAAATGGATTTTCCAGATGCTGTCATCCTTTGCCTCAGCAGGCATAAGCTCTGAAAGTAATACAACCTCAGCAGAAATTCAAAGAGCAAAGTGAGCTCAGAAACTCTATAAAGGAAGGGGCCTATGCTCACAGCTCTTATCTTTGATTGTATTAAGTTAAGCAATAGATGTGTATTTCATGAATATGACACGTCAATTGATCAAATAAGCTCCTCCTTTTCAGATTTTTTATATTATAACTTTACATTATAATATAAATTTTCACAAGTCATATTGGATTTTCCAAAGTTACAATTCAAAACCTAATTGTTGGTAAACTTGTTACTTGCTCTTAGTAGTACCAATTATCAAAACAAAGAAATAATTAAACCTTGACCTCTCTCCTATATCTCATGATAAATTTGTAGGCATCATAAGTCATTTAATACAGAGAAACGGCTAAATCCTTAATTAAAATGAATGTTACCTCTGGCCCTGTATGTGAACAACTGTCTCCTTTAATGTGCTAACTGATACTACATCTGATAAAGTGGGGAGTGGGGAAGAAAGGGAAAGAGGCTCCTTAGAGATGTACCCTCTTTTCTCTTTTGTTACTTCAAAGCAATAGGAGAGCAAGAAGAGTTTCAAATCATTGCCATGCCTGTGAATGAATCTAATTTGGCTCTTGATCATAGAGTTCATAAGCTTAGCTCAGTATTTCAGGGCAGAAGTCCTTGGTCCCTCAAGAGAAGGTGATTGTAAAGCAATAAAAGAAACTCCAGAGTGCCCAGTTACTTCCTGTAACATTACCTTCCCATTAACTCCTGTGGTCAGCAATGGTTCAAAGTGCCATAATTCATTTGTAAGGCTTTGGAAAAGATTCAGGCTTTGTTTGAATCTTTTGGAATTTCTAACTGGGCAATGGACAAAGGTCTTTAGTTACTGAAAACTGCTGAAAAAAAAGGAAATCTTATTTTTAAACGTGCTGATGTGGAAAGCATATACACTTCAAAAAAAGTTCTTACAAAAATTCATTTCCATATTTCTAAGAACCAGGATGCAAACAGCAAAATGGAAGAAATCTAATCTCTGCCTTTTCCCCTTTTCATATACTTGCCAAAAAGAAAAGAAATATTCAACCCAATTTTAATATCTTCATGTTTCTGATAGTATGAAGGTAATTGACAACTGTAATGAAAAACCTTCATTCTAGAAGCCTTATGCAGGTTTGTAAATACATTCTATTGGTCCTCTGCCTGGTGATGATTATGACATAAAAGTAAATGCCATCCTAGAGCCAATTCTGTTTTCTGCATGTTCAAAAGAAAGGTTTTCAATATTCATCCAGAAAAAAATTAGGCATTCTGAGAAAACATTTCTCTTCCAGAGAAAGAAGCACCAAAGAAAATAGCTTATGGTTACTTAAAAGATTAAAATCTTTATTCAGTTATTCAATTAATCAATAAATATATATTAAATGCCTACTATGTACAAGGTATTATGCTAAGTGCCATTTAATTTGACAACCAAAAAAGTAGTTTCTTGGACAGCTAAGTAGTGTAGTAGTTAAAAAGCACTCTGCCTGGTGTCCGGAAGATTCATCTTTGGGAGTTCAAATCTAACCTCAGACCCTTACTAGCTATGTGACCCTAAGTAAGTCACTTAACCCTATCTGATTCAGTTTCCTCAGCTATAAAATGAGTTGGAGAAGGATGTGCCAAACCACTCCAGAATCTCTGCCATGAAAATCTGAAATGGAGTTACAAAGAGTCAAATATAACTAAATGATTAAAATATGTAGTTTCTTTGGTCTTAATAAAACCCTTTTTTGAAATATTTTATTAGACCAAGCTTTGTCATTTTGAATAAGAAAATAAAAAACCCAACAAATTATAAATTAGAATATTATTTTATAATAGTACCAACACTCTGAAAGCCATGATATTTGATTACTTATAAAGTTTAAAAAGATCTGAAGAAAAATGAGACAAAGAGATACTTAACACAAGTTAAGTCATTTACCAAAGGCCACAAAGTTAGTGAAATATCTGAGCTGACATTTGAATCCAGATCTTGATTTCAAATCCCATGATGTATCAATTATACCATACTGCATTTCTTTTTGATTTTTAATTATTTTTAAATTTTCCCTAATTCTCCATTTTGTAGCTATAGATTCAGTCATTAAAAGAAATTAACCCATTTTCTATGGAGACAGCTTCTCAGCCAGAATTCCATAACAGGAAATAATAACCATATATTTGATCAAGAGGAACAGTAGTGATATCAGTCTCCATAGTGTGACAGTTGCATGTTTTTGCTGAGAAGATCAGTGTTAATTCAGGGAAAATCTATTTTTCATGAGCACTGAATACTTGCAAGATATTAATAACAGAAAGTTAATAACTTCAATATTGGAAGGGAGCTTCAGTGCTTTGATGGATCCATGTTCCTATTGATATGAAATTGTCTCCATTGATTCTATGAAAATAATATATCTGTTAAAAGTTAATATATAGAAATCTGTTAGAATTAATAGATAGAAAGTTATCTATTTACAGATAAAAATTCAGATCTAAAGATGTTTCATTCAGAAACCAAAGTTTAAAGATATCTTCAAAAGAAGATTTCCAATAATGCCATCTTTATTGTTCTAATTAAATTTAAGAGAATAAAGAAATCTTTGACCAGGTGGAAACAGATTCTTTTGTCTTTCTCTAAATTTCAAAACCATATCAGAGAAATTTTCAAGGTCACCATATCTTACAATACTTTACAAGTTCACAATTTTATTTATTTATTCTCTTTATTATTGATATTGTTGTTCAGTTTTTCAGTTATCTGATACTTTATGACCCTATTTGGAGTTTTCTTAACAAAAATACTGGAGCGCCATTTCCTTCTCCAACTCATTTCACAAATGGGGAAACTGATTAAATGACTTGATCAGGGTCACAAAGAGGTTAAATTTGAATTTAGGTAAATGAGACTTCTTGACTCCAGGGTCAGCACTCTACCCACTATGCCACCTCGCTGCCCATTTTAGATTAGAGATAGCTTTATATTTACATTCACAAAATCTATAAATCTCTCTCTATACTTAAGAATTGTGGGATCATTGGTTTTGAAGTCATAGATCATGGATTTAGAGAAAAGAAAATCTTAGGTTTCAAATCCAAACACTCCCATTTTACAGACAAGGAATCTGAAGCATAGAGTAGCAGGGTCTTGTTCAAAGTCAAGATTTGAATTCATGTTTTCTTGGCTTCAAGTCCAGCATTTTCTCTATTAAATCTGGGCTCACATCCTGACTTTACAGACTTTACTAGTAGCCTCAGTTTTCATAACTATAAAATGAGGAAAATAATAGAACCTAGATTACAGGTCTACTGTGAGGATCAAATGGAAAATGGGGTGTAAACTGCAACTTGAAAAGCATAATACACTACATCAATAGGAACTTAGTACCATCATCATTATCAATGTATTCAAAAACTGATATGCTGATCAGCTAATATCCAGGCCATCTCAGGGAATCTGCACCTTGTAAATGATTGAGGCAAAAGTGATTTAGGGCTTAAATTATTGAGACAATCGCTTCCTTCTCCTCTTCACTTTATACAGGGAGACCCAATCTTGGAGAAGGTTTAGCCTGAGGCCGATATATTAGAGCAGGTATCACTAAGCATGTCATGTTGCTGCTCCTTCTTACTACTGAATCTGTATGTGCAGATGTCAAAGTGTCTTTTACAAACACATACTCTGGGTAAAAAAATAAATTAAATGCTAAAGAAAATCCTGGCCTACACTACTCCTTATTACAAGGCCTTATTGTACGGAGAACTGACCCTGAGTGCTCCAAGGCTAGGCTAGGTAAATACAAGCTCTGGCAGGTCCTATTGAGCTGAAGAGTTTTCATGTACAGGCCAAGCCCTGGACTATTTGTCTGTTGTCTGAGGACCAGTTTGACTGAATTTAAAGAGGTTTACACCAGAAGGGAACGAATTTCTTTCAGTCACAATTCATGAAAATCATTGTTTAAGGTATAAAATAGTTGTGCTTTGCACAGATGGATTTCCTACTACATTGAAATAAACAACCTAGGAAAAGCAGGTTTTTCACCATCTTCCTCTCCTCCAAGTATGCTACCAAAAAGAATCAGCAACCCTATAAAACTAAGCAGGGTGGCTGGTGTCCTGTGTAATTAACTAATAGGCTCCAGGCTGAATGAAATCAGATGCAAGAGAATAATACACTTGAGTATTTTTTGGATATCAATAATGTACTTGGTATTGTGCAAAATAGGTGAAAAAATTCCAATTTCCTAAGCTATCATTTAACCTAAACCATCAAATTCAATTATAAATTATATTTAAAAAGGGATCATGGAAGTCTTTAAACATTTGGGATTTCAGAAAGCATTGATAAGTAGAGAATGCATTTAGAGGCAAGAAGCATAGCAATAAAAATACACACACATAACCCTTTTATCACAGGGGCAACAGAATAATAATCACTAAAAACAGAAATAAACTAAAGGGAATAGTCAAGGACTAAAAAAATAGGTTGACTAAATGAGGAAGGAAGGAAGGAAGGAAGGAAGGAAGGAAGGAAGGAAGGAAGGAAGGAAGGAAGGAAGGAAGGAAGGAAGGAAGGAAGGAAGGAAGGAAGGAAGGAAGGAAGGAAGGAAGGAAGGAAGGAAGGAAGGAAGGAAGGAAGGAAGGAAGGAAGGAAGGAAATATTAAGTCTTTACTATTAGGAATAGGAATAGGCTCTAGGAACACAAAGACAAAAATGAGACATCTCTGCCTTCAAGGAGCTTATATTCTAATTGAAAGACACAGCATTTATAGGGTAATAGTGGCCAAGGAAGGAAGTTTTGATCTGGGGAATCTTCACAAGAAAAGTCACAGGGCAGTTACTTTTTCAGTCCCTTTCTAGTGATGGTAGTACTAATTGGATTTTTGCCATCAGAACAAGAGGAAGCATTGGAACAGCAGCAGAGGTACAGTACACAGATGAGATAGGAAGGAAGACAAGATGCTTGTTGTGTCCTGGATTTCTGATGGATAATAGAATGGAATATGCAGCATGGTCTGGACCCAGCAAAATACAGTGCTCTAGATGAGTTCTCCCACACCAATAAGAACAGCTGATTTTTCTGTATATTCAGAAAATATATTCTAAATTGAATATGCAGTAAATGAAAAGATAGAGAGAAGATGGTGACAAGTGTGAAGAAATCACTTACCTTGAATATAATGAGAAATTAATAAAGACATGGAAGTCTCCTAGCTGTAAAGGAATCAACTTCTTTAAACAATATGAGATATAGCAGTCCACTTGACTAAATAACTAAAGTCTAGGGAAGGGGTAGGGAACGTCCAGCCCACTGGCCATATAAGGCCTGCTAAATCATTTGCTAAGGCAACTGCAGGAGTTGTTGACCTGAAAGTTAGACATAACAACTTCCCATTGCTTGAGTTCTATAAGTTGTATGACCCATGATGTTATAAATATCCAAATAGCCCTTCCCAGAAAAAAAAAAAAAAAAATTCCCCATCCCGATCTAGATAAAAAAAGAAGGGTATCTGAAAGCACACTGATTTTAGAGGATTCAGAGAAAATTAACTTAATAGTTTGCTTTAAAAGCAGCAACACACCATCTCAAAATAAGTTTGCCTTACGGAAAAGTAAACCTAAAAATAAAGCTACTATTGTATCACTGATTTAAACCAAGAGCCTCACATTGAAGGCTGTCTTGTCCTGGCCACTTTTCAACATATTTGCTACTTGAAAACAAGTGACATCCTCTCTCAAATGTAGGAAATGTGATCTTACTTGAAGGGTGGAGGTAGATAATGTCTTTCACCGTAAAGTCTCTGGACTGGGCAGCTTTCAGACAGTCGGCCAGAAGGCTGAGGAGGAGTGCCCAGGCCAGTGCAGGCCAAGGTTCCATTGCAGACTGGGGCCTCACTCATGCAGAGATCCTGGGATCAGGGGCTCTTTTTTACAGGATAGAAAATGCAACTGAAATATGAAGAAAGACATCCCATGAGTATACAGCTGCCAACACATCTCAATATCCAGAATGTAAAAACCACTAAAGACTTGGCTAAGTTCCTAGCACTGGGTATAGAAAAAGAGGTTAGGAAAAGGAAAAAAGATAGAGGGCACATGGGATTGGAGAGAGGGAAAGGCCTTATAAGATGTAATTTTAGAGCACTTATAAAATTCCAATCCAAAATGTCTACTTAATCAGGATTACTAAGGTTCCCTTAGTAGCAGTCTTCTCTAAAATCCCATTGAGATTGTATCAGGAGAGATTAAATTTTCATGAAACCCAGCTATTTCTACCATGGAGGCCAGGAAACAGTTGCCAGAGCAAGACAACAATTAAGCTAGTAACTAAAGTTCAGAATAGTTTCTTGGTTAATGGTATGGCCCTAGCACTGCAACTGAGCTTTTGATGATTAATCTCAGCAATGGAAACTTAGATTTGGAAGGCTTTTAGACTTGGGAGAAAAGGTGTATATTTGGTCCTTAAGCCATAAATATGCCGTTAATCACAAGATTTTTCAATAATTAGAACAAGTTTTCATTTTTAGCAAGTAGAGCTAATAAAATTAGATCAAAGTAGAACAGAAAATACAGGCAATTATCTGGATGACAGTCTACAAAAATTTTCATACAAAAAGAGGACTTAAAATAAGTATTTTTTATGGGCTTGACTTAAAGTTTTTTTGTTGTTGTTGTTGTTGTTTTGTTTTGTTTTAATCTAACAGTCCTATTATCCCTTCAATCATTTCTTCATCCACCAACTTAGTCCAGTTGTTTGCCAGTTGTCTAACCTATTAAATTGAGAGCCACTAGAAGGTAGAGATTATTTTTTGCCTTTTTTTTTTTTGTATCCCTATCATATAGCATAGTGTCTGGCACATATTAGGTGCTTAATAAATGTTTATTTACTCAGTGACTTTCTAATAGTTCCTTTTACCTTTAATTTTCTCCTATTTTTTAGAGACATTTTTGCTACTATCCCTATCTATATCTAACAGTAGCTTTACCTCAAAAATGATGTCCTAGCTTTCTGCTTCTATCTTACTTAATGGTCTCCTAAGCATCAGTCTTTCTGAATATCACTTGCCAACATGATATATTCCCTTTTCAAAAACTTTCCATAGCTCCCCAGTGCTCATGGGACAATATCCAAACTCAAAGCCCTAAACAACAATATCTTTAGGCCTCTGTTCTAGCCACGCTAGTATCCTTACTATCTTACAAATAAGCCAGTAGATAACGACTTTTGAAGATAAAAAATAACCCAAAATATTGTTGATCATTAGCATTCCTTAAGAATGACCAATCGGGGCAAATTCCTAGATTTCATGGCTTTGAGGAGGGTTAGAAGCTGGATTAAAATTTAGCAAAATAACAGTGCAATGAAGATGTTTTAAACAACAGGAGGTTGGATAAAAATTCTCACCAATACAAAGGAAAAAAAAAAAAAAAAAAAGAATGGCCCCACTCCATTTCTACACCTTTTTAAGTGACCTTTTAATGATTTCTTTTCTACTTCAAGCCTATCAGATACATGACAGGTGGAAGTGGCTAAATTTTGATTTGCTTTGGGGTTTCCAAGTTCAAGCAGAAAGATGTGTCCTGCTCCTATCTCCTTTTCCCTTCAACAACAACAACAAACAAGAAAACCAAAGCAAAATAAAATGGTACACTAATGCATTTGCAAGCACAGACTTTAAATTGTATTTATCTCAGAGGCAAAGTATAGATCCAGTTTCTTTAGAATGATATTTTTCTGACATTAATTTTCAAATGTCTTGGGTTCAACAGGAATCCAGGCCATTCATGTGGCCATGAATTCTTTCTTTTAATTTTAAATACACACGACTTGTTGAAAGAAATTGAATCTCTAAATGCTTATAAATGCTAAATGCTTATAAAATTATTGCTTTTAAGAGAATGATTTTTATGCCTATGTTCTTCCTCACCTTTTTATGTGGAATAGGGAGTCATGTTTTTCCCCAATGAAATGGTGAAATAAACTCCCCAAATATTAACAGTTTTTTGAAACTGAACAGATTCCGTGCTTAGCAAAGGTATATTTTCATACTCTTTTAAATGTTTTCATTTCATTTACTTCTCAATAAATGCCAGTTTGAATAGATTTTACATGGCAAAACCCTATCACAAAATTGTTCTAGAGAGAATAAATAGATAAGAGATCTCTCCCACATTATTATCTGGGCTGAATTTTCCATCTTCCCCTTTCTATGGGGAAACAGGATGGGTGAGCCTATTTTTTCATGAGACCCAAATAGTATTATATAAACTTTCACAATATTTACAAAATACCATTTACAACACAATTTATCAGGTTATTGCTAGTGAAGGCAAAACAAATGATGAGCAGCAATAAAAGGTTTTGAAATTGGTCTAAATATAGTCATTAAGAATGATCTAAAAAGATCTATTTTGTCTGTGGATTTTTAATGTCAATATAACACTATGCTAGATGGAGTATGAACTTCCAAATATCACAACTGGGATTCTAGGAAAGCTCAAATTATATAAAGGATAAAATTTTTGAGGGATATTTTGATATTTTCCCTGAAGGGACACTTTATCTTTTGGGCATTCTAGACATTTTGAAACTTCTATTCAATTTCTGCTCTTGAATGCATATTTTATTCGAGCTCATACCACAAATCTTCCGTACCTCCTCAGAAGCAGAAGTAGAAATGGGGATTCTGATTTTCACAGTTCTCTGATTTTTCATTTGTTATTTATGAGCTTTTGCAAATCGAATGCTGCTCTGATAGATTTAATTTGTGCTCCAAATTACCTTTGCATGGCTTACCCAACTGCTGACTTCATTCCTGTTGCTACTTGCTATATTCTGAAGCAACACCTCCCTTTTCTACCCATCCCACCAACGTCAAAAAAAAAAATTTCAAGATCCATTTGGACTTCATTTTCATAGATAACTTTAAAACCAGAACACAGAACACCTTAATTCCAGATGTTATTTCACATAATAGATGGTAAGAAGTCTTAGGAGGAAGCTAGGTGGTACAGTAGGATAGAGTTGGAGTACAAAAGTCGGTAGTTCAAATCTATAATCAGGTATTTACTAGTTAAGCAACTCTGAGCCCATCACCTAACCATTACATGGCTCAGTTTACTCATATATAAATCAAGATAATAGTAGTACCCATCTCTCAGAGTGGAGGACAAAATGAAAAATGCTTGAAAAACTTTAAAATATATAAATGCTAATAATTACTAGTTGTTGGTACTATTATGATGATGATGATGCACTTATATTAGAGGAAATCCAATAAATATAACACAACAAACATCAGTTAAATACTAAACTAGTCACTTGGAATTCAAAGACAATAATGAAATACTCTATGTCATCAAGGAACTTACATCCTTTTGGAAAATTTTATTTAAATATATTTATACATATATATATATATAAAACAAGTATAAACATAAATAAATGCAAAATATAAGAACATGGAGGATCCTGTAAAAATGTAATTGAGGTACAAGCCAGAGGGCTAACTACAGAAAAGAGCCGTCAAACAAATCTAAGAGGTACAGATAAAACGGGGGCTGTTTCAGGCACGGAGGGTAGCCTGAAGAAAGGTACAGAGAATAGAGATAGTATTCAGTTCAAGGAGTAGCATGTAGAATCCTGTCGGTGGGAATAGAGTGGTGGAGTGGGAGGTAAGGGGTGGAGAGCAAACTAAAAATTTCTGATGAAATATTATTGTGCTTTAATAAATGACTAATTTCTTACCCAGCTTTAATTACTGAATGATCATTGGCTCAGTCAAACTGGGACGAGTTAATGACCTTAGCTTTAAAAGGCTAAGGTCTCTGTTACATTGTTGGTGGAATGGTGAATACATCCAATCATTTTGGAGAGCAATTTGGAACTATGCTCAAGAAGTTGTCACGCTGCACACCCTTTGATCCAGCAGTGTTACTGCTGGACATATCCCAAAGAGATCTTAAAGAAGGGAAAGGGACCTGTATGTGCAAGATTGTTTGTGGCAGCCCTCTTTGTGGTGGCCAGAAACTGGAAACTGAGTGGATGCTCACCAATTGGAGAATGGCTAAATACATTGTGGTATATGAATATTATGGAATATTATTCTGTAAGAAATGACCAACAGGATGATTTCAGAAAGGCCTGGAGAGAGTTACATGAATTGATGCTGAATGAAATGAGCAAAACCAGGAGATCGTTGCATACTTCAACAACAAGATTATATGATGATCAGTTCTGATGGACATGGCCCTCTCCAACAATGAGATGAACCAAATTCCAATAGTACAGTAATGAACTGAACCAGCTACACCCAGCGAAAGAACTCTGGGAGATAACTATGAACCACTACATAGAATTCCAAATCCCTCTATTTTTGTCCTCCTGCATTTTTTATTTCCTCCACAGATTAATTGTACATTATTTCAAAGTCCAATTCTTCTTGTGTAGCAAAATAGCTGTGTGGACATACAAATATTGTATTTAATATATATTTTAACATATTTAACATGTATTGGTCTACCTGCTATCTGGGACAGGGGGTGGGGGGGAAGGAGGGGATAAGTTGGAACAAAAAGTTTTGCAATTGTCAATGCTGAAAAATAAATGCATATATCTTGTAAATAAAAAGCTATAATTAGAAAAAAAAAGAATATAATGAATAAAAAAAAGAAAAAGGTCTCCCACTGCATCTTGAACCATCTCCAGTTGTCTTGATCTATAGCCATAGAATCTAGAGGGCTTTGAAGGGGCTCTCTCTCTCTCTCTTTTAAATCTAATTCACTTGTATGTCATGACATTACCTCCCTGTTGTGATGGTCCTTTTTGAGAATTTTGAGAATTAAGAACAAATAGCAATGTCACAAAACAACTCCTAGAGAGACAGAACCCACAAAAGAACAGGGAGAGATAATTTTCTAGTCAAAGACAATTTAAAATGTTAGCAAGAAAGGTCTGTTGAACCTGGTTGAAAATGGAATGCTGCCAAAGCATAGCCTCAGTCCCAGCAAATCAAGAGCAGGTCTTGAGAACCACTAAATCAGCAGCAGCAATAATTATTTCCAGAGTACTCAGTCCAAAAATGGCAAGGGGGTGTTGAACAATTGAGCAGAAGGAGATTATAGGGGTCTCTGTGCTGGCACTGAGGGCAGAACTCTCTTGCTTTGCTCATAGTTAGATCCAAATAATAGTTCTAGGTGGCAGTCCCAAAGTGAGAAGGAACACTAACTTCCCTAAGTTTGTAGCCACAGTGAAAGAGGGTACCTCACCATATTTCCAGAGCAGAAAAGACTACTTGTGATCACTCACAGATCAGAGAACAGACCAGGAAAGTAGTAAACACATCTCTCTTTAGATCATACCATTTTGGAAGAACTGAAAACTTATAGGTTCTCTGAAAAGAGTTGGACAAAAACCCTGAAGCTTGGGACAGTGCAAAACTCCACTTTAGCAAAGAATTAAAAGTCAAGAAACAGATTAGTAAAATAAGCAACCAATGGAAAAAAAATCTGACCATAAAAAGTTACTATGGTGGAAATAAATATTAAAACACACACTCAGAAGATAGCAAAGTAAAAGCTTTAACATCCAAGAAAAAAATGACTTGATCTCTGACCATGGAAGGGTAAAAAAGATTTTGAAAATCAAGTACATGAAGCATAAAAAAAAATTGGGAAGAGAAATGAGAGTGATGCAAGAAAATCATGAAAAATGAACCAACAGCTTGGTAAAGGATACACACACAAAAAAAGAGGAAAATAATACTTTAAAAAAACAGAATAGACCAAATGGTAAAAGAGGTACAAAAAACTAATGAGAAGAAGAATGTGTCAAAAAGCAAAATTGGCCAAATGGAAAAAGAGACACAAATATTCACTGAAGGAAAAAAAAACTCCTTTAAAAAAGTAGAAATGGACAAATAGAAAAGGAAATAAAAAAAGCTCACTGAACAAAATAATTCCTTAAAAACAAAAATTGAGCGAACGGAAGCTAATGACTTAATGAAAAATCAAGAAACAATGAAACAAAAACAAAAGAATGAAAAAAGGAGATAATGTATTATATCTCAATGGAAAGATAACTGACCTGAAAAATAGATCCATGAGAGAGATTTTTCAAAATTAATGAAATTACCTGAAAGTCACAATCAAAAAAAGAACTGTCATCATCTTTCAAGAAATTATAAAGGAAAACTGTCCTCATATTCTAGATTCAAAAGGTAAAAAATAAGTCAAATGGATCCACTGATCACCTTTTTAAAAAAATCCTAAAATGAAAACTCTCAGGAATATTAAAGCCAAATTCCAGAATTCCTTGGTCAAGAAGAAAATAATGCAGACTGCCAGAAAGAAAACAGTCAAGTATATGGACCTTTAATCAGTATAACATAAGATTCAGCTGCTAACTTTATAGGATCAAAGGGTTTAGAATATGATATTCTCAAGAACAAAGGAACTAGAATTTCAGCAACTATGCAACAAAACTGAGCATAATCCTTCAGGGGAGAAAATTGGCATTCAAAAGAAATAGAGAACTTTCTTTTTTTTTTAATTTTATTTATATTTTTTTGACAGTATATATGCATGAGTAATTTTTTTTATAACATTATCCCTTGTATTCATTTTTCCAAATTATCCCCTCCCTCCCTCTACTCCCTCTTCTTGATGACAGGCAATCCCATATATTTTACATGTGTTACAATATAACCTAGATACAACATATGTGTGTAAATACCATTTTCTTGTTGCACATTAAGTATTAGATTCCGAAGGTATAAGTAACCTGGGTAGATAAACAGTGGTGCTAACAATTTACATTCACTTCCCAGTGTTCCTTCTCTGAGTGTAGTTGTTTCTGTCCATCATTGATCAACTGGAAGTGGGTTGGATCTTCTTTATGTTGAAGATATCCACTTCCATCAGAATACATCTTCATATAACATTGAAGTGTACAGCGATCTTCTGGTGCTATTCATTTCACTCAGCATCAGTTGATGTAAGTCTCTCCAAGCCTCTCTGTATTCGTCCTGCTGGTCATTTCTTACAGAGGAATAATATTCCATAACCTTCATGTACCATAATTTACCCAACCATTCTCCAATTGATGGACATCTATTCATCTTCCAGTTTCTAGCCACTACTAAAAGAACTGCCAGAAACATTTTGGCACATACAGGTCCCTTTCCACTCTTTAGTATTTCTTTGGGATATAAGCCCAATAGCAGCAATGCTGGATCAAAGCGTATGCACAGTTTGATAACGTTTTGGGCATGGTTCCAGATTGCTCTCCAGAATGGCTGGATTCTTTCACAACTCCACCAACAATGCATCAGTGTCCCAGTTTTCCCACATCCCCTCCAACATTCATCATTATTTGTTCCTGTCATCTTAGCCAATCTGATAGGTGTGTAGTGGTATCTCAGAGTTGTCTAAATTTGCATCTCTCTGATCAGTAGTGATTTGGAACACTCTTTCATATGAGTGGATATAAAGAAATAGAGAACTTTCAAGCAGAAAGAGCTGAATAGAAAATTTGACTCTGAAAAACAAGACTCAAGAGAAGCACAAAAGGATAAAAAGGAAAGAGAAATCATAAGGAAGCTAATAAGGTTAAATTGTTTGTATCCTTACATGGGAAGATGATATTTGTAACTCATAAGAATTTAATCCTTATTAGGGTACTATAGACAGAGGGCATAGCTTTGAATTCCATATAAAGGAATAATATCTTAAAATAATAAAATTGATAGATGAAAGAGAGATGCTCTAGGAGAAAGGGAAAGATAGAATGGGGCAAATTATTTTACATAAAAGAGGCAAGAAAAAGCTTTTTCAATGAAGGGAAAGACTGGGGATGTAAGAGGGGTTAAGTTAACCTTACTCTCATTGGGTCAAAGAGAGAAGAACAAACATTCAATTGGGTTTAGGAATCTACCTTGGCCTACAGAAAAGTAGGAGAGGAAGGGCATAAAAGAAGAGAGGTAGTGATAGAAAGTAGGTCAATCCCAAAAAGAACACCATTTTCAACATAAATATTGCATGAGATAAATTGTCATTTATATAATGCTTAGTGTTGATCATTTCTAAAATATGGAGGGTGTTCCCCCCATTTACTATCTAGTTGACTTTCATCATGGTTAAATCTCCATAAGAAAAGTTCGTTATGAGAATATGATCTTCTTAAGTTAAGGGCTCTTCATTTATCTTCACATCCCCAATATTTAGTACAATGTTTGACACATAGTAAGCATGTAATAAATATAAAAAATGTAATAAATAAATAAATGTTAATTAATTGACTGACTGTTAGCCCATCTTCCTTGACCACTATGGACTTCCAATTGACTCTGTAGAGCATTCTGTTTACCATCATGATCCAGGAAGGGCTCTCTTTAGTTCCTATTAATCACCTCTAATCTGGTTATTTTATTTTTATGAATTGTAATGTCCTTCTCTAAATAGTAACGTTCTCTAGGAGCAGGTTTCTTGGGGGGCTTCTGGAGGCAGCCTTAGTTTCAGTTTAATTCAATTAGTTCAATTAGTTCAATGCAGCCAAGGATTAAAGTCCAGATTCTTTATCTTCTTCTTCAAAGTCTTGAATCTTTTCCTGGGACCCGGTTAGCTTTCTTAGAGGCCTATCTCTCTCCTTGGCTCCCAGAGCTCTTGCCACTAGCCCTTTATCTCTGCTAGCTTCAGCCTCTTATCCTCCCAATGTCTCCAGCCAGCACAAAGGTGGAAGTTGGAATGAATCTGTCTCCATCTCTGAGAGTGGGCTTGTGGGTCTGGCCTTGAGAGCTTCTTGCTTATATGCCCCACACTGAGCATACACCAATCATTATATCACAAGGAAACCATTATTTGTTGTAGGATTAAATCAATGCTAAATTGGATTTAACCATTGTCTCCTCAATTCCACTCAGTACCTTGTTTCAAGTTCTGGACTATAACATCTCCTTATAGAATCAGATCAATCATACTGAACCATGCTAAATTAGATAATTATTGTCTCTATCAGTTCCACTGTCTTAGTGCCTTGTAAGAATCATAATAATGAACAGTCCCTATTGTGGGGGTGGGAGGTCCATTTATGTTTTCTTGTCCCATGGTACAAAACAAAACACACACATATAAACACAAGTAGAGACACACATCACACACACTCCTTATCTGATATGGGTTCTTAACCTGCCATCTGTGAACTTGTTTTTAAAAAATTTTGGATAACTCTGTTTCAATATAATTGTTTGCTTTTAGAGTCCTAGGCAATACTTTGATTTTATACATTTATAACATTATTCTAGGAAGGAGCTCACAGGCTTTACCAGAAAGCCAAAAGGGTTCATGACTCAATAAAAGGCTGAGAATCCCAGCACCAGGAGAGCACATAATACTGAGCTATTTGTCTGCAAATCTTCCTATAAGGAATGCTTGAGATAAGGTCACCAGTGAGGATGTTGCAAGATAGGGAATAATCCTTCAGAGAACTGGCAATGCTCCAGGGACTTTTGGGGAGCTTTGAGGGAAGCACTGACATATATGTAGTGAGATGTTTTATAAGTACAAATAGAATTAGCTGGCCCATCTCCTCACTTCACAGCAAATCTGTGAAATTTTTTCACTGAGTGTAGTAAAAATGCTTCTTTCTATGATCCCTTGAGGTTTTTAACCTGGATGGTTTTTTAACATTCAAATAGTTCCCAAACTGCTTGATTATTTATCACTCTCAACAGATGCTCAGAGATCTCCCTCCCATGCTTCAAGGATCACTTAAACTCTTCATGGAACTTCTCTGGGTTATGTTATCCTTCTTGCTAGGTTTTACTGCTTCTGTACTATAATTGCCTCTAAAACAATTGTATTGATGGCTGCCAGTGCTGAAGTGTCAATATGTCACCAATAAAGCTTCCTGAGGCAACTCTTTGGGGTTGTCCCTTCTTGCTAACTCCAAATGAACCAGCTGAATGGACAGTAGGTCAAGCTAGAGCCACAGATCCCTTCTTTTAGCCCAGGAGCCACTAAGTAGAGCTGCGACTAAGCTTCCTGACCACTGTACCTCTACAGATGAAGAACTGGAAGTTTCACTGCTACTTTCCATTCATCTTGGAGTGGGCAAGAGTCTGATCCCTGAACTATGAGTTCCATTGGAAGGAAGCTCTTCATCTCTTTTCCTTAGCTCCTGAGTAGGGATCAGTTAGTCAACCACCCCAAAATAGCACTGTGATTCACAGTTAGAAATGTCAGGAGGATTTTGAGGTCCAATGGGAAGCCTCCTCCATCCCACTCTATCCATAAATTGCTGGCCAAAGCTTGAACTAGGCCTTCAGCAGCCACAACAATAAAATGAGCAGGATTTAAAAGCAAGGGCTTAAAGGTCTCAATTTCCCACAACAACAATGGGCAACTTCTTTTTTTCTTAGATCTACGAGAGCCGATCAAGGCTGTAAAAAGGGCCTCCAGCTGATGTTATTAAGTCCAGAGTCTGAACCATACACCACATCCCTCCCTTTTATGATCAAAGCAAGGCAGTGCCTTACAAGGCACTTACAAGGTCCTACATCAGTAGCACCACTACTCTCTAAACACAGAATAAATAGAGGATATCCCAAAGTTTCTAGTTTAATGGCTACTTCTTAAGTACTTTTATCTTCAGAAGATCCCCACAGTCTGGGTCAATGTCACTCCCCATTTCTTTGTCCCTCAATGGAATTCCCAAACAAGCTCTTTTCCCTCCATGTCCCACTTCTGACCCAGGTGTAAGTCATATTTTTACAATCTGGTTCCCTGGAGGAGAATGATCTTTTTTTTTTTTTTTTTTCTGCCCTTCTCAGAATGTTTTAGTCTACCACCTGTGGGTTGTATACCCCATTGCTTCATTCCTATATTTTTACTTTTTAAAATGATTTTGAGAATTCTCTAGGTCTAAATCTGAAACAATGAGCCCCAGAAGCTATCTTTCACTCTATAAACCAGTAGTCCTCAGACTTTTTAAATAGGGGGCCAGTTCACTGTCCCTCAGACTGTTGGAGAGCTGGACTCTAGTAAAAATAAAAACCATGAACAAATTCCTATGCACGCTACATATATCTTATTTTGAAGTGAAGAAACAAAACAATATTTAAAATGAAGTAAAGTTAAATCAACAAACTTACCAGTATTTCAATGGGAACTATGGGCCTGCTTTTGGCTAATGAGATGGTCAATGTCTGGTTCCATATTTGTCACTGCTAGTTGTAACAAGTGATGCAAGTGTGCATCCATTAGTCTTGATCTGGTTGGAGATTTCAAATGTTTCATTCTAGAAAAAGTCTGTTCACAGACATAAGTGCTGCCAAAGATGGTTGCCATTTTGAGTGCATGGTTCCTGAGATAAGGATATGTCTGAGAGGGGAGAGATGCATAGAAATTATGAAGGCTGCTTGACTTGAATGTGTCTTTCAGAGAGTCACAATTCTGCAGTTCAGCCAGTTCCATTTGGTAAATTGTATCCACATTTTCAATGTCAATAGAAAATGGGTTATGGAAAAGCTATATGTCCTGTTTATGGAAATGAAGCTCTTTAAATCTAAATTGCAATTCCTTTTGCAACTGTTCCAATGAATCCACACATGTTTTGTTTGGGAATGCAATCAGTGGTTTTTCTGCTAATAAATTTTGAGTTGTGGGGAGATGGCAGAAATTTTCCTCCTTTACTTGATGAGGAGGCCTAATTTTACTTCAAATGCTTTGACATGTGACTGCATATCACTGATGAGCTTCCCCTTTCCTTGAAGTTGCATATTGAAATTGTTGAGTAGCTCTGTTACATCTGTTAGAAAGGCAAGGTGCCATTTCCATTCTGCATTATTGAGCTCTGGTACTTCTTTGTTTTTTTGAAAGCAGAAAAGTTGTAATCTGTGGAAGTAAGTCATAGAAACATTTTAAAACTCTCCTTCGACTCAGCCAATGGATTTCTGTGTGATATAGAACACCTTCATATTCAATATTTAGCTCAGACAGAAATTCCTGAAATTGTCTGTGATTTATTGCATTAGCTCTAATGAAGTTAACATAAGATATCACAATTTTCATAACAGAGTCTGACTTCAGTGATTTACTACATAGCGCTTGTTGGTGGATGAGGCAGTGTATGGCTGTTGGATGAGAAAGGTTATATTTGTCCATCTCTTGGTTAATGCAAGTAATTACTCCTTTCTTAGACCCCACCATGCTAGGGGTACCATCAGTTGTCATGCTGGCTAGTTTAGCCCAGTCCAGCTCCAAACGATTCATAGTTTGGCAAACCTTTTCATAAATATCCTCTCCTGTAGTTGTTCCTTTGATGCTTTGCAGTGCAGCAAGCTTTTCTATGACTTCAGAATAATCATTCGTCCCACATATAAAATTAGAAGTTGTGCAGAATCACGAACATCATTGCTTTCGTCGAGTGCCAAGGAAAAATAGGAAATTTTTTTTTTTTTGTGGAGTTTTGCAAATGCTGATGCAGATGGTCTCCCATTTCTTCAATCCTCCATGTAATTGTACAGACTCACTATACTAAATAAATCGGCTTTCTCTGGACACATCTCTTTGGAAACAGAAAGAAGGCATTTTTTAACAAATTCTCCCTCCACGAATGATCTGCCAGTGCGTGCTATTAGCTTGGCAACTTGAAAACTTGCTCGCAGTGATGCAATATTTAGCTGCTTCTGCTTCACAAAAATATTTTGCTGAGTTGTCAATGTATTTTTCAGTTTTAATATTTTATCTTTTCTCACTTCTCCAACCAAACAATCATATTTATCTTTATGTTGAGTTTCATAGTGTCGACGCAAATAATATTCTTTGAACACAAACACTATATTCTGGCATATCAGCCCTTTCCTTGTTCTGCATGAAAAAATAATCATAAGTCCACTGTTCTTTGAATATCCTACACTCCAAGTCAATTTTTCTTTTTCTTGACATCATTATTTCTAAGGGATTCCAAATTGCTATTAGTAAAATAACTATCTATCTATCTATCTATATATATATATATATACATAGTGCTACAAAAACAATATACCAGCAATAACTTTGCCCACACAGAGACATACAGACTGCAATGCCCAACTTCCTCCAAGCTGCCTCTGGGCTGTGATGCCTCCGTTTCCCGCACTCTCTCTCCCACTTCAGACCTTCACTGAACACTAGTCACCGCTCAGGCAGGCCCTCCCAAATGCCCTGGCTTCCTCTGAATCCTGGGATCAATTCTCATGATCCAGCGCTACATGATTGTACATGCTGCACTCGTAATTTATCATAATCGCATGCAAGACTGTGCATATATATATATATATATATAACTGTGTGATATATTATATGTGTAGAATGAGCTTCAGTGACAAGTCGTACATTGGGGCTTCTGGGGGAGGTCATCATGTGACTTGAAGCTGCACAAGTGTATGAGGACCTTAAGAATCTAGAGGGGGATGAATCAGGATACCAGTTCTGCACCCCCTCATACTCAGGATAAGTGGGGGGGCACTAAGGTCAGATCCCCAGTGATCATAAGGTGATGACATATGTTAGCAATATTCCATCTCTTTATGAAACTACAAACATACACACAATGATAAAACTGATGACCAAAACAGCCAGACAGGAAGTCACTATGGATACAGGGCCACGGCCTGGTACTAGGAGCCTCACTCTGGGCGGCAATAGCAGTCAGTACCGCAACATGCGCTAGAAAGGAAGCCATTACTTTGTCATTACAGCATAATGACAATGATAGAGTCAAGCTGGGACTTGTAGGGCAGGCTGTATATGGCCCACGGGCCATAGTTTGAGGACCCCCTGCTATAAACTGTCCTTTCTGCTGATGGGTTTGAAGATATTGACTCCTTCAGACCTAGTATATCTATCATTGACACTGCCCTTGCCTGTGAGGTTAGCTTCTTATCTGCCATCCCTCACAGCAAGGGATTGAAGGCACCGAAGACTAAAACTTAAGGAGAGTAACCTTTTGGTCCAATCATAGACCTATATCAAGTGACTAACACCCTCCTCCTCCCAATCAAATAAGATTCTTTTTTCTCCTTTCCTCCAAGTTGGGCCCAGTGACACTAATAATAGATAGTCCCATCAAAAGTATTCTGAAACAACACTTTGGGCATGAATGAATGGATTCCACCAGGATGTATTCAGGCTCAAAATAGCATCTTGAGAGTACCGAGCACAGGCTTTCCTCTTTTGAGTTGAAGAAGATTAATTCTGAATCTGGGTAAGGGCTACTACCTCTGGTTTACTGATGATTCATCCCTCTTTTTTTGCCTCGGCTACTTTAAAATGGTTACAAGAAGCTTTTCACAGTATGTCTAAAATTTGATAGATATGTTAGAAAAAAAGTGCTTCACAAGCAAATCACTTCTTGTCATTTATCAATGAAGATGTTCTACAACAAATAGTTTACTTTTCAGACACTGGGAGCTAGAGAAAGAAAAGAGAATAAGCATTTAGGTAGTATCTACTATATGTGAGACATTGTATTTAACACTTTTACAAATATTATCTCATTTGATTCTCAACACAAATCTGCAAGGTGGAGCTGGTTAGTATCCCAGTGAGGAAACGAAAGCAAACAGAAGTTAAGTGACATGTCTCAAAAGCCATATAAACTAGTAGGTTCTGAAGCCAGATTTGAACTCAGATCTCCCTGACACGATCCACTGAGCCAGGTAGGTGTATAATGGGAGATATCTAAATAGGGGAGCAGTGCAGGGAATAGGAGCGAAGTAATCAAACATTCATCAAAAGAACACAAGAACTGAAGGTCAAAAAGACTAGTGGTCAAAAGTCTGAACAAAAAGTCAGGAACTAGAAACTAAATGGATATTAAAGGATAGGACAAAGTGGAGGTAAGTGGAGTCCAGGCAGCAAATGTACTCGTCAGCATCAGGGAAAAATTAATAAGTGACTGAGGTGTGACCTAACCAGAAAGTTTCATGAATATTTCCTGCTAAAGTAGGAAGCAAAGCTAATTTATAGGAGGCCTGAAATTCACAAATACAAGCTATGTAAATAGTTTGATTTAGATTGAGTAGGGATTGAGAGGGATTTGGGAATAGTAAAAAGATGAGAATGTAACACAGCCAAGATGACCATATCAATAAGCCCACACTGCCTGTTCTTTATATAGACATAATGTGGTATGGTAGATTGAACAAGACTAGAAAGAATCAGGAAGCAAATAATTATTGGTCCATAAGATCTCACCTAAAAGAGAATTTTTAGACTGGAGGAATACATTTTTTTTTTTTCAGGCCCAGAGGCCTGCATTGTTTACAGAGGTAGATCCTGACTAATCCAATGCTCATCTGGTTCTTTTCTTTCCTACTTCTATATACTAACCCAGAAGAAATAACATGTAATTGGATGAATGACACAAGTTCTACAGTGTAAATTTAAATACCCTTTTTTAAAGAACTGAAAAATTAGAGATTGGCTCCATGTAGAATATGAGGAATTTAGGACAGAGGATCACTGTTTCCCAAGGACAGCTATAAAATACTTGTGATATTCTCAGGAGACTGTAATCTCCTTATCCAGAGGTATTTAACAGCAGAACATTTTCTTATCTGGCTAAATCAGTATGATGTTTACCATCCCCTGGGTTTGTAAGGCTGACTCACCAGAATGAGTATTTCTTTCTAGTTACTATGCCTATAATTCAGGTAAGTTGCTACTAATACAAGGTGGCAATTGAGTTAATGAAGAGGTAAAATCATTCCATAGACCTAGTTCACTGAGACAAAAATAATATAGTGTGCTTTTCTAATCAATTATGTCATTTAAATAGCAAACTGTGTTAAAACAGAAAAATATTAGTAATTGATATATTTTAAATGTCTAATTTATTTTTTTTAATTTTTAAAATTAATTTTATAATTATAACATTTTTGACAGTACATATGCATAGGTAATTTTTTTCAACATTATCCCTTGTACTCCCTTCTGTTCCAAATTTTCCCCTCCTTCCCTCTACCCCCTCTCCTAGATGACAGGCAATCCCATACATGTTAAATGTGTTACAGTATATCCTAGATAAAATATATGTGTGTAAAACCGAATTTCTTGTTGCATGGTAAGAATTGGATTCAGAAGGTAAAAGTAACCTGGGAAGAAAAACAAAAGTGCAAACAGTTTACACTCATTTCCCAGTGTTCCTTTTCTGGGTGTAGCTGATTCTGTCCATCATTGATCAATTGGAACTGAATTAGCTCTTCTCTATGGTGAAGATCTCCACTTCCATCAGAATACATCCTCATACAGTATCATTGTTGAAGTGTATAATGATCTCCTAGTTCTGCTCGTTTCACTCAGCATCAGTTGATGTAAGTCTCTCCAAGCCTCTCTGTATTCCTCCTGTTGGTCATTTCTTATAGAACAATAATATGCCATAACATTCATATACCACAATTTACCCAACCATTCTCCAATTGATGGGCATCCATTCATTTTCCAGTTTCTAGCCACTACAAAAAGGGCTGCCACAAACATTTTGGCACATACAGGTCCCTTTCCCTTCTTTAGTATTTCCTTGGGATATAAGCCCAGTAGTAACACTGCTGGGTCAAAGGGTATGCACAGTTTGATAACTTTTGGGGCATAATTCCAGATTGTTCTCCAGAATTAAATGTCTAATTTAGAACAGGAATTCTTAACCTTTTATATATCATGAACATCTTTTTGTTTTCAGAATAAGGGTTTTAAATAATTAAATAAAATACATAGGATTGCAAAAGAAACCAAATATATTGAAATGCTGTTTTTATTTTATTTTTTTTAACTCAAGAGACTCCAGGTTAACAATCTCTGATTTAAGATTAAAGAAATATAAACACCTGTATCCAGTTAAGTGTCTCTCTTACTTATCTTCAGTTTTTATCAATACATTATAGAAAAGGTTCCACGCTCCTTGGCTGCCACCCAGCTTCAATAGTAGCTTGATCTACTTATATCAAGTCCTATTAATAAGAGTACCAAATGCACTGTTAATTTTCACAATCTGGTCGCTGACATAGACTTCCTTCTGTGAAAAGGATTGAAGTTATTTAAATCCCAGCATTTACTAGAACGTACCTTCTAAAACACAGCTAAACAGTGCATTACTAGATTTAAAAATATAAATATAAAGTCATTTCTTCACAGATGCTTGGTCCTTCTTAGTAGTAAGAGTCTATGTTTAGAGAAAGAGGTTCTGGGTTCAAATCACAGTACCCATATGTATGAGTTTGGACAAGTCAATTCATATGTTTAAGGTTTAGCGTCCTTACATGCAAAATGTTGGGACTGGATAAAGGTCCCCTTTATTTCTCCATCTATAATCATCTGCCCTCTTAAAATCCAAGCTAACCTTAATCATCTCAATTCTTGAGCTATTTGTATAACAGGCCTGATGCATCTTATATCACTGAAACAAAAACTCTAAAGTTTTGTTCAAGTTATTTATAAGCATCTATAAATAACAGTTATTAAAGAGAGAAATGATTATCCTATCACATTATTCAGACAAAAACAGCTGCAATATCTAAGAAAGATGTCCTTGATAATAAAGTACATTCTTTTTTTTTTTTTTTAAATCTATATTAACTCCCTTCCTAGAAAAATACATTATTAGCAATTGGGGGGGGGGTAATTAAACGCATGGTTTTTCTAGGTAATTATTGATAGTGGAAATGGGAATCTGATACTTCTATCCCTCTCTTCTTCTAATGCTCTATTTTGTTGTAAGTGTTCCCTTTCCATTTTCTCAATTCTCTATCCTCTGTTTTATACTTTACAATACTAAATATAACAAGTTTATAATTCATTATACAACTTCTTAAATTAAGGCATTGTGTAGGTGTATCCAATATGTTCAAGATCAATTTACCAAAGGACCTAACACAGTGTCCAGAATGATGCCTTAAGCACAATGTGTGCTTAATAAATGTTGACTAAATGAATGGATGGTCTCAGAAGAAGATCTGGCCATCTACATAAAGGGGTACATAAAAAAAGATTTTATGTACAATCTACATAAAATTACTTATTAATGATACTAAGTATAACTTTGCATTATTCTTTCAAGAATGTTTACCCTCCTATTTTGGGGTCACATTTACCAGATAGCTGGCTGGAAAAAGCCATAGAACCAATCAATATAATCTTAGGTGATTCCTGTGGAGAATAAATTCATGACCATGGCCTGCTACATTGGCTACTCAACCATAGTTTTAATAAGTAGATATTAAATGGTAGTATCATTAAAATCCAAAGAAGCCCACATTTCTTCCTGGAAAATATAAACTCTAAATTAGGATCTATAAGGGGACTTAAATCCCCTTTAGCCTGATTATTTATACAGATTAATTATACAGATGGAGAGACTTTGGCCCAGAGAAATGATGGGCTTTGCCCCAGGGAGTAAGTGACTGAGCTTGGTTTAGAACCCAACCCAGAGCATGTGGTTTATAATCTGGTACTTTTTCAACTGTACTATTCACAACACCGTGTTGACAGCAAATGTGTGTGTATACATCTATACATATAGATGTACACACACATACACACACACACACACACACACACACACACACACACACACACACACACATACCCTATAGCCAAACCCAAACCAAACAACATGTGGCTATAAGGGAGATAAGGTTATTTATTTACTTCTGAAACTGATTTTAAAGAATCTATAAATCATATGGAATCTGTAAATCATATACCCATGACTCATAATACCAAGTATGAGACAGAATTTCCTAGGCTAGAAATCTCCAAAATGGATGCTAGGGCTTTTGGGGGGAATAACTCCAAATGGATGGACCCCAAAGGATATGTGCCCAACCAATAAAAGGATGGAAAAATGAGTGACATACTTCAACCATTACAGTCAAATGTGGGCTGTCTCCAATAACTACATTGCTTCCAACAATAATCCTATTCTCTTTTCTTACCTCTGGCTATTAAGCATCACTGCCCTGGATGTGGGGCTCTCAAGGAGGCAATAAATTGAACCAACCATAACTACAACCACTATCAAGCAGAATTCCCAATACAATCCACTCTCTACATAGCTGCTAAAGTAATTTCCCCAAAGTGCAGGCCTGGCTATATCACTCTCCTACTTAATACACTCCAGCGGCTCCCTAATAAGTAGGATCAACATATTTTTCATCTTTACCTTATCCTTTTAAATTTCTACTTTTTGAGTGAAATGAATAGAACCAGAAGATCGCTGTACACTTCAATGCTGTATGAAGATATATTCTGATGGAAGTGGATATTTTCAACATAAAGAAGATCCAACTCACTTCCAGTTGATCAATGATGGACAGAAACAACTACACTCAGAGAAGGAACACTGGGAAGTGAATGTAAATTGTTAGCACTACTGTCTATCTACCCAGGTTACTTATACCTTCGGAATCTAATACTTAATGTGCAACAATAAAATGGTATTTACACACATATATTGTATCTAGGTTATATTGTAACACATGTAAAATGTATGGGATTACCTGTCATCAAGGGGAAGGAGTAGAGGGAGGGAGGGGATAATTTGGAAAAATGAATACAAGGGATAATGTTCTAAAAAAAATTACTCATGCATATATACTGTGAAAAAAATTCTAAATTAAAAAAAAGATTTTAAGTTCCCCGAAAAAACAAATAAATAAATAAATAAATTTCTACTTTTTTAGAATTTATGATATAATTACATGCAGATTTTATATAAATGATAAATAGGCAGATGTACAATAGGAGTGCATGTTCTAAAATTTTGGAAGCCTTCATTGATTCAAAGGATTTTTGGACAGATGAGTCCTTCTGAGAATAGTGATCCAACCTGAAAAGTTCTTAGATTAAGCTAGGATCAGTCTTGGATTTACCCTTAATAGATTAGGTTCTTTGTGACAAACCTAAAGCCATAGCCATCCTTGGCTTTCTAGTAGCCCTTGGTCTCCAAAATCACTTCCAAAGGAGGAACCTGTGATATTAAATTCTCACACATAAGATGTTTTAATTGGTGTTGGCGCTAGGTAGAGTATGGTACCCAGTGGCCTAACTCCTTTTAGTTATGGAGAACATTACAATAAATAGTTTTATTTCTTTCTTCTTTTTATAGGAATCTTCCCTCCTTAAGGAAAAAGAAAAGATAAGGCCAGTTGCCCCAAGGAACTATGGTCATAGTGGGCAGGAAGATATTAGCAAAGAATGAGCTACAAAAATGAGCTAATACTTTTATTCTACTTAAAATCAGAATCCTATTGGGCTCAAGTCATTCATATATTTTCCACAATTTGGGATTAGAATGACAGATTTTTGTTTGAATAAAAATCTCTGTACCACAACTAAGTAATCCAGCAAAATTGCAAGTGAGAGGGAACCTATTTCCTCTATCCTTCCTAAAATGTGGCCTCCAGAGCAGAATATAATATTCTAGGTGTGATTTGACCAGGGCATTGGAAAACAGCTGAAATACTTCCTTATTTTACTAAAGAGGAAAATAGGCTTTCAGAGAGGTCAGTGGATCCACTTTAGTTCATATAGGCAAAAAGAATAGCCAGAATTCAACCCTAGATCCTTTGATTCTCAATCCAGGACTCTTTTATTCTGTCATTCTGTCCTTATATGAAAGTACAATACCATATTCAATATATGATTAAATGGAACTCATACTCAAATACTTCCTTTCTACCTCAAGTCAACACCCGACAACACCCCAGAACATTCAGTGCCTATAATGAATTATGGCCTATTCCGGTGAAATAAGAACAGAACAGGCCACCTTCATTAATCAAGCATTGTGTGAGTAAGTGCCAGTCTGGCAGTGATGGAACAGATATGGTGCCTTCCTTCATGGAGCTGATAGTCCAGAAGGGAAGATAAAAACATGGATAGGATAATTACTTGAAAATATGAATTAATTTATCTCTTCCCTCTTATATAATGGTCTCAGTAAGAATATTAAGAATCATAAGTAAGCAGTAATAAATTGCCTTCTTCCTAATAACCAGTTGAGCTTAGTCTCATTGAGATTATATTTTTATGAAAAATAATAATTTTAAAACACTAGGGAAATGGGCTTGGATGAGGTTTCATGGGGTGGGGAATGCAGCAGGGTAGCAGGAATTTTGGGTAGGATGAAAGTACTGAATCCCTGGGATATGGGAAAGAGGATGTAAAAGGGAGGGAAGATGATAGCCAAAGGAAAACTTGCCTTGTTTCAAATTTTGCAGAAGTCCAGGAAATGGCCTCCAAGACCTTTTCTAATTCTGAAATTGTATGAGATTTTGCTTAGGTCTATCCCTCTTCATGATCATACTTTGGCCTTTTCATCACCAGTTCTGAGATATGCCGAGAAATGTAAAATCATTCATTATAAGGTTTCTTAAATTTTCATCCTCTTTTCATCCAAAAATTTTTACATGACTCTGGGTATATTAGGATATAAAATAGGTATACAAATCAAACATTTACTGATGATAAATTATTATTTCACAACCCCCATGTTAAATTATGGGTTTAAGAAGCTGGGATTTATTAGACCTAAGCCTTCTCCCTCCCTTGAGAAAATACTTTGTATATATTTTGTATTTAATATTCTTTGTCCATATAGCATCCTCCTCCCCACCCCCCTATTGTAAGCTTCTTGAGGTCAAAGGTGATTTTCTTTTGCTTTTTCTTATATACCCTGTGTTTTGTTGAATACTTGGTATATAGTTCGTACTTTTAAAAATATTGTTGAATGAATGTCATTAAACACAGCTTACATTATACTGTTTTACTGTTATAAAACTTGAGCTCAATTAAACAAAGATTTAATAAGTCCCTCCTATGCTCTACAAAATGGTATGGAAGTATTATTATTTCCATTTTCTAGATGAAGAAATTGAGATTAAGAAAAGAATAAATGATATTTCCAAGGAAGTGGTTAGGCTTTAAATCTGTGACTCTCAAATCCAAATTTCTTTTTATTATTTTAATAATCTGTTTCCTTTAAAGTCATAGTATTACTGACTTTGTTGCTCATTTAGACCATAGCACATTAAACCTTTCTGTTTTTCATTATCTCCCCCGTCTGTCCAAGTTTTTGTTCATTGCTTCCATGATACATTCTATCCATCTCATCCTCTGCTATCTCCTTTTCTTTTGCCTTAAATCTTTCCCAGTATCAGGTTTTCCAATGGGTTTGTATGTTCAGTCAAATCCCATCTCTGCTACTTGTTATCTGAGTTTGGAACTAAAGACTTAACTTTTCTGGATCTCAGTTTCTTAACATGTTAAAAAGGAGAGGGTTTGATTAGATAATGCTTAAGATAACTCCCAAACATGAATTATGTGATCCTATCATCCTAATTATGAAGCAAATGAAATCCCAGGCTCTGAGAAAAGGATTAGTGATAAAAACAGAATCATGGCTTTCAGCCAAACCTAGCCCCTAACTCTAGCTGCCAGGCAAACTAAGTCTATAAACAATCAATCTGAGAATTTTGGTATTCACCTGAATCTCCTGAAGACCTGATTATCTGCAGAAATTTTATTATGTTGCTTTATGGGGCTACTATTGTGTGTACACTCTCCTGACATATAGGAAAAGTGCCTGAAACAACAATAATGGGAAAATCAGTAGCTACAGTTAATTAGCCTAAAATCAGTGAGACAGAATGTAGTAATAAACCTCACCAAGAAATCTGCAGGGTAGCTACAAGGAGGAGTAAATAGAACACTGGACTGAGAATCAGAAAGACTCATCTTCATCAATTCAAATCTGACCTCAGACATTTACTGGCTGTGTGACACCCCGTCTACCTTGGTTCCTCATCTGTAAAGTGAGCTCTAAGTAGGAAAATGGCAAACCACCCTCATATCTTTGCCAAGAATACCCCAAAATGGGATCAGGAAGAGTTGGGCAAATTGAAATGATCCAACAAAGGAGAAATCCATATACATTGCCAGATACCTCCAAATTAAAGCCTACACTTTATTTTGAAACACAAGATAATTTCATTACTTAAGAAGAAAAAAAATTATGAAGTATTTCTTTGAAATGATGCACCATTAGTCTCTGTCAATTTCTCTGGAGATTATGGCAATGTGACATCCCTCTTCCTGCTTTTCATTTGTCCTGGGTCCACCTTTCCATTTTTCCCCACTATCACACAACTATTGACATTCCCTGTTAGAAACACACTTGATGCTCAAAATCAGAAATCGAGGAAAATGTATTAAAGAAGAATCTAAAGGAATTATCTTAATGTTTCTGGACAGAAGCAGACTTTTCCTCTTCGGGATGCAAGAGCGCTGAGCACAGAAGTGAGAGAAGTTTTATACTTGTTAGCTCTGTGCAGTTCCCTCCCTTCAGAGAATGGTCTGGTCTTTGTCCTTCCAGGTTACAATCATTCTGATACTCCCACTGTATGTTTCCCCCAAAATATGTAGAAGCATGTCCCCCCTTTTGCATGATACATCCCATGTTCAAAAATGCTGGAAAACTCCTCCTACAGGGGTGCATTACTTAACATTCAATTACCCTATTAAGCAGCAATTTAGTCTAGTCCAGTCATTGACCCCAACCAGTTTGAGTTGGATTGGCTATTATCTTAAAGTTGTAGTTTTCTCAAAAACAAAAGACTCTTTCTGATTGATTGAGTTCATCTGTGCCTTCTTAGCTCCCCAATTCCTTGTTTGTTCAAGGTTTTTGAGAATCTGAAACTTAAATTTTTCTGTGGAAACTTAGCCTTTCTTAATTTCTCACATTCTGCATACACTGATCAGTGGTTCTTATTATCTTACATTACCTTGAAACTTGCAACGTTCTAGTAGAACTTTTCAGTATTTCACACAATCTCATAGTAACAGTGCTAGCACTGGAGTTCTTGAAGATCTGTATTCAAATCTCACCTTTATACCTAGCACTTTTATCATTAAACCACACAGCCTCACAAAATGGGTGTCACTTGAGCTGGACGGAATAAGAAGTTTTTTGAGTAAATGGACAACTGCTGCCCTTTGAGATGATCTCAAGTTGATTTCATTTTCTGTGGTCATTAAGGAATTAATTATTTAATTCTTCTTTAAGGGTCTTCGTAGAACCTTATGCCTCAATTTTTTTTTTATTATAACTTTTTTATTGACAGAACATATGCCTGGGTAATTTTTTACAACATTATCCCTTGCACTCAGTTCTGTTCCAATTTTTCCCTTCTCTGCCTCCACCCTCTCCCCTAGATGGAAGGCAGTCTAATATATGTTAAATATGTTATGATATATCCTAGATACAATATATGTGTGCAGAATAGAACAGTTCTCTTATTAAATAGGAATAATTGAATTCAGAAGATAAAATTAACCTGGAAGGAAAAACAAAAGTGCAAACAGTTTACACTCATTTCCCAGTGTTCCTTCTCTGGGTGTAGCTGATTCTGTCCATCATTGATCAATTGGAACTGAATTAGATCTTCTTTATGTTGAAGATATCCACTTCCATCAGCATACATCCTCATACAGTATTATTGTTGAAGTATATAATGATCTCTTAGTTCTGCTCGTTTCACTCAGCATCAGTTGATGTAAGTCGCTCCAATCCTTTCTGAAATCATCCTGTTGGTCATTTCTTACAGAGAAATAATATTCCATAACATTCATACATCATAGTTTATTGAGCCATTCTCCAATTGAGGGACATCCATTCATTTTCCAGTTTCTAGCCACTATGAAAAGGGCTGCCACAAACATTTTGGCACATACAGGTCCCTTTCCCTTCTTTAGTATTTCTTTGGGATATAAGCCCAGTAGTAGCACTCTTATGCTTCAATTAATAAGCATCTGCCAAGTATCCACCATTGTTCTATAAGCACTTTGCCTTAACAAATAGTAAGAAGAGGTACAATCTCTACTTAATTGGTAGAGAGTTAGTCTAGAAGCTCTGGGCAAACCTTTTATTTAGTCCTCTAGGCAACTTTCTAAAACTTGATGAAATTTCTTCCCAAAATAATAGTTTGTTTATTCTATGTGTTTAGCATAGAATAAGATACATAGGATTACAATGGAAAACAAGTATAGTAAAAATAAAAGATTTTGTTTTTCCCACTCAAGTTCATATACCCTCTCCAGAAGTTTCTCTTCCTGTAAGTCCCTTATACCAATGAAATAACCTATGGGACAGGCATTGTACTAAGTACAGAGAACACAAAAGATGAGATAGTTCCGCCCTTTAAAGTTACCTTCTATCAAATAAATAAGAGATCATAGATAAAAAAGTACTTTGAACGTTGTATGATTATAGCAAAATTATTTCTCAGAGAAGCTTTAGGGCACATGGACAACAAATGAAAATATGTATAATTATCACAGTCTTAGAAAAACAGGAGAAAAGTGAAATACGCTAAAGAAGGCAGGAAATGTAGAAGATTCAAAGATAAATAACTTCTCCTCTGATTAGGCTTTACCACTGGCTTCTTGAAAATTAAGAGGTAACCATCTAATCAATCTCCATATTAAAAAAAAAAAAGAAAAGAAAAGAAAAGAAAAATAGCAGAAAAAAAAGTGTATGGAAAGCAAACTAAATTCTTTGAGTTTATCTGTGTCTATGGAAATCTTTTCTGTTCCCCACCCTATACCCATTAACCAGCTACCACCATCCACCTGACAATTGCTTACTAGAATTGCAGGAATTTAGAGGAAATAAATTGCTAACATGAGCTAAAATTAAGTTCAATTGGATTCAACATTTATTAAACTCTTACTATATACAAGTAGATGGCTCAGTGCATAGAGCACTGGGTTAAGAATAAGGGAGATCTTAACTCATATCTGGTCTTGTGATCCTGAACAAGTCACTTAATCCCATTTGCCTTAATCCACTGAAGAAAGAAATTACCAACTACTCCAGGATCTTTGTCAAGAAAATCCTATGAACACTGTGGTCCATGGGTCACAAAGAGTCAGAGATGACTGAATGACTAAACAGCAACAAAATACAGAGAGCATGTTACTCACTAAATATCTGAGTACATTCAATGTTTAAATAAACTTTTACCTTTATGAAGTTTAGGATATGAGGGGACAGGGTACCATAATTAGGCAGTAAATATATGTTGCCAGGATCTCTTGAGTTTGGGAGTTCAGAGGTGAATTGGGTTTGAACTTAAGTAGATGCCCATGCTAAATTCTGTGCTAAAAAGGGTAAACTCTTAGGGCCTGGTGGGGGGAGGAGGGGAGAGAGCAGTAGGCTGTCCAAGAAAGGGCAAATTAGAAAAAAATAGAATGACTTAAGGCTGCTGTTGGCCCATAAGCGGCTGCTGTCCACCCAGCCTGAACAAAAAAGGGACAATCAGTCTCAAAACAAGCAGACATCATAAGTATATTTAAAATGTACAATTCAATTAAGCATTTATTTTTTCATTGATCTGAAAGTTATCTGCTTGGGAAGACTTCTTAGAGAAAGTACATTTTGAATTGGGCTTTACAAGATTGATAGGAATTCAACATATGGGAAGGAGGGATCCTGGAAAAAGAAAAAGAGAATAGGTCAATCAAAGGAACAGAAGGAGCAAAAACACAGAGGATGGAGAGTGGAGGGTTTGTTCAGAAGACTGCAAGTAATTTAATTTGGATGGAACTTATAAAGTGTGTAGAATAGGATAAGGGTGGATCAGATTGTGGTGAGCCTTGAATGCTAAAAAAAAAAAAAAAAAAAAAGGAATTTGAATCCTCCTCAGTAGACAATAGGAAGACATTGAAGAGTTTTAATTAAGTGGAATGGCATGATCATAAGATAGACAGTATCTCAGATGTCAGCAGACAAGGTCTCTGCTTAAGGAAGAAGTATGGCGATAAGGTGAAGGGTCTGGGAAACCAATTAGAAGTCTACTAGAATATTCTATGAAGATGGTAATAATGTCTATGCTAGGATAGCAGCAGTTGGAAAAAAGAAGACTAAAATGGGCAAAAGATATTCTGTTGAAATGGAATAAAGAGGTTTGAAGACTGGTTTGATGAGTCAAAGTAAGAAGGAGAAATAAGTGCAATGGAGGCTGGGTTCCCTGAAGAAAAAACCATGCTTAATTTGCATTTCATACTACTAGCTTCCCCATGGTGTTGGGGGGAAAGAAAGGATGATAATATCATGATTATCTTACCAAATAACCCCAAATTAGTATTAGATTCCTTCATCTGTTTACTAATTTGAGCTTGATAGGGCAAGACAGGTAGAAGAGAGAAAGAGAAAGCAGGACCTAAGGGGAGTAACAAAAAATATGATAATGCATATATCTACATAAAAGAAGCCTGGAAAAGTCTAGAACATGAGGAATTACTGAGAGAAAACCTGTCTGGGAAACTATGAAAAAACATAAGGACCCTGAATACTAAGAATAAAATAGAAAGAGATGAATCACCAAAAAACAACCTTTACTTACTTAATAATGTTGCCTAAGGTGATTCTTGTGACAGGAGGGATACTGGGGAGGGAAGAAAATAAGAAAAATAAAGCAAAAATCAAGGACTTTAATCCCTCAGGAAAAGTTTAAAATGCTTCTTCTACAGTACATGTCAGTTTTATGAGCAACACCGTAACACATCTTGTCAACTGGCCTCATAGCAGACAACGTTGAGATATTCTCCATACTGCCTTAATTAAGTGAGGACAATTAAGCAGTCAAACTTAATCAGTGTACAAATTACTCAGTTAGGTTTTGACCATCTAATCTTTCATTTGCTAATTATAAAAGCCTGAGTTTTTTGGAGCTTATTGTGGGGGGTGGGAGTAGAGAAGCTGGGCAGGAAGTACGCTTTTTAAAAAATGACTGCATGCATGCCTTTTCGATGCTCTGGTTCAAAATATTCTCAGTGACTTCCCCACGCCTACTAGTTGCTTAGCTGTGGCATCCCTGAAGCAGTTTTTATTCTTTAGAATATAGGATATTTCTCATTTCCTGTGTGCATGTGTGTATAAATGTGTTTATGTATATGAAGAGTTTTTATATATGTGTATATGTGTATATATATGTATATATATGTGTGTGTATATATATATGTATATGAAGAGTGTTTATGTATATGAAGACAAGATACAGAGAGAAGAGGAAAAAAAAGGGGGAATTGGAAAAAAAAAGAGATGAGAAGAAAGGGGATGAGAGAAGAGGAAAGGAAGAGAAGAGGGGAGGAATAAGAGGATGTTTATAGGTTAAGTAATTCAGTAATATGCTACATAATGCAAATTCAATTCAACTAATATTTATTAAGCACCTTTAATATTCTAGTTACTGGGGCTACTAAGATCCAGTCTCATCCCTTAAAGAAAGAGACTCTAATAGGAGTCATAGGATATATATATATATATATGTGTGTGTGTGTGTGTGTGTATGTGTATATATATATATATATAAATGCCTATAATATAAGAATTAGGAGGTCCTAGTTTAAGCCACCAAATATCACCCCTATAATTAACTGGAAAAGAGAAACTTTCTCAAAGTTGTTTCCAGTGGATTAAGATAATTGTGCTCATGATTGTCAATTCAATTATTTCTTTGGTGAGTTTTTGAGAATTTAAACTCTATTGTCATTATAGGTAGGTAATATCTGAGAACAGAATTTGTATTTTAGGACCAAATTTTAAAAATCCAAAAGACAGGATACTGGCCAAGGACAGATTATATAGGTGTCTTTTAGTATGTGAAAGTCGGACATGTGGAAGAAAATTAGACTTTTCCTTTGTGGCCCTGGGGGGTACCATTAAGAGTAATAATATGAAGTCAAAAAAAGGTGGTGGTGGAGATTTAGTCTTGACATAAAGGAAAAACTTCCTAGAAAAGTAAAAAGGGCTGCCAGAATGAGGAATCTTCAAAGGCTAAACTGACCACTAGTCAGATATTGTAGGAGGAATTCTTATTCAGAAGATGGTTTGGGGAAGCTAGTCACTAGGTATCTTAATTCTGGAAGAGAGTTTCTAATTTACTGAAGTATGCAGTAACCAATGGTTTCTTTCTCATGCATTTTGAACCCATTATGTGCTTCATCTTGTTGCATTTCAAGAATAAACTAAATAACAAAAATGAAAGTGTTAGAGATTCTGTGGGCAAGATGTTAGCAATATTGAGGGCTGGAATATAGGACTTCATCATTTGCAATGTAATTTACTTCTATAATCTCATTTTAGCTTCTCAACACTGCCATGATGTGAGTAGTGGTAAATATTATTATTCTCATTAGCTAAAGAAAATGATAGGGCATGACAATAATGATGATGGTAGTGATGATAACAATAATAACTAGCATTTGTGTAGTGCCCACTATGTATCTGGCACTGTGCTAATAAGCACTTTTATAGATATTATCTCATTTGATCCTTACAACAACTCTAGAAGGTAGGGGCTATCATTATCCCCATTTTAAAGATGATGAAACTGAGGCAAACAGAGGTCACACATTAAGTAAGTCTCTGAGATCAAATTTGAATTCAGGTCTTCCTAACACTAAGCCTAGCACTCTATCCAATGTACCATCTAGCTGCCATGCTACGTATGCAAGGCCACACAATATAGTATATAGTTGAGTCAGGATTCAAAACCAGGTTTTCTTACTTCAAGTCCAGTACTCCGCTCTCCATACTACTCTACTAAAGCAATTAGCCACAGACCAAAGTTATGACTTTGGAATATTTCCTATTGTCAGAATCAAAGCTTTAAAAAAAAAAAAAAAAAAAAAAAAAAAAAGGCCTGGAGTTGCTCCTTGGCTGAAAATCAGCACACTGCCTCCAAATCAAATCAAAAAATCTTTTTTGAATGATGACTGCATGCCAAGATGCCATAGATCCTGCATTGAACATTACTTTCCATTTACAGATGCTAAGTTCTTTAACAGGGACAAAGTGATAAGATGGAGATAGAAGGGGAAGAAGTGTATAAAGGATCCCTGCTTTTTACTAGAATATATCAACAAAGGAAACGAGGTCTTCTGTTCTTGGATAGCTTCAAAAAGAAAAGCAAGAAGCCATTACCTAGGAGACAAATGTTCAAAAGATATGAATTGTGAACCACTAAAAACAATATAAAAGAATGCTCCAAATAACCAATAACAGGAGAAATGCAAATCATAACATGCCTAAGGTTTTACTTCACACCCAAGAGAGTGGCAAAAATGGCAAAAGGTGAGAATAGTAATTGTTGAAGGGATTGAGAGAAACACAGTAATACATTGTTGGTGGAACTGTGAATCTATACAAATATTTTGCAAAGCATTTTGAAATCCTACAAATAAAAAGGCTAAAATGTCTATGTAATTGGCCCAAACATTCCACTACTAGATATATATACTCCCAGGAGATGATTGATAAGAAATATCCGTAGACACCAAAATATTTATAACAATATTTTTTGTGTTAACAGATATGGAAACAAAATAGATGTTCATTGACTTCAAAATGACTAAACAAAATGTGACACATGAATATAATGGAATAATGACTAAAAAGAATAAATGGAAAAACATTAAATTCTGCAGAGTAAACAGAATCAAGTAAACTATACATATAATGGCTGCAACCATATAATATGGAAAGAATAACCACAAAACAATTAAAAGTGAATGTTACAAAATTGAAAAGAACAAGTCTAACTCTAAAGAAGAGATATAAGGAAATAGTTCCACCCCTCTGTTTTGCAGGAGTGGGAGATCCATAGATAGCAAATATTTTAAATATTTTCAGATTAGTTCAATATGTTGATTGTTTTCACTTCTTAATTTTTCTTTTAAATATGTTAGTCTGGTTAAATACTTCTGCTTTTAAAAATATAGTGTTATATTAGATAGTTCTCTAGGAGAGTAAGAAGTAAAGAGACAGAAATTTTTGTAATGAAAAAACTAATATATAAAAAAAATTCCTTTTAAAGAAAAAAAGATGGATAATTATTGTCCAAGATGCTGTAGATTTTCACCTACTCAAGAAAAAGCCTTCAGAATGTGGAGCTTATATCCGTGTGTGTGTGTGTGTGTGTGTGTGTGTGTGTGTGTAAGGTAGCTTAATGGTCCAGCAGACATAGCATTGGGCCTGGAGTCAGGAAGGCCTGAATTCAAATGTGGCCCCATACACTTATGAACTCATTTTATCTTGGACAAGTCACTTAGGCTGTTTGCCTCAGTTTTCTCGGTTGTAAAAGGGGAATAATAATATCACCTACCTCTTAAGTTTTGTTGTGAGGATCAAATGAGAAAATATTTATAAAGCACTTAGCACAGTGCCTAGCACACAGTAGACACTACATAAAGATTCCTTCCTGCTTATTCCTTTTCTTTCCCCCTTGAATATTCCATTATATTTCATTCTCTACATCTTAATTTCATTCTGCAAGTTTGCCATCTTCTATTGATAATCAGAGTGCTATGTAGGTAGTGGCCAAGGCAGTCAACTACAGATACACAGAGAGCTAAAGAAGGATTTTCAGAAGTTATCTAGTCTAGTATTTCTTTAAAAAAAAAAATTAAAGATGAGGCAATTGAGACCTAAGAATGATCTATGCCTCAAACATATCACATAGAGAGTGAGGTTTGAACCTATGTCCTTGGATGCTAGATTTAAAATATTTCTAACTGCACTGGCAAATACCACAATCCAAGCTACTGGTTTATTTCAGTTAGAGATGAGAGAATATTATAATATTTTGATTAAGTGCTCCAATTGAAATATTTCACAAGAACAAAAACAGTTCTTCCCTTGGTAGATAGATTCCCTTGAAATTCAAATTGTTCCAGTTGTAGTATATGGATTTGGGGAAAGGGGATAAAGGTGAAAGGGAACTGGTTCAGCTTATAATTCAGCAAAACAATTACTATCTGTGTTCACTTTAAGGTAGAGCAAATTAGTGCCATTTATCGCATTAGGGGTTCATGCATCAATTTGACTTAAGTCCCTGTGGGTTTTGGTATGGTCCTTTTGGGTATCTTTTTCAAGAAATACATGTTAATTCCACAATGAGAACAATGAAATATCTCCATTCAACAGTACCTCTGGGGCCTCCAAAGAGCTGTACTTAAGAAGCACACGGAGCGACATTACTCTGTGGCAGTGAGAGCTGGGGGAGTTTCTTAACAGCTGAATTAAGGGCTTCATCGATCAGAAAATCTCCAGAGGTAGCACTAGTGCCAGCAAAGTGAAGAACTCTTAAGTGTGGAGAGAGAGCATGAAGCTAGAGCCTTCAGAGAATTGAGATGGAAAAAGAAAACCAAGAAGACTGAAGGTGAATGAGTAGAGGAAATAATGATTCACTTTTGAAATTCCCTCTTAAGGATAAATAATATTCATTTTTATTATAAAAAATTACACCCACACATACACATCCCTCCCCCACCCCGCCCCATCCATCTCAGTTGATCATCATATCACATAGTGTTTTTAATAAGAGTTTGTAAAGTGCTCTATCCATTATCTCATTTGATCCTCACAACAAGTCTTGGAAAGATGTATTATTTATGGATGTAGAAACTGAGGGAGATAGAAGTGAAATGATTTGTCCAAAGTCATGAAGTTATTACTTCTGCTCTCTATCCACTGTGCCATGTAGGTGACAGAGAGAGGGAGATAGAGACAGACAAAGAGAAACACACACACACACACACACACACATACAGAAAGGAGTGAGAGAGAAAGGGAAGGAGGGAGGGACAAAAAGGGAAGGAGGGAGAGAACATTTATTTATTAAGTATTGACAATATGCCAAGCCATAGGGATTCAAATAGAAGCATGCAAGAAAGTCCCTACCACCCAGGAATTTACATTTTGGTGAGGGACCTGGGATGGAACCAAGATGGCAAAGTCAGGAACCTGCTCAAGCTCTCCCAGTTTCCCTTGAAAACCACACGAAACCAAACTTCTGAACAGAGTCAGACTGGATGAAATCCCTCTCTAGCTCAAGATAGACAATAACTTCAAGAAAGGTCAGTCTCAATGAGGTGAAAAGAGTGTTCAGTCCAGCTTAGATAGACTCTAGGAAAGCCAGTGAGAAGTTCTTAATCGCAGCATATCAGCAAACAAAACCCTCAGTCCTGGATCAGTAGAAGAGCAGATCAGTGAAGAAGCCTCTAGTACCAGCTCCTGGGGTAAATGGAATGGTGTCCCAAGCTTTATGTGCAACTCTAAGCCTTGGCTTTGAGCACAGGGGCCTCTTGAATCTGCAGGGAGGTAGCTTTGCCTGCTCTTTCCAAGAAACAGCCTGGTTTCCCAGAGTTTGTCTTCAGAGTTTGGATAGCATTCTACAAGAGGTCACTAAGCAAAACTGCCCCAATATTCTACAAACGGAGAGGAAATACTCATTGAAAGAATTCAGTGATCACCTCTAGAAAGAGATCCCATAAGGAAAACCCCAAGGAATATTGTTGTGAAACTCAAAAACTAGTGTCTCAAAGGAAAAAATATTGCATGCTTCTAGACAAAAACAATAGAAACATCAAGAAGCAAGAGTCAGGATTACCCAAGATCTGGTAGCTTCTACAATAAAGGATCAGAGGGCCTGGAATATCATATTCCAGAAGGCAAAGAACCTAGGGTTACAACCAAAAATTAATTATCCAGCAAGATTCAGCATCATCTTTCAGGAAAGAGAAAAAGCTTCAATGAAGTAAGAGACTTTCAATCATTTCTATTGAAAAAAAAATAGAACTAAAACAGGAAATTAAATTTACAAACATAGCACTCAAGAGAACCATAGAAAGGTAAACGGGGGGGGGGGGGGAATATATATATATATATATATATATATATATATATATAAAAGGTTAAATTGTTTATATCTCTAGATGAAAACAATATATGTAAATCTTGATAACTATATGTGACACTGGGACAGACAGAAGGGGTATCACATGGACTGAGAGTGTGATTGTGAATGAATTCTGAAAAAAGACATTAAAGAGTAAAAGACATTAAGAGTTGGAAAAAGACCTGTACTGGAAAAAGAGGAAAGGACAATTAGCTCACACCAAGAGGCTCAAAGGACCAATTAAGATCTAGAGAAGAAAGGAAGGGGGATGAGCTTTGTCTGAAGCTTGATCTCATTAGTTTTGGCTCTAAGAGAGAATAAATCATTCAGTTGGGAGTAGACATTTATTTACTCCTATAAAGAAGTAGGAAGAGGGGCAGCTAGGTGGCGCAGTGGATAGAGCACCAGCCTTGAATTCAGGAGGACCCGAGTTCAAATCTGGTCTCAGACAATTAACACTTCCTAGCTGTGTGACCTTGGGCAAGTCACTTAATCCCAGCCTCAAAAAAAAAAAAAAAAAAAAAAAAAAAGTAGGAAGAGAAAGATGAAAAGAAAAGGAAGGAACAGGATTGAAGGGAGGACAGAAATGCTAGGAAAAAAGATAAGGGGGGGGAGGATTGATAGAAAATAAGGTAGTGGGTGGAGTGGGTTAAAAAAAAACATAACTAAGAGAAGGAGGAGAGGTGATAAAATATAAGGTAATAGTAGATAAGATAAGGTGGACAAATAGGGTAGAAAGAGACAACAAAAGTATATACAGAGGAGAAAATAGGATAATAGGATAGAGGGAAATACAAAGATGGTAATCATAACTTAATGTTAATGGGATGAACTCTCTCATAAAATAGAAGCAAATAACAGAGTGGATTAAAAAAACAATCCTACAATATGTTGTTTATAAGAATACTTTTGACACAGAGAGACACATATAGAGTAAAGGTAAAAGGCTGGAAAATAATTTATTATTCTTCACCTGAAGTAAAGAAAAAAAGCAGGGGTAACAATTGTGATCTCAGATAAAGCAAAAGTAAAATATATATCTTATTCAAAAAATAAGGAGGGAAAGTACATCTTGATAAAGAGTACAGTAAATAATGAATTAGTAAGAATACTAAATGTGTATGCACCAAGTGGTAAAGCAGGCAAATTTCTAGAGAAAATGTTAAGCCAGTTACAGGAAGAAATAGATAGCAAAACTATTTTAATGGGAGACGTCAGCCACCCTTCTCAGAATCAGACAAATCTAACCACAAAATAAACAAAAATGAAATTAGGGAGGTTAATAGGATCCTAGAAAATCTAGATTTGATAGATCTTTGAAGGAAACTGAAAAGAGACAGAAAGGAATACACCACTTTCTCACAGTACATGACACAGTACATTACAAAAAATTGACCATTGGGGCATATAAACCTTACAATCAAATGCAAAAAGGCAGAAATAGTAAATGCTTCCTTATAAGACCACAATGAAATAAAAATTATATTCAATAAAGGGCCATGGAAAGATAGAGTAAAAAACAATTGGAAATTAAATAACCTAATTCTTAAGAATGAGTGGGTCAAACAACAAATCACAGAAACAATTCATAATTTCATCCAAGACAATGACAATAATGAGACAACATACCAAAACCTATGGAATACAGCCAAATCAGTTCTTGGGGAAATTTTATATCTCTAAATAGCTACATGAATAAAAACAAACAAACAAACAAAAAAGAGATTAATGAATTAGATAAAGAAGGAAAACTACCAAATTCCTTCTGTGACAAATATGGCATTGATATCTAAACCAGGAAGGGCCAAAACAGAGAAAGAAAATTACAGACCATTCTCCCTAATGAATATTGATGGAAAAAAGTTTAAATAAAATATTAGCAAAGAGATTACAGCAACTTATCAGCAGGGTAATATGCCATATATGACCAAGTAGGATTTATGCCAGGAATGAAAGTCTGGTTTAATATCAGGAAAAACTATTATCATAATTTACCATATCAATAACAAAACCAACAGAAATCATATGATAAACTCAATAGACATGGAAAAAGCTTTTGACAAAATACAGCACCCATTCCTATTAAAAACACTAGAGAACATAGGGATAAAGGGAGCTTTCCTTAAAACAAGAAGCAGTATCTATTTAAAACCTACAACAAGCATCATTTGCAATGGAGAGAAACTGGACACATTCCCAGTAAGATCAGGGATGAAACAAGGATGCCTATTATCACACTATTATTCAATATTGTACTAGAAATATTGACTTTAGCCTATGGAAAGAAAAAGAAATTAAAGGAATTAGAATAGGCAATAAGAAAATAAAACAATAACTCTTTGCAGATGATATGATGATATACTTGGAGAATTCAGAAAAGTATTAAAAAATCTGCTGGAAACAAAGCACAATTTTATTATTTTATAGAACTAGAAAAAAATAATAAAATTCAGGTGAAAGAACAAAATGTCAAGAATATCAAGGGAATTAATGGAAAAATATATATATATATACAAACCTTAGCAGTACCAAACCTAAACCTATATTATAAAGCAGCAGTAATCAAAACCATTTGGTACTGGCTAAGAAAAAGAGTGGTGGATCAGTGGAATAGATTAGATATATATGACACAATAATCAAGGCCTATAGCAATCTAGTACTTGATAAATCCCCAAATTTCTGCTTCTGGAATAAGACCTCACTACTTCACAAAAATTGCTGGGAAAAATGGAAAATAATATATCAAAAATTTAGCATAGACTTACATTTCATACCCTATATCAAGATAAGGTCAAAAACTATACATGATTTGGGCATAAAGGATGATTCCATAAACAAATTAGGAGAACAAGGGATAATTTGTCTATCCAATCTTTGGAGAAGGGAGAAATTTATGATCAAAGAAGAACTAGAGAACATTATAAAAGGCAAAATAGACAACTTTGATTACATTAAATTAAAAAGTTTTTTCACTAATAAAACCAACAGAAACAAGACTAAAAGATAAGTACAAAGCTAGGAAAAAAATTTTTATAGTCAGTATTTCTGATAAGAATTGAATTTCTAAAATATAAAGAACGGTGTCAAATTTGTAAGAATGCACAAGTCTTTCCTCAATTGATAAATGGTCAAAGGATATAAACAGACAATTTTTATGAATTATTATTTATTATTAATAATAAAATATTAAATTATTAAATATAAAATTAAATAAAAATTTAAAATATAATTATATAAAAATACTTTAGATCATTATTGATTAGAGAAATGCAAATTTCTCTGACCTACTACCTCAACACCTCTCAGATTAGCTAAAATGACAGAAAACAATAAGGATAAATAGTGGAGGGGATGTGAAAAAATTGGGACACTAATGCATTGTTGATGGAGTGGTAAAATGATCCAATCATTCTGGAGAGCAATCTGGAATTATGCCCAAAGGGCTATAAAACTGCATACATTTGACACAGCAGTGCCATGATTCAGTTGGTATCCCAAGGAAATCATGAAGGAGGGAAAAGGACCCACAGGTGTCTGTAGTAACTTTGTGGTAGCAAAGAATTGGAAAAGGAGTGGATGCCCATCAATTGGGGATTGGCTGAACAAGTTGTGTTACATGAGAGTAATTAAAAATAATAAACAAGCTAATTATAGAAAGGCCTGGAAAGACTTAGATGAGCTGATGTTGAGAGAAACAAGTAGAACAGGAATACATTGGATACAATAACAGCAAGAATGTGTAATGATCAACTATGAAAGGTTTGGTTCTTCTCAGTAGTTCAGTAATCTGAAGCAATCCCAATAGACTTTGGCTAGAAAATGCCATCTGCATCCAGGAAAAGATCTAAGGGAACTGTAAATCAACACATGCTAGGTTCACTTCTTTTTTTCTGTTTTTTAATCTCTCTTATGGTTTTTTCCTTTTTGCTTTTTCTCTCCCAACATGATTCATAAAGCAATGTATATTTATAATAAATAAACTTACTACAATAAAAAAACATTTCAATGAGAGAAGACAACAATCATGGAAAGCTAAAAAGGGTGGGCAGCATTATGTTATAAAGATGTCCAGGAAGTGGTACAAAGCCCAAATTCTGGACAAAATAAAATGAAAACTCATCTATTAGATTTCAGGGTACCCAAAAAGAGAAATTCTGTTGGGAAGAAGATGGTTTATTGTTGTTCAGTCACATCTGACTCTTCATGACTTCATGGAGCATAGTATACATAGGGTTTCCTTCACAAAGATAGGGATAGTTTGTCATTTCCTTCGCAAGCTCATTTTATAGATGAGGAAACTGAGGCAAAAATGGTTAAGTGAGCCCAGGCTCACACAATTAGTCTGAGAAAGGATTTGAACTCAAGAAAATGAATCTTCCTAACTTCAGGCTCAGCACTCTCTCCACTGTATCGTCTATCTACCTGCCATGAAATATAATAGGCACTTAATTAGGACTTATTTCCTTTCCCCTTTAACCCAGTTTACTGAAAGGAAGTTGAAATGGTTCCCTAGTGATATAATGACTGGCTAATGCTCAGTATTATGAATTGATGTAATTATAATAGAGTATTTAAAAGGTCAGAATCAGACCAAAGTCAGAGACTGAGATGTGCAGACTGCTGACTGGCTAACTGGCTGACTGCTGACTGGCAGACTGACTGAGACTGCTGGCACATTCTGGGAGACTAAAGAAGACAATAAAGACTTTGGACTTAAAAAAAAAAAAAATCATTGGATTTCCTGAGACATAATAAGACTACTGCAGGACTTCAAAATCTACATGAATCATTGGATTCCCTGATACATGAAGTAATGGACAATAGATTGGTTTTGGACTATCTCTTGGCTGCTGAAGGATGTGTATGTGTGATTGTTATCTATATGCCCTCTTTCTAGGACTTATGGACATGTATAATTCATCATGTTGATTCATATTGTTTGTTATATCACTACTTGCATGTATAATTCATGTTTGTTACACCACACTGAGCCTATGCCAGCTGTGGAGAGAGCTACAGTTCTCAGGTGAGAGGGGCTTTGCAGTGAGATATCCCACACACCAAGTCTCCTCAAGCAGTCTGTCAGGCTGCTAGTCTGACTTCGGTTTGACTTCCTATCCCCAGTTATTACATACTCTATTACAACTGCATCATTACAGCATAAAGAATATGTGTGAACTAGAGAACCATTACATCACCACGCTAAGTACTAAGTATATGTAAACTAGATAACTATTGTCTCATCAATTCCTCTGAGTTAACACCTGTTTTAAGTACACTTCTCCAGAGTTCTGGCTCTCTACAATTTAGAGTAGAACAAATTTCCAGCAGAATATATTTTGGAAGAATTTCAGAAAAGGTTGGCTACTCTGTCCTGGTTGCAAGCTAGTAGATGAGCAGATTAGTTGTAAGACATCCAACACAAATACAAACGGCTAACAGTGAGCTCTCAACCCCAGAATAACATGGGACCTGGTCATGCCCATTCAGTACTTGAACTTAGTCAGTACTGACCCAGCACAGCCACTGTTGGCTGTAGAAGAAGCTTGAACAATCTCCCCTTTGTCCTAAAAGCAGACCTCAACCTTTTTTAAAAAATGAGCAAAAAAGCAAAAAGAACTCTGACCATAGATAGTTTTTATGGATAAAGAGAAGAACAGACCTCAAACCCTGAGAACACTAAAGGCAGATCATCCAATGGTGATATGAATTGGTCCCCAACTCACAAAACTCTCTTGGAAGAATTCAAAAAGGATCTTATAAGAGAGTTAGAAGAAAAATGGAGAAAGGAAATGAGAACTTTGCAAGAGGGTTTGGAAAAGGAAACACAGATATTATCTGAACAAAACTCCTTAAAATAGATTTAGTGAAATGAAAAAAACAAATGACTCCCTACAAAATAGATTTGACAAAAGAAAAAAGAAAATAACTCCTTGAAAAACAGAATTTGTGAAATAGGAAACAAATCCATTGAACAAAACAATTCATTTAAAAAATCACTTGGCCATATACAAAAGGAAATAAAAAAGAAATAATTCACTAAAAATCAGAACTAAAAAAATGGAAATGAATGTCTCAATGAGACACCAAGAATCAGTCAAATTAAACCCAAAAAAATGAAAAAATAGAAGAAAATGTAAAATACCTCATTGGAAAAACAATTGACCTGGAAAATATATCCAGGAGGGACAATCTAAGAATTCCTAAAGACCATCATGAAAAAAGAGCCTAGATATCATCTTTCAGGAAATCATTAAGGAAAATTGTCCTGCATCCCCCTGATTTCTCAAACTAGTCATTGTCTTTAAAAAGTTAATGTGGCATACCTTTTCCTAGGTAAATTGAAGCTGTTTCTCTTTGTTCACTAATTTCTTTTCTAGATGTTTTCTAACCATTCTTTTAATTATATAATCTAGAATTTTGTTAAGAATTTAATTTGAACTCATCAGTCTCTTAATTTAGAATCTATTCTTTCCCTTCTTTGAAAATTGGGGCAAGAGTTGCTCTTTTCTGTAGTCTTTTCACCACAAAATTTCAAAGATAAATGATAATTAGCAATTAAATCTGCCCTTTTTTCCAGTTCTTAGGAATGTAGTTTGTCTAGATGTATGCCTTAAATTTATTAAGGATATCAAGGTATTTTTTTTATTATTGCCTTATTTCATGTTTCAATTTCCTACTTGTTAGGATTACTAAGTGAGAACTGAGGTTGTCTGGACAGTGACAAGGTGAGAATTCAGGTTTTCTGGACAATTACAAGGTGAGAACTCAGGTTGACTTGATAGAGGGGGCAAGCTCATTGGCTGGGGTGGTTCTTCCCAGAAGCCCTTGCATTATCCCACACCCATTCTCTGGGAGGATAAAAGAGACAGCACTGGGCGCAGAGAGCAGATCGGCCTGGAGAAGGATAAGAGCTGGAGGAGATTCAGAGCCAGGATTCAAGAGAAGACTCTGAATTGCATCAGGCTTGACGGGGCTCTCTGCAGGAAGGGAAGTCACTTCTTTGGACAAGAGTTAACAGCAACTGCCTGGAGACAACGGTTCATTACAGGAAGAAGAATCTGTTGGAGAGATTTGAGTAGAAGACACAGCAGATCTCTTCCCAGAGAGCGATCCAGCAGCTTCTAGAGACGACAGCTCACTATAATTTGGCGCCCAACGTGGGGCAAGGACTTTTGCTTATCCTGACAAGAGGAGCTAGACCAGACCTTCACAATTTGGCGCCCGAACAGGGACAGACACAGTCCTGATTCCAGTGGAAAAGCTTCCAATCTAGATCTCAGTCTCTCTGACCCAGAACCGTGAGTAACGAGGAAACTTTGTTAAAGATTAAGTGAGCGTGCTAATAGATAAATAAGGAACTTAACTTGTTAAGGGCTAAACCAGGAATCTCTTATAGCTGAAATGGGGCAGATGTTAGCTATATTCAATCCCTGGACCTCAGCCGACTCATCCCCAGCCCCAGAAGCAACCTCAGCTCCACCCCCATTCAGGAGTGGTACTATAGAGAGTATAATCAACATAATTGAGGAGCAGAGTTTACTTGTAACCTGGGTACAGATTGCTAAACTCTTGGCTGCATTAAGACACACATCCCCTTGGTTCTTAGAGGAAGAAAAGATAGATGTAGATAAATGGAAGCTAGTGGGATATGAGATGAAAGAATTTCAAGCAAAAAATGGGCCTCGTTCAATTTCTGCAGAAGTATTTTATATCTACAACATAGTTCAATTAGCCTTAAACTATCAAGCAAGTTGTAGGAAAAGGAAAAGTTCTAAAAATGAACAGAGGAGGAAGTGTGAGGAAAAAAGGAAAGATCAAGATCTTTTCCTAGAGCAAGAGGATTTAAATGAGGAATTATGGTATGATTCTCTTGAAGAAGCTTCAACCCTGCCTAGAGAACAGATTATTGACAGGCCCACATCAACCCCACCTTCAGAGATGGAGGAAGAAAGAGGGGAAGAGGCAGAAACACAAACAGAATTGCCTGTGAAGAAGCCTAAGCCTATGACAAGATTAGAAAAAGCATTGGTTAAAGCTAAGAGAGAAGGACAGGATATAAGTGATTTTATACATGCATATCCTGTGATTGAAAATACTGACTCTGTAGGTAAAAAAAGGAGAAGATATGCACCTTTAGATTTGAATAAAATTAAGGATTTGAAAAAAGGTTGTACCCTTTATGGGGCTACATCAGCTTATGTCAAAATGTTACTAGATGGTTTGTCTTATGAAGTCCTAACCCCGAATGATTGGAAATCCATAGCAAGGACATGTCTGGAACCTGGAGAAAATTTATTATGGCTTGCGGAATTTCATGAATTATGTAAAATTCAAGTCAGATGCAATTTGGAAATAGGAGTTAACACACAATTCACTTTTGAGCACTTAGCTGGTGAAGGTCAATATGGAGAGAATTCGGAACAGATTAATTATACCATGACAATATATGAGCAAATTGCTAAGGCTGCAATAAAAGCTTGGGGTGTCCTTCCTGGACAGAAAGATCGTGGAGAGGCTTTCACTAAAATACAGCAAGGTCCCAATGAACCTTTTGCAGATTTTGTGGGACGTTTGCAAACTGCTGTCAAAAGAACTATTGGAGAAAATTCAGCTACAGAAATAATGACCAGACATCTGGCTAAGGAAAATGCCAATGAGATTTGCAAAAGAATTATATGGGGATTAGACAAAGATGCTCCTTTAGAGGAGATCATAAGACGCTGTGCTACAGTGGGAACAAATGCTTTTTACACCCGGACAATGATGAACATGGAAAGACAGGGTCCCTCCTGGCAAGGGCCTTCTAGAGAAACTCGGCGATGTTTTCAATGTGGAAAAATTGGACATCTAAGAGCTCAGTGTAGGTATGGAGATACAGTGAGAAGACAGGGTGAAAGAAGACCTAAAACCCCATGTCCAAAATGCAACAGAGGATTCCATTGGGCATCAGAGTGTAGAATAATTCAGGGAAATGGGATGAGGAGCCCAGGTCCAGGGCCCCAGGCAAAAAAGACTTGGGGCATGATGGCAGCTGATGTTACACCTAAAGAGCCTTTAGAAGGTCAGGACTCTGATTTGATCAACCAGCAGAAAAGTAATCACATGGTAGAAAGGGATTACCCAATCAGTCAACCAAAAGGCAATCAGATTGCAAAAATGGATTACACTTGGGGAGAATACAGGCCTTTTAAACCAACAGGGCTGTGTCCAGTGCAAACAATTCCAATGTAATTGCCAAATGATGAGAAGATATTTAGAAAGTGGTAAATAGAAGGTAATTAGATAGGTTAACTGCCTGGGAGAGAGGGTTTGCTTGTATTTCTTCAGCAGGAAAAGGAATCAGATGGGTGCCAACGAGTCATATTCACCTTGTCCATCAGAGAGAGACAGAAAAAGAGAAAGACCTCAAAATAAAGGAGAAGATCTAAGAAACATCTGACACTGAAAGAGCATGGATAATAAGAAGACTGTTAAAGAACTTTAAAAACCAGCAGGAATCATTGGACTTCCTCACACAAGATGAGACTAATGGACAATGGACTTATGGACATTTATAAATTTTCAATTTATGATTATTTGATTGTTACTTGTCATATACTTCTAGCATGTATTATGTTACTATGTTACTATGTGCTTATGTAATTTATGTAATTATCTGTAATACTTCCCATATTGATGGATTTATGTTTCAAGGTCATTTATGTAATTATCTGTAATACTTCCCATATTGATGGATTTATGTTTCAAGGTCATGACTGTCCTATGTTCTAAATCAAAAGAAAGGGGGAGATGTTAGGATTACTAAGTGAGAACTGAGGTTGTCTGGACAGTGACAAGGTGAGAATTCAGGTTTTCTGGACAATTACAAGGTGAGAACTCAGGTTGACTTGATAGAGGGGGCAAGCTCATTGGCTGGGGTGGTTCTTCCCAGAAGCCCTTGCATTATCCCACACCCATTCTCTGGGAGGATAAAAGAGACAGCACTGGGCGCAGAGAGCAGATCGGCCTGGAGAAGGATAAGAGCTGGAGGAGATTCAGAGCCAGGATTCAAGAGAAGACTCTGAATTGCATCAGGCTTGACGGGGCTCTCTGCAGGAAGGGAAGTCACTTCTTTGGACAAGAGTTAACAGCAACTGCCTGGAGACAATGGTTCATTACAGGAAGAAGAATCTGTTGGAGAGATTTGAGTAGAAGACACAGCAGATCTCTTCCCAGAGAGCGATCCAGCAGCTTCTAGAGACGACAGCTCACTATACCTACTGACCAGTTAGGTCCTGTCTTTCCAGCACAAAAGCAATTTTCTATGCAGAGAAAAGAAAAGCAATAGATACATAAGTGGTTTTCTTTTCTCTATTTTTGTTCATCATTATCCCGTGTTCCTTGACCACTATTGTTATCTTTTCTTTCATCTTCTTTTCTACAACATGAATTTTTTTAAATAAACATTTGTTAGTCTTAATTTTCTTTACTAGCTTAAGATTATTATGAATTTTAGTCTTTCACATAGTATTATTAAAGGAACACAGCAAACTTTTACTTTGTTCCTATTTTCTTTGCATCTTTTAAAAATTAATTAATCGGTGAGTTCTTTGCACAGCCACAAATGTCTCCAGTCAATTCATCTTTTGCCAGCTTATTGGAATTGTTTCTCTTATGTTCTCAAAATTTTATTTTTAAGATTCTCCCATTTTGTCTAACTTCTTTGACAGAATTTTATGTCAGAGGTGACATACTTATCCTTTCTCTAAAGTCTCTGAATTCCATTCTTCCTGGCAAGTGAATTCTTACCAATACTTGTTAGGTGTATCCCATCTCTGGCAAAGAATAATCCACTGCTATTTTAAAGCTATGTTTCAAAAATCCAAATCCTACTCTCATTCTTTTTTCAAAATCTAATGAGTGACAACAAGAGCATAGGAGAACATGGTAGACCAGTGAGACAAAATACTTATCAGGATTATATCAGGGACTCTCCTTATCAAAGACCACCTAGAGAAAAAGGTAACAAGGAAGGCAAAGAGAACCAAAGAGATAAGACCCAGAGTCAACTGCCACTCAAATGTCCATATTTCTGTAACTTCAATTACCAATGGAGACACCTACATAATCCTAAACCACAAGATGGCAAAGAAACAAAAGTAATAGGACTATCACCTAAGAATATTCCTGTTCCTGAGAATGAGTAGAATAGGTGTAAATAAATGCCAGTTTACCTTCTCTACCATCATCCAGTTTAGTCATCATATAAGCAGAAAGAATATTAAATTCTGCCAATAATTTTAAATTGAACAAAACATTTGTAACAGAAATCCTAAGTGCTTGCTTTTGCTTGTGACCATTTAATAAGAATTCTCTACATTATCTATGCAGCTGGAGTTTTTATTATTTTCACCTGAAGAAGTCTGTTTTTGTGAATGACAAACATATTTTTGAAAAATTCCAGTTTCTCAATATACCTTAAAGGTTTTTAAATTGTTTCATATATAATCATGTTGAAATTTTTAAGAATCTCATTTTTAGTTTGTATAAAAATATACCAGATTTTTTAAAATCCATAAGCTGCAAATTGTTATTAAAGATCTTTAATCTTGTTAATAAAGATCTTTAAATAAATAAGTTTTTTAAAAGTTTATTTATGGATTGATTGCCTTAGGGGATACATTCCTCAGGAAGAATCTCCTTATGTTATTGATGTCAGGTTGACAAACAGTCCTCTCACTACCCCATCAATGTGGAGTCACCAACCACCTACTAAATGAATCTTTTGCTTCTGGGCATTACTGAAGGATCTCTTTCCTGACAGCTTCTGATATTTATATCATGTTACTTGAAGCACAAACTATAGTTTCCTCCTCAATAGGTCAATCTATGCCCTTTATGGGAGAACCTCTTATCTATTTCTTAGGTCCAAGTAATCATTTTTTTTTTCTTCTTTGTGTCACATTTTTCTGCTAACAGAGACAAGATTCCCATTCATTTGTTTAGATCATTTTTCTTTAGTTTTATCTTAAAGCCCTTTCTTTAATATATTTCAAGTGACCTGGAATTTTATTATTATGAGAAAATGCAGATACTAATGGAGATCAGCAATGGTTTGTGATATACAGTCTTAAAGAAGAACTAGGAATACTGAGAGATACACATACAGTTCTCTTTCTGTATCACTGCTACCTTTCAACTTCTTCCAGTTTTAAACAAAACAAAATTTCATTCTTTCTATTAACTTGAAAAATAGATTTAGTAATCCCATTTATAGTTTCTTCTAAGATGAAAACCAGTCTCCATTTTGACCATATATAGCTACTTTTTAGCTGTTGCTAAAAAGCAAATATCATTCACTCTAGAAGAGTTTCTCCAAATTCTTTTTGCACTATATTTTTTCTAGAAGCATTATCTTCAGACTATAGGCACTAATTTTGGTAGATCTTGTGGCCATCTTCCATGATAAAATGATATGGTGAACTTTTGCCTATACATATTGCACATTCATTGTTGCAACTTAATGGTATTATATTTATAATTTATTTCTTCTTCCTTTTCTGGGGAGATGAACCAAGATTGTTCAACCTTATTCTGTTGGCAATTAGTAGCTTCCTGCAAAAGGCCAAACTATTTTCTCACATTCACGATAATATATCATTTAATCAAATTGTTGGTCTGATAACTAATATAGGACCAAATTATTGCATGTCTTTGTATCATGTTCAATATGAAAAAATCTATGTATGGCCCAGACTGACAATAATGAAAACTGACAACATCTATAATAGCTACATTTACAATCAGAATCTTAACTCTGGTTAATGAGCTCAAGAACATAAAATAATAAGAATTCAATTATATGTAGATTGCTTTCTCCAGCATATTTTTATGTTGAAATTACCTTTATCCAATTTTATAACAGTTTCACTAAAAAGGAATATGAAATATAAAACAACATGGAGTTGTTTTTTTTTGGGGGGGGAGGGTGTTTCCTTTAATGAGTTCAAGATATTTTCACTAAAGTAGATTTATTATTGTTCATTTTTTTTCCTTTTTTTGTCTCTAGAATTGACCTATGATGTGTTTTATTGTAAATGAGTCAAAATGCTAAATTTTCCTGCATGAAAATTCTTTTCTTAAATATTTCATAAGCAAATGAGAGCCAGAAGGACCTGAGACACTAAGTTCTTAGGAGCATTGATCTAGAACCAGAAGTGACTTCAGAGATCTAGTACAATCCCTCTAATGTACATATCTGGAAACCAAGAACCAAAGAGTCCCCAACAAATTTTTAAACTCAATTTGGCTTCTCTCTACCAGTGTATACACCATTAGGCTATAACATTCTACTGTTAGCGTTCCTGGAGTGAACAAGAGAAAAAGAGCATTAACGTGAATTTCCTGACAATATTTCAGCATCGAATTTCAATTGTTGATTTTTTTTTTAAAGCATGGATGATTGTGAGTTGAATATACCTTTTACTCAAGTCAATTCCAATTGAATCTATAAATATGCATAAGTGTACATTGTGTTGGGCACTGAGAAAGCAAAGACAACAACAACAACAAAAAAAAAATAGCCCCTTTCCTCTAGAAGCTAACATTCTTCTGGGACATGTTATGCCTTTCTTCATAAGAGTTCAGAGTTATGGGGAAGGATTCCAAGAAGATGATGGAGCTGATTAAAAAATTCAAGCTCTCCAGATTTCCTCCATAAACAAAACAAAATTGAAAACTAAATAAGGCAGGGGCAGAACAGAAATCCTGGAACAATGTGGAAACAAAGATTCTCAGGACCTTTCAGCCCCAGGAAGGAAACTTAAGATACATGAAGTGCAAAGGAGAAAGAACCCAACCATAGAAACTTATTATGGGAATAGGGAAGACAAGGGTTAGTCTTCAGAGGAAATCAATGAGGTTTAAAAAAAAAAAAAAAAAAAAAAAAAAAAGCTCTTCTGCCCCAAAGAGTATTGTTAAATGGCTACTTGCCCAGAAAGAATTTATAGAAGAACTCAAAAAAGATTTCAAAAATCAATGAGAGAAATTGAAGAAAAACTAAAAAAAATACAAACTATTCAAGGAAAACAAGATTATGGGGGAAAAAAAAGTCAACCAACTAGAAAAGGAGATCCAAGAGTTTTAAATTAAAAAAAAAAAAAAAAAAACATTTTGAAAATTAGAATTGGGCAAGGGGAAAGCCAGTGAAGTTATAAGAGACCAAGAAATAGCAAAAATATAATCTAAAAATTGAAAAGAATATAAGAGAAAGTAAAACATCTTAAAAGAAAAACAACAGGCCTAGAGAATAGATCAAAAAGAGAAAATGTAAGAATAATTGTACTACCCTAAAACTGTGATCAAAAAAAAGAAACATAACACAATTATACAAGAAATAAAGAAAATTATACTGTTGATCCATTGGCTTGACACATAATCAGCTATGTGAGACGTATCAATCAATAGGAAAAAACCTGAGCATCTTCTTAGTTTCATTTTTACTTATTTCTAATGAAAACTCTTAAGAGTTGGAAAAAAAAACAACCCTGTAAATCATGCACACTCAGAAGCAGAATAAGCTGAGAGAGAAATGCAAAGACCAGGAAACACAGCTGCTATTGTATTTACATAAATTTATATCCTAGCCAGTGAAATGCTTGAAGGAGTTTGAGGCAACTGTCCAGAGAGAATAGAACAATAGAATCTTAGAACCAGAAGGGACCTTTGAAGTCACCTAGCACAACCTCTTCCCCAAAGCATGAATTATTTCTGTGACATCCTTGACAAGTAGTCATCCAGCATCTGTTTGAAGACCTCCAGTGGTATAGACCTCACACCTCACCAAAACAGCCCATTCAATGAATGTTCTGACAGTTCTAATAGGAGGCCTGCATTATGTTAAACCAAAATCTGTTTTCTGGTAAAATTTATCCACCAGGCTTAATTCTTTTCTTTGGAACATAGGGGAAAACACAAAACAAAAATAACCAACTAATAGAATTTCCCTTCTGTGTAAAAAATCCTTCAGATATTTAAAGAGGTGATCACATTCCTACTCTCTTTGACAGAGATTATCATTACCATTTCCTTCAACTAATTCTCAAATAGCATATTACTATTTCTGTACTAATTGTCTGGTTCCATCATCTTTCCTTGAAAGTTACCTAAAAATTTCACAGATTATCATAATAATCTCTTCCTCAGTACTACTTTGCCTTTTAAACAAATTAGGGCCTTCACATGGCCTAAAATAAGATCTATTGTTGATATTCAATCTCTCCTATTAATATGGAAATGGCTATATATATATATATATGTAAATATTTGTTGTAGAGAATTTCAATGAAATTGATACACATGAATATAAGACCAAGATACTACAAAGCCTCTGGGACTGCAGTAGCGTAGGGACTCCCTTAAATAATACAGATTACAATCTATTTGTATATTGATAAAGATCAATAGTGCCATGAAACTTGTGTTCTAAAAAATTCAACAGCTGAGGACCAGCATTTTGCTGATAAGCCTCTCAAAACATAGCTAATCTCTTCCTTTGATGGCAATCTATTAGTGGTCTGGTAATCAAAGAAAGTCATTTTCATCTAGTAAAACCTGCCAGCATCTGTGATACTCTTGCATAGCAAAAGACCATCAGAACAAGAGATATCACGATCCTTCAAAATCTCCATAGCAACAATACTAAACCTAATCTTAAAGAAGAAAGGAGGGAAAGTATAATGGTAAACCCCTAGATGACAGTCAGGAGATCTAGATTCTAATTGTAATTCTGCAATTAACTAATTATGTGATCATGGGCAATTCACATAGTCTTTCCAGTCCTTCATTTCATGAAAGTCTGGTAAAATGAGAGGATTAAACAATTTAAAAGGTCATTTCTAGATTTTATTTTTTTTAATGAAATCTAAAAAAAAAGGAAATTATGTAAGATTTTATCTGTATACATGTGATTGTTAAATGAATAGCTGTTTTCAAATATATTATATGTGTTGTGACCATAGTAAAGAAAAAAAGTCCTTAGAATACCATTTCCTATAATACTGGGGATTCAAAAAACATCAATATTTTGGAGGAATTCCCTGATATTATGTTCAGGAGACTATATGTCTGAATGATGACATTGCCAGGCAAGGATTCTGATTGGTGAGGAGTCTCCTTTCTGATAGGAACTTTAAAAAAAGAGCATAAGGGTTGTTGAAAGTAGGGAGATAGAGATGGAGGTTGCATTCAGCAGAAAAGAAGGAAAAAGATTGTGTGGTTAAATCTGTGATGGCATCCATGAAACATAGAAATAATAATAGAAATAACAACAATACTAATAGGTGATGATGATGGTAGGATTTAAACAATGATTTACATATATAATCAGAAGAAAAAAAATAGAAGCCTGACAGATGTGGAACAAGTTAGACAAAAGCACTCAGTAGGTTATAGCAGATCTCTATGTTATCTACCCAAAGATGAGAAGAATTGGAAAGACTGACTCTTTCTCCCTCTCAATTCCCCATATAAAATAATTTCCCCACCATTGTGTGAGTTTTCTTTGGGAGAAAGTATTTGTTTCTATATGGGCAATGAAATGGGGACTTGAGTTATATATGTTTACTTGAAATGACCCCAAAGCATTCCACACTAAACCTGAAGCAAACAAGAAATTCCAGAGGTAAGGAGGATCCAAGAACCATTTGTAATATTCAAACAATTTCCAACAGTTATAACGATCAACTGCAATAGCTCACAAACTTTGTCTGGTTCTTCTAAACCTGGAGGGCTTGTTTTGATTACAGACCCAGTAAAAATTGTTATATGGGAAATGACTTAAGTTTAGAGAGGCTCATCATCAAAAGATTATTCATCAAGTAGTAAATTTTGGAAGACACAAAAGCTCATGAAATTATCTATTAAGGTCTAGATGAGTTGCAAGCTCTTTAAGTAGAGAATTCCCCATATTCATGATATCCCCGGTCTTCTGAAATATTTGGAGTAAACATGATTGGATATCTGATATTCATCAATTTCATCATAATCCTCTGCAACAACAATTATGTAGGGTCATTTCAAATGCTAATATGAGACTCCCAGCAATTCGTGGGGAAAAAAAGGCTACTTTTTAAAAATAAGTAATAGCTTTTTATTGTCAGTTTCTTGGACTGAGGAATAAAATGACATCATAGAAAATTAGGGCCAAAGGAAAAAAATGTCTGTTTTTGACTTTTCAAACAGAAGGTCTTAAGTACCTTGTTATTCCAGTCAAAAAACGTGACAATATACAGTAATTGCAGCATTTTTTTTCCAGATTGTTAAGCAGCCCAATTTTCAAAGATAGACTTTTTTATAATAACGCTTATACCCCCATTGTCAAGTCTAAAGTAAACATTTTGTGGTTCACTTCAGCACATGGTTTTATCACTAATAATCAAATACCCCCACAAAGGAAAGCTAATATTCCCACCACATTTACTTTTGCCATACTTTTAACAGTCTCTGCTTCAAAGTCTCAGAAGCTAATAGATTGTAATAGATTCCAGTGATACTTAGAAAGACTGCTGGTTAGAAAACTTTTACAATTTCATACAGTGTCTAGCAGTGGGAACTAATCTCATCTTCTTTCACAGTGGAGATCAACCTGAGGTAGGATCAACAACAAGATAGGTTTCCAGATCCCTTAATCTTTAGCAGATTTATGTGTAATCCCTCTGATGTTCAATTCAAGTAAAGCTGTATCTAAGAAGGCAGCTACTTAAAGCATTCTCCTGTCTAAAGTCAGCCAGCTGTCCAGATAATGGAACAGTGAACTTCACTTTGCTTTTAACAATTTTGCTGAAAAATTCCATCCTCCTCACCCTCAATTTTCTATTTCTACTAAACTTACTGCTCTAATGATTTAGTAGTTCTTGTGTCCAAAAAAAAAAAAAAAAAAGTAACTATGGGCCATTTATTTTCAATATTATGGCTCTGCAGCTGTGGGGGGAAAATAATAGAAAGCTAACTTCACTATCATGAGGAGTTTGGAATTAAAATCCTCTCATGCTGTCCATAGCAAGGCTTGACCAAACTATTTTTTCTGTCCAATATTCCAGAAAAAAAATAAATTAAAAATGTTTCAAATAGAAATTCTTCAAACTAAGTACTTCTTTGATATATTTTATTTATCTTTTGTTTTGTCAGTCAGAATGATGGAGTAGATGGTGGCCTCAAATTCAAATAGCTAGGTTCAAATTCTGCCTCTGACACATAAGAAATAGCTATGTGAACCAGAACCAGTCATTTACCCTTTTAGGCAACTATTAACTTTGAAAAATATCTAAATTTTTAAAAAAATTATCTGCACTAGAAAAAAAATAGTTTCGTACTTAGGAATTTACTATACCAATGAAATTACAATTATTCCTTCCATATAGCAAGAGAGGAAGTATCCCCATGATCTGAAAATTTCTTCCAAAAATTTTGGTCCTTGCTTTGTATCAGAGAAGAAATCTGATTTTTTTTTTTTTTTTTTTTTTTTAATGGAATGTACCTTATTGCAAAATTTGGGTTAAGCATTTCATCATAGGCTCAATGTCATCTGCTGGCCTTTGTATGTCATCTGCTCTTCCAAAATTTCTGTTTAATTTCTTATGCTGACCTGCAATATATTGAAAACATGATGAGTAAAATTGTCCTTTGAAAGGGATTACTGTACAGGTTCAATCCCTATCCCTATATGAAAATATTTTAGGAAAACTGAGTTATTTCATATCAAAAGTAGGGAATCTCTGGCCTGTGGGCCTCATACAGCCCATGAAATCATTCACTTAAAGCAATCTCAGGCAATGATGATGAGTTAAAAGCTAAGTAAAATAACCTTACAATTCTTGAGTTCTACAAGTTGATAATTTTGTATTGCCCATAATGTTATAAATATCCAAATGTCCCTTCACAAAAAAAAAAAAAAAAAAAAGGTTCTCCACACCTGATATATGGGTTCAAAACATATACTTTTAAATTATAACTCTTAGAGCTGTAATGGAGTTTAGAGAAAAACTAGTTCAGCCTCCTAGTTTTATTCTTGTATTTATTTATTTTAGTAGATTTTATTGATGCCTTTTATTTTTATATCAGTTATTTCCAGATTACCTGCAAGCCCAAATAAACAAAGTACTAGATCTTCCTTATTACAAAAAAGCCAGTTAAGTAAAACCAACCAATAAAAGGACTGTTTGAAAATGTTTCCACACCATTCTGTTTCTGTATTCTACTATATCTTTATGAAAAAGAGAAAAGTACATTATAACCACTTGTTTCAGTGTGATCATGTTACTCTCCTATTTAATAACCTCCAGTAGTTTCCAATTACTTCCAGAATCAAATAGAAAATCCTTTGTTTGGCTTTTAAAATCCTTATAATCTGTACTCCTCCAATTTTTACAATCTTCTCATACTTTATGATCCTCCAGGTACCATGTAATCCAATTATACTGGCCTCCTTGCTATGGTTCATACTAGATGTTCTATCTTCCCAATTCCATATATTTTCAGTTGTCATCCCCTATATCCAGAATTATCTCACTCCTCATCTCCAAATCTTGGCTTCCCTGATTTCTTTAGGTCTTAACTAAAATCCCACTTTCTTCAAGAAACCTAGCACCCTTTAATGATAGTTCCTTCCCTCTGAGATAATCTCCAGTTTATTTATCCTGTATTTATTGTGCTTGTACATACTTGCTGGCAATTTACCTCCACAATTAGATTATAAAATCCTTGAGTGCAGGAGGGATTGTTTTTGATTTTCTACTGTATCCCAAAACTTTCCATCATGTTTGGAATATTTTATTAAATAGGCACTTAATAAATGCTCTCTACAATCAAGATATTTATTACAATTCTTTAGATTTTAGCTTCCTCTGAGGGATCCTTTCATTTACATTATCATAGTCATTCCATATATTATTCTCCTAGTTCTGCTTTTTTTTTCATTCTGAACACAAGATCATAGATTTAGAAACTTAGAGGCTTATGTTTCTCTGAATTCTTCATATTATTTTGCTCAAAGCAAATATTCCATTATACTCATATACTATAATTTTTTTTGCCATCTCTCAATTGATCTGCACTCATTTTGTTTCCAGTTTTTTATTAATAATTTAGGACCTTCCTTCCTGATATTGCTCTTGTGTACTCAAGAAAATACATACTTTTAACTATAACACTTTAATGTTGCATATAACAAAAACTAGGGACTGTTTTTTTCTTCCAATGTAAGCAATTGTTACCCCAACTGGGATAGTAAGTTGCTAATGGGACAAATGGGGTCTTAAAACAATCCAAACAACTAATATTCAAGTGTCCTGTATAACCTTGAGGAAGTGCTTAATATTGTTGAATCACAATTCTTTCATCAAAAAATAGATAGTGATTTGGGCCCTGAGTTAAATAGGAAGAGAAGATTGAACTGGATCCCATTAGTATATTTCACAGAACTTCAAATGATCTCAGCTGCTTCTTGCCACAAAAGTCCATTTTCTTAACATCAGGATTCTTCCTGTAAGAATCATAGGAAGTTACAGTCTCAAAAGAACAAAATTTCAGATGAACCAGAGGGCACTGAAAACACATATGCTGTGGATAAGATCTCTACAGCCTATTACCAACACTGATACATGTGAAAAGTGCCAGAAAAGTTATCATGCACATGGAAAAGAAGAAAAGGAAGAATGTTAATAATGACAATGATATTTATGTAGTGTCTAAAAACTTGGGAAATGCTCTACAGATGATTCTTACATCCACCCTGTCCAGCTCTTCATGACCCCTCATGAACTCTAATTGACAACTTTTCTGGACAAAGATACTAGAGTAGGTGCCATTTCCTTTTCCAATGGCAAACAAATTAAGTGATCTGCTGAAGGTCACATAGAAGGCTACCTTATTGATTTGTACTCTAAAATCAAGATATTTATTACAATTCTTTAGATTTCAACTTCCCCTTAAGGTTTCCTTTCACTGATATTATCAGAGTCATCCCATAGTTCTTTCTTATTTTTGCTTTTTTCATGGTGAATCCACAAGATTATAGATTTAGAAATAGAAAAAAAATTAGAGGTCATATAACACAAGTTCTCATATTTCTCTGAATTCTTCATATTATTACTTTGTACAAAGAAAAATTCCATTATACTTATATTCTACATATTCCTAACTGATAAAAAGATGGCTACTCATTTGCCAGCAATTTATCTCCGCTCTTAGATTATAAGATCCTTGAAGCCTCATTTGAACTCAGGTCTTCCTCATCCCAAGCCAGCACTCTATCTTCTGAGCCATCTAACCACCTCAAAGGTATATAATACATACACAATTATCCTCAGTCTTTCAAATGAGAATACTGAAATTCAGGGAGATTATGTTTTGCCACATGATCTGGCTAATGTCAGATAGTGGATTAGAACCTTGATAGACCCAATTGCAAGCCTAGTATTCTATGTGGAATGCCATGCTGCATTAATAAACATAGAGAGAGCTGAGGGCTGCCCTGGGAACTATAGAATTCTGAAAAGTACCAGAGAAAAATCCCAGCCCATTAATAGATATCCTAGGGCAGAGATATAGAAAAATATGGACAACAATCATGCAAAATGTGAAGGCATGACTGCCTTGTGATCTAAACCAGTGAAGTAAGTGCCCTTACCAGTGAGGCTATGGATCTGATAAAATATTAATGTGAATAATAATAATTAGCATAAATATAGTGCTTTTAAAGGTTACAAAACACTTTAGAAATGTTATCTCATTTGATCCTTACAACAAACTTGGGAGGTAGATCCTATTATGACATTTTGCAGATGAGAAAATTGAGGGGAACAGACATAAAGGACTCACTCAGAATCACACAATTACTAATTATCTGAAACTTCAGGCCTTCTTGATTCCAAATCCAGTACCCTATCCACGGTGCAATCTAGTTATAGGAAGTATGTAAGGATAAACTGGAATGAAAAGAGGTATGTTTTTAATAATACATATTTTAATAAACCTATATGTGTTAATAAGACTATACACTTTTAACTGCACATTTATATTTATATATCATTCTTTTCAATAAGGTCAATGTCAAGTTACTATTGACTCAAAAAAGGAGAAAATTGCCAATGGCACAACTGTAAATGTTCCAAAAACAAAAGGGCAGGCATCCAAAGCCACCTTGTAATTTTTCAAAATCGTCATCTTAATATCTTTTGATCACTTAGCAATTATTGAGTGTCTACTATGTGTCAGGCTCTATGCCAGGACTGGTAATATACAAAGATAAAAACAAAATAGTCTTTGCCTTTCCAGGAGCTTACATGCTACCAATGGAGAAAATGTGGATATACAAAAGTAAGTACAAAATATATCCACAGATACACAAAGTAATTCTATGTGAAGGTAGAGAGAGAGAAAGATGAAAAGACTAACATCCTGGGAATCTGTAAAGGTGTCAGCAGGAGGCTCCAGAGTTGTAAAAGAAGTTATATCTTCTAAAGCTCAAAGGGAAAGGAAAGATGAACAGAATAAACATTTATTAATCACCTATTATGTGTCAGACATGTCATTTACAAATATTATGTCATCTGATCTTCCTAACAACCCTGGGAAGTAGGCACTATTATTATCCCCATTTTACAATAGAGGAAACTGAAGCTGAAGTTTTCTTGTCTAGGTTTACAAAGCTGGTAAATATCTAAAGCTAGATTTGAACTCAGATCATCCTAACTCTAAATCCTCAGAGGTGAGAACAAAGTGTGCAGGAGCATCTGGGACCGCCTATGCAAAGAATGGAGACAGAAGATGGAGTGTCATATATGAAGAATAGTAAGTAGAATAATTTGACTAGATTGAGAAGTTAGGTTTCCACTGGTATTGTCAAAACAGGATGAAGGGAGAGGTTAATTAAATATATCATTGCCACATCTCCAACCCATTACCATCTGAGTCAAGTTGCTGACTGAACAACAAAGTTCCTGACAAAGGGACCCAGGCTTCAACCAACCCAAATTGGCTAGGGTCACAGGGCACAAACCTTTTGACATATGGAATGGGCAAATAAAAAGGATTATAAATCCAATTAACTCAGATTGTAAATCCGACCAATTATAACTCTAACTATAAATCCAGCCAATTGTAATTAATTCTGACTGAAATTCAGCCAATCTGCACCTTGAAGCAAAGAGTAAGGAACCAAATCAACAGTATAAGTTTGTTCCCATTTCAGTAATCAGTATGTGTCTCTCCAGTGAGCACCCTGATTCTCATGAGAATCACTGAGTAAAGGATTCTTCTCTGATTCTAAAAGAGTAACACTACTCCTGGACTTAACTTGCCACTGGGAAGCAGTAGGCAGTGGCAGCTCATCCCAAGCTTATTCCCTAACCCTACCGAATTTCAGAGTCTTTGTCAACAGTGTATAATAATACTGTGAAAAGTAGGATGAAGCCATATTGTAAAAGGATTTAAATGTCAAATAGTATCCTAGTTTCCACATCCCATAAAAATGGGGGAAAATAATTGCTCAGCATCTTTCTTCTTCAGCAAGACCAATCACTTCAGCTGCACAGAGATGGTTATTACCTTGACCTTGACATTATCCACAAGTTGTTTCACCTTCACAATCCATAAAATTATAATGCCACAGTTTCTTAAATAAGGCATTGCCACAACCTCCAGTTCTATCACTAACTTCTAATCCACTCTCCATTTACACAGCTGCAAAACTGATATGTCAAAAGTACAATTAACTATATTAGGCTAAAGTACCATGGTCAGGAAATGGCATTGATTAAGAACAGATCTTATGTTAAAAAGCAAGACTTAGCAAAGGACCTTTTTGGTGTTTTTGATTCCTATTGAATAAAGATAGTTAAGAAAGCTGAATAACTGGAAACACAAAACTGGCCAACCTCCAACTCTCTTGAATGAGAAGCCAATCAGCTCTATCTTCAATAAAAATGGGTGTGGGTGTGTGTGGGTGTGTGTGTGTGTGTGTGTGTGTGTGTGTGTGTGTGTTTGTATGTATCAGAGACAAAGAGACAAAGAAGTTGAAAGTACTTTGTGATGACAGGTGAAAATCCTTCAGCCTCAGTTTGAGTTTTTCAACCAAGGCTCAGACAATACACAAATACAGGCAGTTCACTAACATTTGGGGACCATTCTGACCTTTCTGTTTCAAGTCTGTAAATTTTAAAACTCAGTTCTTATCTAGCAAACTTTATACTCTCATATGTTTCAGTTAAAGCCACTCACATGACCAGCAGTGACTAGAGGATTGCAGCATTTTACATTTCCCCCTTTTTTCTCAGGTATTCTTGGTTCCAATAGACTGAGGGAAGCATTATCCAACAAAAGTAGAAAAAACATTGGCCTATTCTGTGAGATAAACAAAGCAGTGTTCTTGCCATAACTATTGCTCTCCTTCCACTCTTCTTCAACCATCAATATATGCACACCATGTTTTAAAAGATTAAGGAGATTATTATCCAGATAGAAAATAAGGGAAATCCTTGATCAAATGTCTCAAGTCTAATAAAGTATCTTATATTTTTAAAAGCTAGTACTTAGGATATAATCTTATTTTCCTTCTCCCCTACCAAATTGAGAGAAAAGGGAAGGGAGAGAGAAAGAAAGGTTTTAATTGACCTTTAAAGTCTCTATTATACAACCCCATGTGGTTGAATGTCCATTGCAAGTCTTAAAAAAGCTTAAATGTCTAATACATTTTGGAGGATATGAAATTGTTCCCAAGCATAGAAAGGAAAGAGAAGCTTAATTTATATATTCCCAGCCAAGTTGGAGGAAGAGTTAAAGAAGTAGTCACTCATCAAGTCATTGAAGTTTTTTATTTTTATTTTTTTAATCTGTTTATTAATTCAGGTAATGAATTTCTATAACCTCAAAGTTATAGAAAATAACTTTACACTCCTGGCTTGTAGAAACATCAACCACTGCATAGGAAATGAAGGATAAAGGAGAATCATCTTATTTTTAGTGAAGTTAAAAATAAGGAAAACGGATTTTTCACTCTATCTAAACATCTTATAAAAAGAAGTCATGCCCTCAGGATAGAATTATAAGAAGATTTTTTTTTTCTCTTAAATAGATAATTGTAAAAGTTAAAACATTAGCTCTAAAGCAATTTCTCTGAGGTGTTTTCCCAATAGAGCAACAATAATGTCATTTTCTCATACTGACCATGCAATGAATCCCACAGAAGTTTTTCCCACTGTTTTGTAGATTTACTTAAATTTTATCCAAATTAACCATCTACAAGACACCCAGATTCACTTGAAATAATATAGCCTGAGCTCTGAGTAATAAAGTGAAAGAAAATACTATTGATCAGATTCTAATTGTAACTGAAATCATTTTCAGGAATAATTGGAAGAAGGGAATAAAGAGAATCAATCAACTAAATTTTGATCTAAACACTACAGTAAAGGGTAAGAGAGAATTGAACTTAAATTCTTTTACTTTTCATATTAGACTGTAAGTTTCTTAACATCAGGAACTGTTTTGACTTCTCTTTGTATCTCTAGTAGTAATATATAAAAGGTGCTTAATAAATGTTTGTTGCTAATTTTCCCCCCAAAAGTAATCAAGTGGTAGATGATGTACTGATTATCATGTATTTCTTGAGGTGGATATACTGAAGAGAAGAAAATAGCTTCAATTTATAAATGGAACATAAAACATTTTCTTTCTACTCACTGTCTTACTAGACCATTGTTGACACCAGTAATCCTTAATATCATAAAACCATTCAGTGTTGGACCTCACAAAGATTTGGGTTCATCTAGTCTAATTCTTTCACTTTAGAAAGAGAATTAAGATTGTGGGATTTTAAACAGCTTATCTAAAGCCACGCTAATTAGTAGTAGGCTTGGGACTATGGCCCAAGACTTTTGGCAGCCAGTTGAGGGAACTATCTATCCCACAATACTCTGGTTCTACCCCTACATTCTGCCCACTTCATGGAATTAAAAAAATAAGTGGTATTCCTCTCTCATACTGCTTAGAACATAGGAAATATAATCAAGAATGAGGGATCTTATTTCCTAGTTAATCTCAAAAAATATTTCTTCTTGAGGAAGAAATAATGATTTTCCCAGAAGCTCACATGAAAACTTAAGAGGTTAAAATAGAAATTCAGCAAAGGATTTGAAGCTAATGGAAGAGCTCCCTTTCTGGAAGAGAACACCTTAATGTTGCTGGAGGGAGCTCTGTCAGGCTGTGGTGTGTGGAGATTTTTCCATTTGGCTTAGTCAATTACCACTGCAAAGTGACTAAAAACACTCTACCCTCTGGGAAAATAAAAGAAAAAACATACAAAACACTGCAGTTATGGTGGTGGCTACTAAGACTTAGGAATTTTTTGGAGGGCAGAAGGTGTCCCTGTAGGAGGTAGGTAGTGATGATCATTTTACATCTTGAAAGCACAAAACTACAAAACTGAACAAAGAGTGGCGAGATATTTCAGGTTTGACAAAATATATCTTCCCAGTCTTTCAATTTCTCCAGCATTAAGGGCTCTCAAGGATTACTTGCAGTCCATCTCTTGTTCATTGTTGCCATATAGAAAGAGGACACTTACTTTGGTCCACCATGATTTTTCAATTCAACTTTGACTACATTATACCTTACATCTGTTCTCTTCCTTTGCAGAGATCCCATTAACCTTCAGATTAGCTCTAAAATGCCCATTTTCTGAGTCACCACTTTCTGCTAAATGAAAAGGCATGGTATAGGTTACCAATATCACTCTAAGCCATTTGTCTCCCTTTTTTTTTTTTTTTTTTTTTTAAGTAGTTGAAGAGAAGTCTGTTAAAGAAGAATGGTTTTGCTGCCACCTGTACATAAATGGTATTCAAGAATCTACTCTGGATCTTTTTTCTTTTTTTAATAATGATCAATTTTGTACCTTTTCTGCTTTAGTTAAAAAACAACAAGTTTTCTGATCAGAATCCTTTCAGGAAAAGTTGTTTTCACTATCCAGGTAAAGAAATGGGGCCAGATTGAAAGGACATGTCAAGGACTTTGAAAATTAACAAGAATTAATAGGATCAGAGTCTTAGGCTATATCCAAACTCTAATAGCCTTAAAAAAGGTGAAAAACATTTAAGTAGTAATTATGAAACTAAACAGGAGTTGAAACCCAAGAGTAATGTTAAATTACATATGGAATCTATCCATTAACTAAGTAAAACTTTCTCTTTTGTACCCAATGATATTTATATTTTCCAAAGCCAGAAGGATCAAATTGGCCTTCTTTCTTCAAGATAATGTAGTTTTCCCAAATGTTTTATATGGCTTTATAAGTAGATCCTAATTTTAGGAAAGATTGATTAGGAAAATGGCTAATTAACAGTTCTGGGGAAATTCCTGACCCATTGCCAAAATGAGCTTATTTATTTTTGGTCCCAGGCTTATGCATTGGCTTTTGGGGCTAATAACCATGTGTTATAACAGTAGGGTACTGTTTTTATTGTCAAAATGCTGGAAAGAAATTTTTTCTCAACCTCTCTACATCAGTTCTTTTTAAAGATAAATGTGTACTATTCCAGTGAAGGAAAAAAGCAAGCATTTTAGCCTTTTGACATCTTATTTTTGCTCTACAAAGAATATGAATAGCAAGGTTAAATTACATTGTTAGCTAATTATGGAGAAGAAAGTTTTGAGTACTGTATTTTCCAGGTTATAGTATTTTAGTATTTTGATTATTAACTATTAGTTATTAATTAGCAGTATTAACTATTAGTGTAATAATTATTAATACTAATAATATATTATATAATATATAATTATTATACTAAAATATATTATTACACATTAATTATATATTAACAATATATAATTAAATATTAATATAATTATATAATATTATATTAATAATATATTATTAGTATTAACTATTAGTATTTTGATTCATTTCACTGAATTGTCTAGTTAATTCAATCTAAAAAAAAGTCTAACTACCTGACTGAAATGATTAATTTCTTAAGGGAATGGATGTTAAAAAATGTGCCAGGAACCCCACAGAAAAACAACTGTAATTAGGACATGACTTTTGGTTTCCATGATGCCAGTTTTAATTCAGACATCATTACTCCTTGCTGGATTATCAGTTGAGCCAACTATTTTAGTCATTCTGCAACAGTGTCCACTAAACGGAAACCTCTAGAAGTAAGAGATACTAAAAGATCAATCAAATAAAGTTTGCACATGTTAACCAAAAAAAAAAAAAAAAAAAAAAAAAAAAGGCACTTTCGATTGCCTCATACCCAAATGCTTACTCTTCTTTCTATCCCATACTTCAAGATCATACAATTAGTATACAATGATGGCAGACCCTGGTTTATATGTTTTCCAGGTTGAGAGAAGAAAAAAGATGCACATACATACATATATAGACACAAGTGACATAAAAATATGAATGTATATGTGTAGGTACATGCATGTTCACATATACGTGCATCTTTGATAGCTGCCCCATTGTGAAAAATTAACAATCTTAGAGCCAGAAAATTAACTATTGATACACTACTCTGGAACTTCCACCAATGTGGTAATCTTTTTTGTTCCCTTTTTTCCTCTCACAGTAAATGTTGGGTTTATATGTTATTCTTCCAAACAGCAAAGGTGCATTGGGGCAAGTCCAATCACATGGGATGTATTTTGCACCAGGGCTGGGGTAAAGGTTAGAGTCTTTTTAAAGAAATGTGAAGAGGACGGGGCAGCTAGGTGATGCAGTGGATAGGGCACCAGCCCTGCATTAAGGATGACCCGAGTTCAAATTTGATCTCAGACACTTAATACTTCCTAGCTGTGTGACCCTGGGCAAGTCACTTAACCCCAGCCTCAGGGAAAAAAAAAAAAAAAAAAAAGAAATTCGAAGAGGAGATAAGGAACTTCATTCTTTATGAATGGAGTCCCTGAAGGCTGCATGGTCCTTTTTTCTGCCCTTTTTAGTATATTCAATTTATAATAGCTGATAAACTAAGAAGATTCCTAAAAGGGAAGCCATCTGGGGTTTGGCTTGAGGGATACTGATTAGAAAAGCATTTTCAATATTCTGCTTTAAGATTACTCAACAAACAGAAACATTTGGATAAGGAATACTTTGAATCCTTCCCATTGATTTTATGCCTATATTACCTAAAACAAATCATCTATAAAATAAGAACATCAAACTCAAAGGCCTTTGAAGCTCATTGCAGATCCAGATAAATGATTCTATAAGCTTATAACATGCAAGTAAATGCTAGTCCTCAATAAATACTTTTAAAATTAATTGATTATGTCATAAGCTGTTATTGATAACTTTCATAATGAAGATGTCAAAATAATGCTAATGGGATAGAAAGAGATTAAAAAAAAAAAAAAGCACCAAATAACATTAAAAACAAAAACCATGATACCATGCTAGGTGTTATATAAGGTAAGGCATGTGTCCCAGTCCTTTACTAACCTATGATCAAAAGAGTCATAATCAATAAGGGAAAACTATTAAAAAGGAAATAAAGATGTATTTCTACTTACATCAAATAGGGTTTTTTGATTTTAGTATATATATATTTTAAAAGCTCTTAAAGCTTGAATGACTTAAATGATTAATAACACTTTTTTTTTGGCCTAAATCTGTGATTTCATCCAAGTGAGGACTTTTATTATAGAAACTCCCTCTACCTAAACTAACAAACTAACAACCACTTGTGTAATCTTAGGCACATTTTTAAATCTCCATGGCCCTCAGGTTATTCAACTATAAAAATGACTGGATAAAGGGACAGGCTTGCATGGCCCCTGGAGTGCCTTTCAGTTATAAATTCATGATTTTACATAGCACCATAATTAAAATTATCTGGGGGCACCAAGAGGTTAATGATTACACACAGCTTTAAAATGCTGTATGATTTACCACAAGCAGTTTATTCACAATGCCCTCTGCATTTAGGTAGGGGTGAGTAATATCAACACTTCAAAAATGAGGAAACTGAGACATGTAGAGGACACTTGCCAGTATTAGTGCTAGGATTTAAACCCAGATTACTCTTACTTAAAGAATAAAATTCTATACCATTTCCTAGCATCAGTTTAGAACAAATGATAGATGTATAGCTTTTTCCCCACTAGGAATGATAAATTTTGCTACTTATGTCAGGAAATTAAATGACATTTTTTTTTTCTTAGCATACTTTTAATTACCAAAATAGTATCTTATTTATCACCCAAGAAATAAGTTAAAAAATAAACAACTTCTTCAATTTCTCAGTTTTAAACATGATGACAGTATTCTTAGTCAATTTTAATCTTCTAAACTGACTTTTCTTAATGACATTTATAGAGCTCATGCCATATTTTTGAAATACTTTGCTCATGGAATAGTTCGATCCCTTGTCTAAGTAAGATAAATGTCCTTCTTCTGATTTTTGTGCAATGCTTCCTTTATTCATCTATCATCTGGGGTCTCCTTAAATCGAACTGGCTTTAATCTTTGGATTATACCTAAGGCAGCACACATGACCCAGCAATTCTTTTGATGTTTCTAAGCTGAATGATGTCAAGCAATTGGCAATTATTTCCATAAATTTTAACTAGCCAGGAACAGAAATGTGGATGAGACTCAAAATTTAAAAATTAGCATCGTTGGAAAATGAATTCTCATACTACTAATGTGACAAAATTGCCTGCCACAAATTAGTTTCTGAACCCATATTAACTCATGATCTTATTTAACATTAATTGTCAAACCAATTTATCTCTTTGCTCTTCATTCAAAGAACTCAGAAAACAGTAGCTGGTATAGTCTCTTTATTTTCCTTCAAAAAACAGACCTATACTTCTACAGTGTTCTATTTTTCCTAATTTTTCCCATTTTTTCAGAGGATATATTGGAAGATAATCATAAAATCATAAAGAGACTTAAATCGTCAATAACTATCACCTTGTTTGTCCCTAAGCAGTATTACAGCTAATCCATCAAAGAGAAAGTCTCTTCTGTTCTCTTATTACATGAATAGGCTAGTAAAACTTTATCCCAATCATTCAACCTTACTCTTAAAGAATTCAGATATTTCCAAAGAGAAATACCACTGGCTAATAGGCCATCTTAAATTTGATTCAAATACTATTCATAACTAGATATACTAAAAAATCAAAAGATCAACCTATGAAAGTCTTGGAAAGGGAAATCAGAACACTTGGTTTTGAATTCTGCCTCCATAATTAATAGTTGTATGCCTCTGAAAGGGTCACAGTACCCCTCAGCCTCAAATTCCTCATCTGTAAAATGGGGAAGGAATATTTTTTTTACAACCTACCTCACAGAGGTGTTAAAAAGAAAAGCATTGCTTGAAAATGCAAAACTGTGAGCCATTCATAAAATAATTTATTTTATTGTTGCCTTCTTTGCTACTTCAAATCCCAGCTAAAATCCTTCCTTCTACAAGCAGTCTTTCCTGAACTCCCTTTGTGCTAAGTGCTTGTCTTCTGCTGATTATCTCCAATTTCTCCTATGAGTATCTTAATTGTAAATGATTGTTTGCATGTTGTCTGTCCCATTAGACTCTAAGGTCCTGGAGAACAAAGACTGTATTTTACCTTTTTTTGGTTCCCACTTCTTTGTCCCTCACCCACCTTGGCACAGTCTCTCAAATATAGTTGGTGACTACATTCTACCTCTGGAAAAAACTTTTATTCTCTTAAAGACAGTATAGGAAAATATGCTTAACCAGTAATCTCTACAAGCATTATTTATTTTATATGCTCAATGGCAGCACACAGTGAAGAAGCAAGAGTTGTGTTGACATTAATTGAATAAATCTCACAGAACATTTTAATCAGGATGTTGAAAGATTTAGAAAAGCCAGTGATTTATTACAAAGTCAGCACTAACATTCTGATTGATGCCAATGATTGCTTCATAAATACAATAAGAGTTGTAGGATCATGTCTAAAATAAAATGGGAAGTATGGAGAAAGTATTCTATTTCCAAATGTTTGCTTAAACACTGGCATTTTGAATGGGCGAAGGATTGAATTTTTTATTTTTTATTTTTACTATTTCTAATACAATCGAGCAGTATTTCTCAAACTTTAGTTTTGAGACCAATTTATACTATTGAAAATTACAAGGACATCAAATAATTTTTTTATGTCAATTACATTCATCAATATTTGTTGTGTGAGAAATAAATAAAATTTATCTATTAAGTCTTTTAAAATGAAAATAATAAAACCATTAATGCTGACATAAATAAGATATTTTATGAAAAATACTTTTCCAAAACAAAAAATCAGTGAGAATAATGGCACTGTTTTATATATTTTTGCAAATATCTTTAACATCTAACTTAATAGAAGACAGTTTATACTAAGATTCTCATATTTATTTCTGCCTTCAATTTGTTGATTTACTTTTAGTGAACAAAATCAGCCTCACACAGATATGTAGTTAGAAAAAGGAGGGGTATTTTAGTAAGCAAATAATGTCTTAGTCTTATTATTATAAAAATATTTTTTTATAAAAATATTATTATAAAAACAGTTTTGATTTCAGTAACACCTTTGAAAAAGTCTCAGAGAACCCCAGAGACCCCCAGGCCACTTGTCCAAACTGCTCCAATATAGAGTAAAATTGTTTAGAAAGATTCATTAATTCTAAATGAAGAGAAGAGCATTTAGAAACTTGGTCTACATAAGGTCGTACATACTCATAGTTGATCTATAAAAAGTCATACCTACAACTCACAGAGTTCTATAGTTTTAATATACCATCATACTACACATGTCAGGTAGGAAGACCAGACACAAAAGAGTGCACACCCACAGTCCCATGAGAGTGCACTGTACTCTCTCTCTCTCTCTCTCTCTCTCTCTCTCTCTCTCTCTCTCTCTCTCTCTCTCTCTCTCTCTCACACACACACACACACACACACACACACACGTGCATGAGCCCCTAATTTTCCTTAATTTAAAGTCACACATTTACACTTAACTAAAATTATACCTTCCTGTGTTGATGAGAGTGTTTCTAAAAATGCATTTGGGATCTGGAAAGCAACCAATACCTTCATTAAGAAGTCTACATTATCCCAGTAAACAGGGAGATTTAATTTTTTTCAGCTTTGCAAAAATTTTCTCACAATTTGTAATTATTCAATCTCCATGAATATGACTGATGAGATGAGGGCTCTTCATTTAAAAATAAAAATAACACTAAGTGTGACCCTTCTTTTCTCTAACATTGTCCTACAAAAAGGATAAACAAAGGAGAATGCGCACAAGGACATTTTCATGACTAGAATTCATCACAAAGTAGCTTAGTTTTAAAAAAATGTTAAAATGAAGACATTCAACCATACTTATCCCAAACTAATTAAATTCAACAAACATGTATTAATAAGTGTTTACTAGATATATGGCATTGAAATAAGCACTGAGAAAGATACAAAATTTAAGATGTGGCAAGCTTTTCACTGGTGTACATGCAATTAATCACTACTCTTAGAACTGATTATATGGTTCAGCCTCTAGGCAGATAAGAGATTATTATCCCCCTTATACAGATGAAACAATGAGGTCACATTAAAAAAAAAAAAAAACAAAAAACAAAAAAAAAAAAAAACTTGTGAGAGTTAAAGAATTAGTGATTTTTTTTGTTATTTATTTGCATTTTGTTTTTTTCTCATTTTTTTTTTTCTTTTTGATCTTTCTTGTGCAGCATGATAGTTGCGGAAATATGTATAAACAAATTGCACATGTTTAACATATATTGGATTACTTGCTGTCTAGAGAATGCAGTAGGGATAAGGGAGGGAAAAAATTTGGAGCATAAGGTTTTTCAAAGATAAATGTTAAAAATTCTATGTATATATTTTGAAAATAAAAGGCTTTAATAAAAAAAAAAAAAAGAGTTAGATATAGAGAGTATTCTTAAAACCCTTAGTTTTCTGGTATTACTATATTCTCAAGATTCTTTCCTTATTGCTTCTCCTCGTCCCAACCCCTTCCTAATAGCTACCCTTTACCTCTTTCTCCAACTGCCTTGTATTTATTTCCTCTAGATAGAATGGATGACAGCTAGCTGGCTCAGTAGATAGAGACTAAATCCAGAGTAAGAAAGACATCTGCCCAAGTTCAAATCTGGTTTCAGGAATTTACTAACTATATAAACACTGAGCAAGTCACTTAACCCTGTGTGCCTCTCCTGTCTCATTTTAGAAATGACCAAAGTTCTCATGTCAATCAGTGGTAGAACTGGGCCTGTGAGTGGTCATTGCATTTCTAACCTGAGCAAGATAAAGTACAGTGAAAGAGAAGGGAAAGGGGAAAGGAAAAGAGAGAGAGGAGAACAAACAAAAAAAAAGAGTATATAGGGGAAGGGAGAAGAGGGAAAGGAGAAATAAAAAGAAGGGGAAGGGGGAAAAAGGGGAAAGGAAAGAAAAAGAAAAGAAAAGATGCCCTTGTGTTTGAATCTCAGGCAACCATTTTGCTATTACAGAAATTACAGTTATCTAACATAAATAACGTTTTAAAATATACTGGACATTTAGAAAAAAAATTTCAATTCAAAGAAAAAGCAGGTTGCAAAGGAGTTATCAAATGAACTTACCCATGCAATACTAAATTGTTTTAACTTCTTATAGCTATCTAGAACTCTAACCTCAGCTAAAGTGTATGGGAGGCAGTGCTGCCAGCAGTAGTTGATATCAGCTATCTGTACTCTGGAATCACTCCTTCACAAGTCTACAATAGAGGGGGGAGAAACATAGAGAAAAAATTATCTGAATTTGTAGAAATATATTTTATTACATGTTCTATTGGTTTGACATTTTTTTTTCTTTCAATAGTTGATGCCTATGAGTTTAGGATTATGTCCACTAAAATAGATTATTTTAAAAATCTATAGTTTTGGAGGACAGGTGAATAGCATCTCTGCAACAGAAAAAAATCCCCTTTTGCAAATGTCCTGAATAAAGTATGCAAATTGAGTAGTGATCATATAATAGATTTAGCATAAGATTTCATGAATAAATGTAATATTCTTCTCTAAATTGTAATATTCTCTGTGGGGTTTCCTTAGGGTCTCTGGCGGCAGCCTTCATTTCAGTTCATCAATCACCCCAAATGCAGTCAGGCATTAAAGTCCAAATCCTTTATGGTCTCCTTCAAAGTCTTGTCTTCTTCACTTGGAGCTCAGCTAGTTTTCTGGAGACTTTCCGGATCTTGGTTTCAGTGTTCTCCACAGAACAGCCTGCCACCACTTCTCTCTCTTCCATAGTCTCCCAGACTGCCTTCTCTGGCTTCTAATCTCCCAGACTTCCAAGGATTTGTGCTTCAGCCTCCAGCCACAGCAAAGGTGGAGGATGGAACAAATCTGTCTCAGCCTCTGAGAGCTTCTAGTGTGTTTGTCCTTTCTGGCCCTGAGAGCTCCTCCTTATATGTTCCACACTGAGTATACACCAATCATTACATCACTAGGAAACCATTATTTGTTGTAGGATTAAATCAATGCTAAACTAGATTTAACCATTGTCTCCTCAATTCCACTTAGTACCTTGTTTCAAGTTCTGGCCCATAACATCTCCTTGTAGGATCAGATCAATCATACTGAACCATGCTAAATTAGACAACTATTGTCTATTAATTCCACTGATTTAGCATCTTGTTTCAAGTTCTGTTCCATAACAAATAAATCTGTGTTTCAATTAGTGATTAAAGAAAAGTGTATTTGCTGAACAAGCTAACAGGTAAATTGGATACTGTGGACAAGCAATGTACTATCCTGAATTTTTAGTGATTGGGTTTTCTTCTCAGACTTCAAATATGCAAGTATTCAAAGGATAATAGAAAGTGGGGACTCTTCCCCATTGGGAAGAAAGGATTTTCATTCCTAAAACTCCATGCCACATTTTGACTTCAGAGTGAAAGGAAGGAGACCCTCATTCTTATGATCTTTGTTGTTATAATCATAGTACTGTAGATTCAGAATTAGAAGAGACCCGAGATATCATTTAACCCAAACTTCTCATTTTGCAGGAAGGAATCTAAGACCAGATAAGTTAAGAGTAAAAATTAAGATTAGTAGAGGGAGTATTAGAACTGAAGTCCTCTGACTTCAAAATCAACTATACAATCATCCCTTTTCATTTATTGGTTTTGGTTATTCACAGATTGGTCATCAAAAATTAAATAGGAATTTTGCAGATTACCTGCCTATTTTGGAAAATTGCAGGTGACATACATATATGAAGAAAAACAAAATTAGTAAGTAAAAAATGCATAAATATAATTATTAATCTATTTTATCATTTTCTACCAGAAGTATAAATACACAAATTCATTAAAAGCAATTAATATTTTCTAAGAAGCATCTAGTGTGCTAAAAAAAAAAAATACACGATACTTCTTTGGGAATAACTCCTTTTTGTCATCAGACTCGGTCACAAGATTTTCTCTCAGAGTGATCACTGTATCTTGCACATTTTGTAGAAGGAAATTCAAGAAGCAATTGCTGTAGCTAAACTGATACTGAGAAGACTACATAGCATTCAAGACTAAATCTCTCTCAAAAGAAACTTCAACTTTTTTACAGGTGCAGTGTGTTCTTTTACTTTTTTTGTGTTAAATAAAATGATTGGAATTGTTTAAAAATAGAGATTCGAGGCAGGACCTATAGTTACTCATGGTTTTTCACATTCATGGGGGTCCTACACCCCTAACCTCCACAAAGTTGAGAGACAACTCTGTTTATCCTATTATACCTTACGGCCCAAAGTCTTCATTTTACTATTTCTGGTTGCCTTTGCCCTACAATCCTTGGCAACATATTGGATATAGAGGATAAGAGAGAACAAGGAGCATGGAATTGTCACCTAAAAGAGTTCAGTTTTGGATATGTGAAATTTAAGATGTCTATAAGGACAATTAACTCAAGTTGTGCCATAGGAAGCTAGATATTTGAGATTGAAGGTCAGGATAAAAGTTAGAGTTGGATAAGATTTGAGAATCATCAGCAAAGAGATAACTGAATCCCTGCAAGCTCAGATCACCAAGTGAAAGAGAATAATTGGAGAAAAAAGTCCATGACAGAGTCTGGAGTAGGTTGGGAGAACAACTCCATATAGAAGTATGATTTGGATGAAAAGCCATCAAAGGAAACTGAGGAGGAATTCACATTTTCTACTCAGATAGGAAAAGAAGAGAAAAGAGAATCATAAAAACCTGAAGAAAAGATAAAATCGATGTGAAGAAGGTGCTTGATAGCATCAAAGTTTGCAGAGAAGTCAAGGAAGATGAAGACTGAGAAAAGGCAGTTCAGAGATTATTAGTAACTTTGGAGTGAGCAGTTTCAGTAGAAAGATGAAGTGAAAAGCAAAACTGTCAAAAGGTAAAAAAGAAAGATGAAAGGGAATGGCATCAGTGATTATAGGTGATCTTTTCAAGGAGTTTAGTGACAAAAAGGAAGAAGAGAAATGGAACAAGAGCTAGTGGGAATGGATAGCTCAAGAGAGAGTTTTTTGAGGATAAAGTAGACATAATCATATTTGTAAGATTTATGGAAACAGCCAGAAAGACAGCTGTCATACAGATTAATGGTGAAAATAAAGTAACAGACACTTTGGTAAGGCAACTTGCTAGAGACAATGCCAATGAGGTTTGTAGAAGGATTATACTAGGACTAAATAGGGATGCTCCTTTAGAGGAGATCATAAGACTCTGTGCCACAGTGGGCACAAATGCCTTTTATAGCCAGGCTATGATGCAGACTTCCCAAGATCCCAATATAGGAAGACAGGGTCTCTTTTGGCAAGGGGTTTCCAGAGAGACTCGCCAATGCTTTCAATGCGGTAAAGTAGAGCATCTGAAAGCTCAATGTTGGCATAGAAACAAAGTGAGAAAGCAGGCTGGGAGAACAAGACCCAAAACCCCATGTCCAAAATGCAACAGAGGACTCCATTGGGCCTCAGAGTGTACACTGATTCAGGGAAACGGGATGAGGGGCCCAGCTCCAGGGCTCCAGGCAAAAAACACTTGGGGCATGATGGCAGCTGATGCCACACCCAGAGAGTGCCTCCAAGTCCAATACCCAGACATGACCAATCAGCCAGGAAGCCATCTGATGGGAGAAAGGGGGAGTCACAGGTAACCCTAGAGAACTTCTAAATTTAGTTCTCTATACCAATAATTTTTAAATTTTTGACAAAGATGCACTGGCTCTGGCAAACAGGTTTTATAACTCACTGGAAGGGCAGTGTCCAGTGTGAGCAGCTCCATTGAAGATGATGTGTGAGTGAGGATGATAGAGGGGCAAACTTCTGGAGAAGAAAGGATAGAATGGTATCACTTGTGCATATAAAGAGGTTTGTCTAGATAAGAAGGGCCACCCATCATGTGAAATAGGGATGAAGGTGAAAGAAAGTGGCAGAAGGCCTGTGTGAAATATGAGTTAAGGAGGAGAAAAGAGAAGGAATCTCTCAGCAATCACTCACTTCTTTCAGTGAAATAAAAGGCAAGGTTCTAAGATGAGTTCCATTATATTTACATAAAACAACAATTCATTTGAGGACTAAATCTAGTATATTGTTGATATCTACATGTGAATAAAATTATGAACATTCATTAAGCTTTTGTTTTATTTTTTGCTTTTGCCTGGACCATTTTTTCTAAATTCCCTCTTTTTTTGTAATTTAGTCATTTCAGTCATGTCTGTTTCTTCATGATCCCATTTGGGGTTTTCTTAACAATGATGGTAAAATAGTTTGCCAGTTTCTTCTCTAGCTCATTTTACAATTAAAGAAACTGAAGTAAACAGGGTTAGTAGATCAAGGGCAGATTTGAACTCAGGAAAATGTACCACTTAGATGCTCATATATTTGACTAGACCTGCCTGATTGTTAGCATCCCCTGCGCCTCAGTTTCCTCAACTCTTAAGTGAGAAAATTATATAAAATAAGCTCTAATATAGTGGACGTAGTATGGTACAATGAAAAGGCACTTGCTACCTCTGTGACCTTAGCTAAGCCATTTAATATCTCTGAGCTTCAGTTTGCTAAGCTGTTTGTTGCCCTACATGAATTCTCTTAGGTTTCTTCCAACTCCTGATTTGTGACCTTTCCTGTTCTAAAGTTATGTGACCCAACAAATTTGAGAAAAGGGAAGGGATATAGGAAAAACCATAGCATGGAAATAGAAAGAACAATATACGTGTAGCCAATAATTCATATAAAGTAGGGTTTAGAAATCTAAATTACCTTTGATGCTTCTATTTCTCTCTCTCAAGATTATACTGCTAGTTTCTTCATAGGAGCCATTGAAACTTCCTTACCCTGGAAGCATACTCCACCCTTGGATTACTTTTCATCTTGGAAGTATTTTCCACCCCTGAGGGCTCATCTTCTGATTGATTGGTTCCTCTCAGAACTTCCAATATGAGGAGGAAGTTCAGGCCAAAAGTGTCTTCATGCCTCATGTAGGATACACCATTGACTCATCTCCACAGGAGTTACTACACCCCACCTCACCCTGGTATCTTGTTTTCTCTCCTCCTCCCCATCAACTTCCTTTTATGTAATACCTTCCCTAATTAGAATATAATCTTCTTGAGAGTAAGAATTGCTTATATTTTTATTTTCAGGCCACTACAATGTGGGACACAAAGTAAGCATATACTCCATAAATATTTATTGACTACTAATCTGTCCTATTATGACTATTTAGGGGAAAAAAATGGTGATAATCTTGCAGGCAAAAAAGTAAAATTTCTTTTGTATGTGGGTAAAGATTTTTGATAACCTATTGAGAGGGTTGTCTGAATTTTGTCTTTGAAATAGGTTTTATGCAAATTGCTCATTTCAGTTTTAGTTTAGGTTGTATTGTTTCAGTTCAAAAGCCATTTCCAGTACCTTTAGTTGTAAAAGCATTTCTAGAGATAATGTTTGTTCAGTTTGCTCCCAGGTCATGTCTGTTCAAAAATGTTTGGTTGCCTCTCCTGATACTAACATAACACTTGGCATACATGCAGTGAAAATTCTGTTATTACAGCTTTTGGGATGGACAAGTTTTGTGGAACATGAAGTACAATACAATATGTTTTTGGTATTCTTTTGGCTGATATTTCCCTACATAAGCAACTCAGTATTGGTGCTGCCATATAACCCAGGGCCGTATTATTATTACATTTCTTCTCTCTCCCCTCTCCCACCATTATATCCTATTATACATCACAAGGGAGGAGTACCCTTCCTTTAAATAGGTGGTCACAAGAGAGGGAACAGATCGCTAGAGGCTACCCCAAACCTGGCCAGAAAGGTAGTTTGGAGAACAATGACTCATTAAACACTTTTAGATCTCAAGAGCCTTAGGGGAAAAAACTACACATCTTCTTCCAACTACAAATTTCCATCATTCTGAGAATAATGCCACACATCCAGAAAGCACTCAATAAAAAGTATTATTATCATCATCATCATTGACAACATAGCCCCAAGAAACACTTGTTCATTAGGAGTTTCTATCTCAACCATTATTCTTCTCAACTATGGGTTACTTGACATGACTCAACCTATACCAAAGCCAAAATCAATTTATTTTTACACATGCTTGACTTCAAGAGCTCTGCCATACTCATGCACCCTCAATTAAAACTTTTACATGATGAAAAATTCTCAAGAAAGCACGGCAAGAATTTGGCTATGTCCAAAGGGATGTCAAACTCTGTGTTTGATACAGCAATGCCACTACTACAATGCCACTGATGTGGAGTAACTTTCTTCCCATGTCAGCTGTTCTCAGGCAGAACCAATTCCTGCACTATTTTATTTGCATAGAGAGAATGTGAATATGGAACTCTTTATCAACCTCCATAGTCGATCCCTCAACCTCTGTTCTTTAAACAACATTTGAGATATTGATTAGCATATTATTAGACAGGTCTGGGACCTGATCTGCCAGGTGCATTCCATTTGGCTCCTCCTGGATCCCTCCCTCTGAGTTCCTGCCTTTTCTTTCTTGGTTTTCCAGAAAAACATCCACAGCTGTATATTCCCTCAAGATTTACTCATGATGAAGATCTTAGCTAAGTTCTTGCAGAACTAAGCTCTATGAGGTACTCTCTCTCCCTCCTCATACTGTCTTTCCTTTAATGGAGTCTTTCTCCTTACTATAGTTAATTTGGTTAAATTGGCTAACTTCCTCTATGGTTCTAACCTGTCTGTCAATGGCACATCCTGGTCTCATGGCATATTCCTTTAATGGATTCTCCCAAATTCCTTTCCTTGTAATTTTATTACTTTCCCAACTCTAGTTCATATTTGCCACTCCTAGTGCCTATTTTATTTCTTATTTTGTCAAAATAAGACCTCTTCTCCTAAAGAAACCTCCCTTTTGGCAAAGAGAATGGCTACTATGAATTTGTCACATGTATATTGTGAATTAGGAATTGCTACCTCTTATCACCTCTAGTAGGTCAGTATCCAAAGGGGGGGAGGGGAAGGGAAAGTACCTATATGTACAAAAATAATTATAGCAGCTCTCTTTGTGTTTGCAAAGAATTGGAAACTGAGGGGATGTCTGTGTGAAAATAACTCCATTGGACTTGGAAGGGATAAAGTTACAAGGCTTTTATTACATAACTGCAAAAGTGAGTATCCTATAGAATAGTAGAATAATGTAATGTTCTGTTTTTCTAAATTACAATCGTTCTCTTGGGGAGCTTCTGGAGGCAGCCTTAGTTTCACTTCAGTTCAATAATCCCAAATGCAGCCAGGAGTTAAAATCCTTTACTGTCTCTTTCCAAATCTTATCTCCAGATCCTTTATTTTCTCCTTCACTTGGGGTTCAGCTAGCTTTCTTAGAGGCCTCTCTCTCTCTTTAGTTCCTAAGAGTTCTTGTCCCAGTGTCTCCAGCCAGCATGATCATCGAAATTGGGATGAAATCTTGACTCCTCCTCCCAGATTATGGGCTTTTATATGTTCTCTAAAGTTGTGAGATCTTTGTGTGGACCAATGATCTAACTACTTTAAAGGTGTAAACTCCTTTAAAGGTTTGAACTCCTTTAAAGGTGTGAACTAAGTGCATAAGTACCTTGTAAGAATCCTAACAGAATAGGAATCAATACTTGTTTTTATTTATACCTGAAATGCAAGTTCCTCCTCCCTTGATGTCCCATTAGCTGAGTAGCAGAGGTCTCAATCTAAGAGGAATGTCCCCCCACCAGGAGTGTGAATCTCCACCTGATTATATCATTATTCCTTATCTTATTTGAATATAATTCAGTTCTTCCCCTAAATCCCTATTGGCTAAGGACTATTCTAGCAAATCTTCCCACTGATTAATTTTAAGTTTCCTGTGATTACATCATTGCAACTGCTCACACAAACACACATGTAAGCAGTTTTCCACCTTTAATTACATTTTACAACAGTGTTTTTTATTCTAAATCTCCACCGCAGATTATATTTTTCTTTTCCTATTTCCTTGTTCCACATCCTAGCATACTAGCTTCCATTTCTTAGGTTTCAATCTTTCAATTTAAGTTTCATTTCTCTGCATTTTCTAATTTAATTATTCTAACTCCATATAAACTAACCCCCCACCCAATTCTCAGTTTATCAATTGCAAATGACTGAAAAAGTTGTTGTAAATATGAATGTGACAGAATATTATTGAGCTATAAGAAATTATGAGCAGGCAGATTTCAGAAAAGTCTGGAAAGACTTACATAAATCGATGCAAAGTGAAAAGAACAAAACCAGAAGAAATGCACACATTTGACAAGGCCCTGGGTAACTAGGTGGGGTTGGCCGAGAAAGCCAGAAGTACTGATAAGATTATAATATTCCCTGAGGCAAGCAGAAAGGGGCAATGATTGGGATCAGCTCCCACACCTAGGAAACCCCAACCTACAGTGTGCAATTAGACAGCCAAGTTAAGGTGTCAAACTCCTAAGGTTAAATCTGCCCGTGTTCTACACCATCTTTATTCAATCTCTTTTAACCCACCATGGCAACCTGCTTAATGATGTCTGTCTATTTTACTTCACAGTAACAGCAATACTAAATGATGATCAACTTAGCTATTCCAAGACAATTCCAAAGGACTACATCCAGAGAAAGAACCGGCAGTTACAATTACTAGTCTGTCCTAGGTCCAACAGAGTACCTTTGACCACTGACCTTTGTAGTGTCAACTCTACCTGGCTCGCCTTCTCTGAGGCTTTCAAAGGTCTCTGGCCATGATCTCTTGAATCTATAACTTAATAACCAGTAGCACGCTCAAGAACAGCCACATGTAATCTTAAAAGCCTTTATTATACCTACTCTGAATGCACATAGAAGGATAAATGTTATTTTTCACTTTGTTTTTTGTTTTTTTTCTTTTGGTGTGTATCTCCTTTAACATCATGACTAATATGAAAATATTTTGCATTATATATACATATATGTCCTCTATCAAATTGCTTACTATCTTAAGGAAAGGGAAACTGAGGAAGAAAATTTAGAACTCAAAATGTTTATTAAAAATAAATATTAATAAAGAAGATCCAACTCACTTCCAGCTGATCAATGATGGACAGAAACAACTACACCCAGAGAAGGAACACTGGGAATTGAATGTAAAATATTAGCACTACTGTCTATATACCCAGGTTACTTATACCTTCGGAATCCAATACTTAACATGCAACAAGAAAATTGGATTTACACACATATATTATATCTAGGTTATACTGTAACACTTGTAAAATGTATGGGATTGCCTGTCATCTAGGGGAGGGAATAGAGAGAGGGAGGGGAAAATTTGGAAAAATGAATACAAGGGATGTTATAAAAAAAATTACTAATGCATATATACTGTCAAAAATTTATAATTATAAAATTAATAAAAAAAAGAAATTATCAAAGATCTGAAAAAAATGTTAAAATTATTTATATATGTAATTGGGGGGAAATCTATTAAAGAAAAGAAATCATATTAGGTCCTGGCTTTTTAATCTCTAAAACTATTTGGTACCATTCCTTTATTTGCCTAGGTAAGTACTTAATAAATTATTTCTTTAAAAATTCACTCATCTCAAAATGAAATCACCAAAAGACCATTCCAATAATCCCATGTGTTATCATAAGACAAGTATTCATTTTCATAACTTATAGGTTCTAAGCTCATACATTAATGCAAAAGATTTCACAAATTGATTATTAAATTAAATATTTCTTAGAAGGCCAACATTGACAACAAAGCATTTTATTGTAGACCAGGTCTTTCATCCCAAACCTGGGATGTGAGACTGGACTGAAACTAATCATAGAATAATTAGTTCTGGAAACTACCTAAGAGTTCCTGAAGTCTAACCCAACTCATTCCATGGACAAATAATAATAATAATAATTGCTGGCATTTATATAACATTAAAATTAATATGGTGATTTTTTTCATAATGGCCTTGTGAGATAGGTAACACAATCTAGTTGTTATTACTGTTCAGTCATTTTTTCAGTTGTGTCCAAACACTTTATGACTCCATTTTAATTTTTCTTAGTAAAGAAACTGGAATGGTTGTCATTTTCTTCTCCAGCTCATTTTACAGAGGAAAACTGAGGCAAACAGGATTAAGTGGCTTGCCCAGGGTAACATAGATAGTAAGTGTCTGAGGCCAAGTTTGAACTGAAGAAGATGATTTTTCCTTTCTGTAGACCAGGCATTTGACACCTAGCTCCCCAGTATAATTTATTATAAAATCCTTATCATATAGATGAAAAATATGGCCTGGCTTTCATTGAATAGCCAATAACCACCTCATCCCAGGCCCCTGTGATTCACTGTTTAGGTTTTGATGGCTTAAAATGATCATAAATAGAAATAGTTTTCTGTTCTAGCCAGAATTCTGAGGGTATTTCCCTGCCAGACTGATATTTTTATGATAGCAAATTGAAACATCTTTAATGTCAGCTCTAAGCAAGAAGGCAGAGAAAAGGACTTCCAGAGCAGTTACTATGAGTTAAACTTGGTCACATACTTCATATCTGCAGTAAGCCTCACTGCAAATATGGAAATCTAAGTTACTCTTCCTATGAAAACTCCTGGGAAGGAGTAAATTAGGTTCTTAAGAAAGAATAAGACTGATAAAGTGTCAGATCAGTTCTACCAATTCTTCTTAAAGCTTTGTGCCAAGCAAAATCCAAATTAGTCTCTGAGAACTAGAGAAAAGAGCAAATACTGACCACACTACGAGGGCACTTACAACAACTTGAAAATCAGAAGAATAAAAAAAGTTTTGATTTTCTTACACAGTTGAACTCCACATACTTATATATAATCATGTTTTGAGTTTGGTTTGAGAAATTATTATGTATCTAGTTCTACTTCCAAAAATAATGTTACATGCATGTGTAAAAATGTATTTATATATAATATACATGTTTATATATACATGTATATATAGAAGCATTTATATTATATATACATATATAATATAATTTATATATAACATCACTTTTATTTTGCTGGAATCTCTAGGCTATTTTTAATATATAATACTGCTCCTCTAGCCTAAAAGGGTAGTTTAATTTAAAAATCAGATTGGGAACTCTCATAATTTTTGGAATTATAGATTCCATCTCCTGTTAAGTTAGTTGAATCTTTTGTCTTTCAAAACTATACTAATCAAACATAGTATAATTTATTACTAAATGAGAAAAGGAAATCATTTTAAAACCGTACTATACCCTGGACAGGGACAGAAGAATGGTTAACTAGTTGAAAAGCAACACAATGGGAATGCAGTGAGCAATTGACCTGGTATCAAGATCTGGGTTTAAGTCTTAGCTGTTCTACTTAATAACTATGTAACTTTGAACATGTCATTTTATCCCTCTAAGTCACAATTTCCTCCTCAATAAACTAGGGATAATAACAAATACTTGAATTACCTACATCATTAAAGTTGTTTTGAAGAAAGGTCTTTGTATATTGCAAGGCAATGTGCAGAAATAATAATTATTATTGGCCTGCAGACATAGTAATTATTATTATGTTCCTACTAAGTGTGACACATTATGGATACAAAGATCAAGAAGCTCTCAGGTCAACCACAAATTTATTACATTAATAAAACCATCCTAGGTTCATTAAGCAGTGAGATGGTACAGTAAATGAAGGAAAACCTGTGTCTTCACCTGTTCAAATCCAGTTTTAAGACATTTATTTTGCTATAAGACTTGGAACAAGTCATTTAGTCTTTATCTATCTGCCTTGGATTTCATTACCTGGAAAATCAGGCTAATAATAAAACTCATCTGCCAAGGTTATTGTAAGAACAAAATGTGATATTTATAAAATACTAGGTAAATACTAGAGCTAGTATTATATTATTAATTAATATGTTAATTATTACATATTAATTTTTAATTAGTATATTGATTATTGCCTTACCTATTCCTGAAGGCAAGCCTTGACATTCATTGTACTGACAAAAGAATCAGGTATGCAGAAAATGTGAGGAAACATTCTGACTTGGATACCCCATGGAACTAGAAGACATAGATATTGTAGAAAGATCTCCCTTTCCTTCAGCAAATGAAATTGAAAGATTGTCCTTATTTAATATAATAGCTGCTCTCTGTCCTCATTCTTCTTTATCTATTCCTATACTTATATATGTAGGCAGCTGAATGGTGCACTTAAAGTCAGGAAGATCTATCTTCAGATCTAGCTCAGACACTTTAATAGTTGTATAATGCTGGGAAAGTCATTTAACCTCTGTCTGCCTCAGTTTCTCTAACTGTAAAAGGAGGGTAATTACAATATTTACCTCACAAGGCTTTTGTGAGAATCAAATGAAATAATATTTGTAAAGCATTTTATAAACTTTAAGGTTCTATGTAAGTGCTAGTTATCATCGTCATTATTATCTCTGCATTTTTTGATACTACTAATACTGTCTTTAGTGATATACTCTTCCCTCTTCCCTTGGCACTCAAAAGTATTCTCCTACTTCTTCTCTAACTACTCCTTTTCCATTCCTCTTCCTAACTATTTTTGACACAGGACTTCTCTCATTATATTTTCCACTTGTAATTTCACAGTTTCTATTGAAGAAACTAGGAGTAGTTAGCTTAGAAAAGAAAAGATTTAGGGAAAACAAATATTTGAAGTGTTGTTATATTGAAGAGGGATTAGATTTATTCTGATTGGACACAAAGAAAAGAATTAGGTAGACGTTGTGAAGAGGTAGATTTGGACTTGATATATGGATTAGAACAGGCTACCTAGGAAGCTAGTAGGTTTTGTCTTACAGGATGTCTCAAGTACAGGCTGGAAGACCACTTATAAAGGACTTTAAGAAAAGATTCCTATCTGGACAAAGGCTAAACTAAACTGAGATCCTTTCCAACTCTGGAATTAATGCGATTCTGTGAAATAGTTTAAAAGTATGGAGAAAACAAAATCTCTATCCGCAAAGAAATCAAGCACTAGAAGAGATCAAATCACAGAATCTCAAGGTTTCAATAATCCAAAATCACTCAGTCTACCCCCTTTTCAGAAACATGAGTACCTTCAAACAGCTATTCTTAACTGATTTGGTGTCATAGACCCTTCAGTCAATCTAGTAGTTAGAGAAGCCTTTAAATCCCTTCTCAGAATAATGTTTTAAATAAGCAAAGTAAAACACTGAAGAACAAAGGAAACTAATGATTTTTTTAAAAAATCAAGTTCATGAACCTCATATTAAATACCATAGTACAATAGTTCCTGACAAATGACCATTTATTTTCTGTTTTAGTGCCTTTAGTTTGTGGACACAAAATAGCTCAATTTATTTTGGACAAGCTTTAATTTCTTCTCTTTGGCAACTTGAAATCTTTCTCCCCATAACTTCCATCCACTAGTCCTAATAGGTTGAACTATTTCTACATGCTAGTCCTTTAACAACCTGAAGATAGTTACATTGATTTCATTAAAATGTTTTGTTGCTGTTTAATCACTCATTTGTGTCACTTTATGACTATATGGACTATAGCATGGCAGGCCCTTCCATCTTTGTTTGTCCAAGTTCACATTCTTTGTTTCTAAGATACTATCTCATTCTCTGCCATTCCCTTTTCCTTTTCCTTTCAATCTTTTCCCAAATAAGAGTCTTTTCAATGAGCTCTTCCAATAAGGGATAACTTCAAAATCACCAGTCTCTCTTTTCCCTGCAGAATTATCTGGATCCAGTGGAGAGATATATATCAGATGGCTAGAAATGGCTCAAGATGTAGTGAGAAAACCTAGTCTTTTTAAGCTAAGGTCTTTAATGGGTCTCAATTTGACTGAGTCAATGCTCAATCAAGGATTAAGGCTAGGCAAGAAATGAAGCAGAGAATGGCCTCTTTTATCTAAGTTACACACACACACAATTACACACACACACACACATATATATATATATATATATATATATATATATATATATACATACATCCATACATCTGGGAGGGGAAGGCCCTCAGGGTTTCTAGTGAAAATATAAATAATTGCTATTTGCACTCACTCTGAGACATATAAGGCTCATTGTTTAGTTAGCACTTGACAGAATTTATAGAACTACTACTGCCACTTGGTCAATCTTTTCTGGAAGTACTTCTGTAATCAGGATATCTTATAACACATATGATTGACAAAGAAGCATGATGTTCCAGCTGTGATATGACAGGATAGGACAGAGAAGAATGGAAACACATGTGCTTGTGTTACTAGATACTATGCTGATATTCATATAGTCTATATAAGCTATTTTTGCTAGCCATATCTATTGACATATTGACCTAGCTATTGACTCATACTGAGATTTTAATCAATCACTCCAATACTTTTAAACATCATTCATTTCATCAATGTTGGTTTTGCGGTCACAGAATGCCCTCTCTAAGTATTTGAGAGTTATTATTAATTAATAATTAATTGATTAATAATCATAATAATAAAATAAAAATAGGGAAAAAACACCATCATTGCAATCAATCATGATGGCTGACCCTAGGATGAAATATGTCACTCAGAGGCTCATACCAGAAACCTTTCCCATCTGGTAGGACCTGCCATAATTTCTATAGTGCTAACATAGCCTTCAACAATCTAGAGACAACTGCGCACCACAATGAGGCATCAGAGTAAATGGAGGTTAAGTCAATTAAAATCTTTTAATCTTTTCCGTGTGAACATCTATTAAACTACATTTCCTCAATTCAATTCTGGCATAGTTAGTTGAGGTTTTTTAGCCTATGTTAAGGACTTTACTTTTATACAGATTACATTCTACTGTGCTAGATTGGCTCCATCCTTTTGAGACATTTCTGAATTATAATTCCATCATCCAACACATTAACTATCATTTCTGAAAGTCTGATCAGTCTGATAAGCATTCCACCTATATCTTTATGTAAAACACTGGTTAAAAAATTAGAGGACAAAACTATATACTTGCCAGTAGATATCCCCTTCCATATAGAAATCTGTTCATCATTTGTTGCTTTTGAATTGTGGTTATTCAACTTGTTCTGAATCCTTTTAAATACCTCTCTACCAATAAATATCTTTTGATCTCAAAGAGATAATGAAAAACTTGCTAAATGCTTTCCTGAAATCCAGACACATTTTACAATAAAACATAGTCCACATGAAGCTTAATAGGGAGAAATGATAAAGATATAACTAAAATGTAAAATAAGTTATGATAAGACATATTATGAAAGTTACAAAAGAAAACTGAAGTTCTGAAGTTTTGTTGAAATGGTATTATGATATTTACTTTTCCCTATGAAAATGTTATGATGCTAAAAGTGAACCTATTCAGAATTAACTGAAGAAGCAAAATTTCCATGAAGAATAATAATGGTGAGAAATCCCATAAGACATTGTATTAACTAGGAAAATAGAGTAAAGAAGGGGAAATGATTAGAACAAAACAAAAGTAATCCTGACTGAATAACTTTTAAATCCTATTAATTTTTCTCAATGTATGTCAGCTTTCTTGATTCATTTTGATGTTTATAAATAAGAATTCCAAGAATTCTATTAAATTGAATTAAAACCTGGAATAACTTCAAAAAGGTGATTAGTTAGCATAACAATATTTTCAAAAACTCTTTTTATACAATATCAAACTATAGAAAAAAAGTTTTAACCTATGGAAATATATAGTAGTTTCTCTAAGATAACAATCATCTATACTACACTCTACCTCCAGATTCTGCCTTCTCCATGCCCTTGCTAGCCAACCAGCTATTTGCCTTCATTTCTCTGTTTGTGAAAATGAAACAAAAGAAACTTGGCCCAGTCCCAAATCTCTTGGATCTGATCCTATTCTAAAAACAAGCAGGGTTTTTTTTTTTTTTTTTTTTAATTCTGGTTCATTTAAACTCTTTCAATGCCAGGGGTCAGCAGGATGTCAAAGACAGTGTCTACAGCTAAGCCAGTCTGTGGGTGCTCTTATCTAACTATGCAGAGTTTTCCTGCTGCCAGAGAAGCCTTTATTATTTTTAAAAATTCTAAATGGAAACACATGTGCTTGTGAAAAGCCCATAAAAGAGTGGGAGTAGGTTTTAAAGAAAGAGAATATATATGATTCCTATATTATAGCAAGCAAACAAATAAAATAAATTGAAAATGCATGTGGCTAAACCCTTTTAATATGCACATCTAAATAGTGAGACATTGTTTCTTTGAAAGTAATTAGTTGGGTTTATAGATTTTTTTTTTTAAGCCTTAAGCAAACTAGTTATATAAGATTAGTATGTGATGCATATTCTAAACTACACCTTTCTGCCAGCTGAGTCTGTAAGTCACAGAGCTCAACACTTCTTGCTGCCAAATAGGGAGTGGGCTGTCATAAATTATGTCATCAGCAGCTTTTGATCATTCATTGTATGCAAAGAAATATAGAGGAAATAGAGACTTGATTCCCAGATTCAACGAGATTATAATCCAAGTTATTCCTATAGGGTGAGGAGAGAAGAAAGAAAGAAGAGTAAGAAGAAAGGTAGTGAGGAAAACTTAAATGAATAACATTAACATTCATAACGTACTTTTGGACTGCAGTTATACTTTCAATATCTTATTTGATACTTTGGAAATCCTATGAAATAGGGCAACTTTTAATACTTCCATTTTTATGAATGGGAAATTGATGCTCAGAAAAATTATACAACACACCTTACCCAAGATCATAAATTGAGCTGGGACTTGAAACCCACATCTTTTTACTGAAAAAGACAAATGTTCTTTCATGGTACCATGGAAACTTAAAATGCTTATCATATAGAGATAGGGACTGGACCTGTGATTCCAGTGGGAGAAGAAAAAAGAGAGGGAACAACATTTATATAGGGTCTACCATGTAGCAGATACTGTACATAAGTGCTTTACAAATATTTTCTCACTTTCCTCCATTTTCTAATTGAGGAAACCAAGACAGGGTTAAGTTATCCAGTGATCTGCCCCCCCTGTCTCACTGGTATAAGAAATTCCCTCTATGAAACACAAATCTGTATTTCTTTGCAATTTATGGGATTGAGATAGTTGCCTAGAGTAATGAGAGGTTAAATGAGAGGTTAAATTCCATACTAAGTATTGTGAGAGACATGAAGTATGCTCTTTCCAAGGAGTTTGCACTCCATTTCAAAAGGAAGAGAAGTTCAAGAGGAGGGAAAAGAAAATATTTACTTGAGAAAAATATAACTAGTGATATATTGTTAAATATTTCATGCATTTATGAGTGAAAAAAATAACAAAATTATTCAGATGACAGTGATATATTGAAAATAATTCTAATGCTGTATTTGGAATCACAGAATTTGAGTTTGAATTTTTGTTTTGCTTCCTACAGTACTGGTAGGCAAAGCACTATGCAAGGCATTATTCCTCACTGAGTCTCAATATTTTCATCTGTCAAATGAGAGAGTTAAATTAAAAGACCTCTAAAGTCTCTTCCAGCTCTAAAGCTATTATTCTAGAAGAGGGGTTGAATAAATGAATGAATCCACATCTTACTGTGGATTAGTTTTCTAAAGTCAGTCTGTAAGATGAACATAGCATGTACAGCAATCAAAATTACTATGTTTCCACAACAGTTAATTGCAATTAAGGGATAGCAGTACCAAGATTTCTAACTTTAGAATTAAGATTTCTAACTTTAGAATAAGATAACAGCTGAGTCTCTTGGGCTGGGGTGAAGCAGGGTTTAAAACTAACTATGCTTCCAATTAAACACCAAATTAGAAATTTAAAAAAATCAAAAGAGAGATTATTAAAATTTAGAGTAAAATATTTGAACCAAAAAATAAAACTAGAAGCTGGTTTAATGAAAAAATAACCAATAAAATAGATGAAAAATGGGCTAATTTGAATTTCTTTAAAAAAAAAGAGCAAATATTAAAAATAAAAAGGGTTAATGAACAATGAAGATGAAATTATTAAAGCCATTAATAAATGCTAATTTTCCCAGCTATATGCCAATAAAACTGGCAGTCTTAATGAAATGGCTAAACAAGTTTTATGCATATAGAATACCATTATGCTATAAGAAATTGTAATGAATATGGTTTCAGAAAATCCTGGGAAGACATATGAACTGAAGAAAAGTGAAGTGAATAGATGCTAGAAGAATAATTTACACAGAGCAATATTGTAAAGATAATCAATAGTGACTTAGTAACTCTAATCAATACAACAATCTACTACATTTCCAAAGGATTCATGATGAAAAAATGCTCCCCACCAAGAGATAAAAAAATTGAGGGACCCAAGAATACAGATTGAAGCATTCTCCACCTCCACCCCTGTCTCTTTTTTTTCCCCTTGGAATATGGCTAATGCGGAAATATTCTTACATGACAGTATGTATAATGGGCATCATATTTCTTATCATCTCAAAGGATTGAAGAATAGTTACAGGAAGGAGAGAATTTGAAATTGAAAAAATATTTTTAAAAGTTGCAAGATATGCCAACTCTTCTTCCAATTTTACATCTCAGGAATTGAAAGAAAAGAAAAAAAAATTAGCCTTATAAGGATACCAAGAGATGAGGTATCTTCAGAAAGAAAAGTTGTATTCAATTAGCACCAAAAAATGAAAAGAATATGAGAGTTAAAGATCTTGAAACAATGGAACATTAATTTAGAACTGGAAGGGAACTCAAAAGTTATTTAGAACCTAACCCCCTAATTTTACAGAATAGGAAACTGAGGCCCGGAATAGTTTGAGTGACTTTGCCAAAAGGTCACACGGGTAACAAACAGAAAAGCCAGTATTCAAACATTGATTCTATGATCCTATCTTTATTGATCTTTTCTCTCCACAACAGAAGAGAGCTCTTAAAGGATAGAGTGCAAAGGAAAAGCAGAAGAACACAGTGATGATGAAAAACTAAATCTGATTTTCCTAGGGGTAGAGCATGGGAAAAAAGCATCAGCCAGTGCATCTAGTTGCCAGCCACAAGTAGCCTTCACCACTGATTCACTACTCTACCCAAACCCCTATCCCAAACTGATTCTAAGCTCACCTGGGGTGTGGATAACTACCTAGGTATCTTACCTAGAAACAAGAATGAGAAGCACAGCCTACTAGGAAGGGGAAGAGGGCTAAGGAAGCTGACTCTTCAAAAGGAGAGATCATTCTCCTTGGGTTACCTGGGGTAACAATGTCATTCCTCTTTGTTACAATTTTAACTCTGGTATAAGCATTTCTTATGTTGCTTATTCAATATAATAAAAATATCAGTTTTCTAATACTCTGCTCTATCTCCTAAGAATGGATTGATAATATCATGGATGGTTCATGAGAACAATAAAAAAAGGTGAAAAATGTTTCATCTTTTTGCATCAGACAAATAAGAATGAGCTCAAAAACTGATTCAGCCCAATTGAGAGGTCTCCATCTTCCCTCCCTGACCCACTATCACTCTGGTCAAAGGTCTAGGTGTAGCTATACTTCCCCCATTCATTAACCACAATCCTGATGAAACAGAAATTTACTTTAGAAAATTTTTGCATTTTCATGAGTCAAATAGAGCATTCTACCATAACCAGAGGCTCTCAATACAGATTTTTTGGATAATCACAACATTACCTCTCATCTTTCAAGCTCCACTAACTTTCTAACCTTTTCTCCAGACCTCTGTAAGCAAAAACCTCTTGACTCTGAGTCTCCAGATATTGATACTCTAATAAGAACCTCATATCTTTCTACTTTGATCTAAGACTTATATCATGCATTTTCCAAACCCACACTAAACTATATCAGGTATCTCATTCCTACTTCCTGCAGCTTAACCACTAATTATTATTGTATTGCAGAGTTTTGAGACAAGCTACTTTTTTGGTTATTGTTATTTTCATTGTTGTTGCTTAGTTTCTTTTTTTTTTAATTAACAAAAATCCATTTTTTACTCCCTCCCAACTATGTCTTTCTCCACTGGGAAAAAAAAAAGTTCACAAAATGAAAATGTATAGCAAGTATTTATATAGCACCTTAAGTTTTATAAAGTGCTTTGTAAATATAATCTCATTTTATGCTTATAAGGACCCTAGTTGGGAGGCAATATTATTATCCCTATTTTTACAGATGAAAATAGTATGAAAATAGTATGACTTGTCCCAGATCACATAACTAGAAAATGTTTGAAGTTGTATTACATTTCAAGTTTTCTTAATGCCAGGTTCAGGACTCCATCCATTGCATCACCCAGCTGTCTCTCAACACTAGTCAAGCAGGAGTCAAGTTTTTGTTGTTGTTGCTTTGTTGTTGTTGTTGCTGTTTTGTCAAGCAAAATTAATTCCCACATTAGTCATATCACACATTTCCCCATGTAGATGTAGATTTAGATCTATACCTATGTTGCTATACAGACCTAAAAACATTTTACATCAACTTAGTTCTGATAAATTCCATTTTAAACATATTTGCTTTAAGGTTGAATAAGAGAGAGAGATCTCTCAGTTTAAAGGTTTCCAACCAGTTTCCTTCATGGAAGTTTAGGTAAAAAAATTGTGTGTCTAGTTGAAGTAGTGATCTTTTGTATGATTTTTAGAAAGCCTGATAAATCATATTTGTAAGTTAATTTGATATATGTATATGTGTGTGTACGTACGCAAACCCATATGTACATACACATAAAAATCAATTTACATCCTGAAGTAAGTATGACATTTCATCATAGTTCCTCCAGAATCATTATTGGACATTGCTGTTGATCAGAGTTCCTAAGTCTTTCAAAGTTTCAATGTGAATGTTTCAACATTTAAAATGTTGTTGTTGTTATATAAATTGTTCTAACTATGCTCATTTCATTCTTCATCTGTTCATACAAATAAGGTTAGCTACTACAGTGAGGGTAGAGACAAAGCCTTGTGGAAATGGTTCTAGTTTTCCAACTCACTGAGCTATGATTAAAGTGAGACAATGGGAAGAGTATTACAAAGTTAAAAGAGACTTGAATTCTAACCTTGTTTCTGACATTTACAAGTAATATAACCACAGAACCTCAGTTTCTTCATCCATAAAATTATCATTTTTAGTATTACATAATAAAAATATTACTTGGAAGACTTCCTCCAGGATAACATTTCCTGGAGCATTTCCCCCAGAACAATAATCCCTTGATGACTTCCCTCACAGAGATGCTGTAAGTAGCAAATGAAAGCCCTATTATCAATATCAACAATTATTACTAGTTGTAGGGATGAGATACAGACTACCACTCAATAGATGTGATGGGATAGGGTAATAGATAGCAGGACAGTAAAAGATAATAATCATGGATTATTATGACTTCTTCAAGGCAGACAAAGCAAATTCCTATGGAGTTTCTTTTTCCATTAGTTAGAATTTTCAGGAATTACTATATCTTACTGTTCCTCTTTCCTCACTCCTGGAATTGTTCTGCTGAAATTTTGCCCCAGATGTTTAAAAAAATGGATGTCATAGCTCCTCCTCAAAGCATTACAGAGAAAACTGTCCCTGCATTTTGTAATTCTCCACCAACTCACACCCAATGAAAATGTATTTGGTAGATTGAATTGGCAGATGGGGTCCAGGAAATGGAGTAGTACTGTAGGCCAACATTTGGGGGAGAGACTTCCTGTTCTCTCAGAACAAACGAACCCACTGAAGAAAAATCTCAGTGCCATCTGCTACCACCTCTCCAATTCAATTTAATTTGCTCCAGGTCCTACAATATCTAATTATACAGTTAGCCCTCTGCTGCAAAGTGTTCACTTTTCTCACAGACTACCATGCAAAGGACCATTACCTCTGTACAAGTCCAGACACTGGGAAAAAGTAGATGTTAAGCAGAGAGTTCCCTAAGTTATTCTGTGTGTTATAACACATTTAGGGTAGAATCAAGTTAACTAATTAATAGTTTCATCATCACAATAACTTGTATCTTATGATAATAAAAATAAAATCACCAAGAGTGGTTCATTTTGATCTATTATCTTTTAAAAAATTAAGCTTTACATTGAGTTTTATTCAGCTACCATGCCAAAAGAAAAATGAGCCAGCACTGTTGAAAATAAAAAAAAAAACTTTCCAAATTTTTCAGTATTTGTTAGTTTCACTTGATTTTTAAAATCTTGGGTAATCAGCTAAGGATGTTTTTAGAATATGAATGTCTGATAAGTAAGTAGCAGAAGCAATAAATGAAGAGAAGGTACAGCAAGAAGTCGTGTCCTTTCAGCCTGGACTAGCCACCCTGAAACTCATTAATTATTCAGAAAGTTGAGAAATTGCCAATCAGCACAGGTCTGATCAGGCCATGATCTTCCACAGTCCAAATGAGCTCAACTAATCTCAAAATCAAATTTCAAACAATTACCAATTAAAGCATTTTATGAGGAATCAGTAGAGTTCCAGGGGAACAAGAAAGGGAAGGCAGAAATAAAATTTTTTTCTATGCATATTTATCTTTTAAATTCCCTATCTTCTAGGGTCAGAACTTCAGAGGATTAGCAAACTCACTGTTAGTCTTGGATTCTGAACCACAAACAACTTCTCTGGCTGAGAAATTAATCCCTCTCTTATCACTCAAAGTTCTGCTGAAATTTATTCAAAATCGCTGCTAGATGTCTCTGCAATTCTGTTGACCCTGTTTCCAACTGATGTACTACATATGTTGAAATAGTATTTCAGAAATGCAGTCTGTAGTGTATATTTTAAAAAGAAAAAAACATAATGCTATTCTACACTAGAAATTGTAGATCAAGGGCTCTTTGGGTTTCTATATTGTAGTGTCTACATTATTAACAAGCAAGAGAGAAGGAAAAGGGGAACTTTTTTTTCCTAACAGTTATTATCCACTGTAAGTTATCCACAAACATGGAATGAAGAAGACTTGAGTCAACTTGTTAAAAGCTGTTTTGTAACTTTTTCTCTTTCAAACCAAGTTCTCATTATTATCATCATCAAATGTCTGTGTAATGCAGTGCTATGCAGAACAAGTCAGACATATATACCTTTGATTTAGGGTCTGATGTAAGAATTTTCTTCTCATATGTCCTAAGAAATAGTTATCAGATCAATAAAAATGTAAGAAAGTAGCAGAGTTTGGGAATTACAAGGGGCGGGATGAAAATTTCCAATGGATATCTGCATATCCCTAAACATCATGATCCCTCCTAAAAATCTTTCCCTGATATAATACATATTAAGAAACATAGAAGACAAACATAGAGACAATTGAAGAAATAGATACCTTCATAATTTATACTTTCCCAAAGACTTAAAACAACTTCTGATTTGATTCTCATAACAACTTGATGAATTCTGTAAGTATTATTATCCCTATTTAGTCCAATAAATATTTATTAAATATCTATGAAGTACAAGATACTAGTAACATAAATATTAAAATTGGCTTAGTCCCTGTTCCCAGAGAGTTTCCAATCTGCTACCCCTATTAGCACAAAAGTTTGCTCCATTTCACACAGCTAATTAATTTCTGACACATCTCACAATTCCTAGTCCAGTTCTTTTTAGTAGTATATGTTTCATAAGTAAAGTGCAAATATTTGTACTCTATCAGAGCCCAAGCCAAACCAAACTACAACGAACAGATTCAGCTGGTTATGGGGATGGCACAGTGGTGACTTGGAAATCCTAGCACAGTTAGTTGCTCCAGATCAATCTGTCACTCTATCATCTGGAATCTCAATCCCAACTCCCCTGGGGATTAGGAAGAAAGGAAGGTTATTTTCCTCACCTCTTAAAAGAGTTCTGGCCATTCACTCCCTCATATAAGAATCACCAATGCTAAATTACTGGCATACTGTATACTATATATTATACTGTAATGAGAAAAGGCAGATGTATTCTTTGTCCCCTCTAAAACAAGAGTGTATAGCTCTGCTTAAAACTAACTTATAGAATTTTTTACATCAAGTAAGAAGGGTGGTCAATTACTCCTGAAAAAGGTAGTGGGGGGGCTTATTGCACGATAATGGGCTCTTTGATTCAAAAAGCAAGGAATTAACCAGGCAGCCAATAGCTAGTCACAGTTGTGTGATTAACCATCTGTTTTTTAAGTCTTAGTTCTGCCTTTATGGAAAAGAATAGAAGTTGAGTTACACCCTCCACCTCAAATTTCATCCTGCAGTGAATGGGGTTATAATTTGTAATACTAAAACAGTGGGACATTTATTTTTGTTCCAACTGTGCTGAAACAGCTACAGTTTTAGCCTTCGGGGATATATTTATGGCCATATCAGTCAACAAGCCCAGAAAAATAGCTCTCGAGGAATATGATCAGTACAGATGGTAGAAATAAAATAAGCATGTTAACATGGACCAGGTGAGATTATATTGACGTGTTCATCTCTACAGCCACCCAGAAAACACATTCCAAAAGGGACCTTGGAAAAAATGTCAGGTAACTCTATGAGAAAATCCTTCATCAATCCTCTTAAACAATATAGTTTCTTTCTGTATAAAACGTTTTCACATTGTTGATGATAATGTATGCAAACACAAACTTGATATAAGCACTTGAAGCCTAAGCTCATAAGCTCTTTTTATTTAGGGGAAAAATCTAGTTCAACATTTTCACTGACTGTCAGGGTCACATATTAAGGCTGCCACTGAAAATATTGGATCAGGAAAACTATTGTAATATGGTCTATTTATAATTCCATTTCAAGCTGCTTATTTTAATAAAGTATAGTGGGCCAGCAGAAACACCTTGGGATTCAAAGAACAGCATATTTTCAATGAGCAGAGAACAAATTTCTGAAAGATTTTAAAGAAAAAAAAGTATTGAATAAATTTAGACTTTCTTACTCCTTGTTTGATCAAGCACGTTTACTAGTCAAATGATTAAAACATTTTTACATCTTCATATGTAAAAAAATTCCAAATATATTATAAAAACTTAGAAACCTTAGAGATCATCTATTCCAACTTCATCCCCAATACAAAAATTTCCTCTACCATTGCTGCCTAATGAGCATCTAAATTTAGTTTGAATACTAGTGAATGAGATGAGGTGAGATCTTTCAAGACAGTTGTGAAAATCGAGTAAGGCTTCATCTACTTCAGAGTTCGAGTAGACCTGAAGGACTCTGAAGTTCGAGCAAAGGGCATTGCCTTCCCCTCCTATGATATCATCTCCCTATTTCATCCAAATATGGTCAACTATGTACTTATTGGTCAAGTTCAATTTCATGGGTAGATCTCGCGTTTAGAATGTAAGACTCTCAGCCAATAAGGATGAGGGTCAGTGGTGGGAGGGGGCATTTTGCGTTAGGGATTAAAGGTGCTGTCCTGCCCACAGGAGGTGCTTCCTCTCTTAGATTGTCTACTCAAAGGGTGGGACGCCCTTCTCTCGAGAATGTACAATAAACTTTGCTTTTCTCTAGAGCTCTCTCCAGCTTTTTTATTAAATGGTGACCCCTCACCATTTCTGTACCACACACTGGAATACAGGAAACTCACTACCTTATAAAACAGTCCATTCTTTTCGGAGAGGGGAGACTGTAATTGTTTTGTTTTGTTTTGTTGTATTTATTATTCATTTTAATGCACATTGCTTTATGAATCATGTTGAGAGAGAAAACCAAAACAAAAGGGAAAAACCATGGGAGAGAAAAAATAGAAAAAAGAAGTGAACAGAGGATATGTTGTTTTACATTCAATCTCTGTAGTTCTTTTTTTTCTGGATACAGATGACATTTTCTATCTACAATCTATTAGGAATGCCTTGGATCACTGAACTGCTGAGAAGAACCAAGTCTTTCATAGTTGACCATCACACATTCTTGTTATTGTGTCCAAAGTATTCCTGGTTCTGCTTGCTTTACTCAGCATCAGTTCATGTAAATCTTTCCAGGCCTTTCTAAAATCATCTTGTTCATCATTTTTATACAACAATAGTATTCCATTACCTTCATATACAACTTGTTCATTCATTCCCCAATTGATGGGCATCTATTTATTTTCAAATTCTTTGCTCCTACAAAAAGAGTTGCTAAAAACATTTTTGCACATGTGGGTCCTTTTCCCTCCTTTATGATTTCCTTGGGATAGTAGCCCTGCTGGGTCAAAGGGAATGCACAGTTGATAGTCCTTTGGGCATAGTTCCAAATTGCTTTCCAAAATGTGTAAAGGGCTAGAACTGAGCAGATGTACTTGACCTAGATGCAAGGTAATCTAGCACTTAAGGCTAATTACCAATTGGACAATTCTCTATTAACATGTTTGGAGGATGACCCTACTCAACTCAATGCTGGCTCTATCTGTGGGTGTGGTGAGAAAAGGGAGGAGAGATCCATGGGTGGAGTAAGAGAAGGAGGATTCATTCTTTGGCAGTGGAGATCTGAGAGGAAAGAGATGTAGAGATTCCTATATCTAATCCCCTGAGAGTGACCCCAAAAGAACAAGAATAAAGACTTTTGCTTATCCTGACTCTGGATGATTCTAAGATATCCAGGGTCTCAACAAGAATGGTTGGATCATTTCACAAATTCCACCAATATTGCATTAATGTCCCAGTTTTCCCACATCCCCTCCAACTTTATTATTATCTTTTCCTATAATCTTAACCAATCTAAAAAGCTTGAGGTGATATCTCAAAGCTGTTTTAATTTGCATTTCTCCAATCAATAATGATTGAAAGCACTTTTTTCATATGACAATAGATGGCTTTAATTTTGTCATCTGAAAATTGTCTGTTCATATTCTTTGATCATTTATCAATTGGGGAGAAACTCCAATTGACAGAAAATTCTTCTGAATATTGAACAGAAACCTGCCTCCTCCAATGAAATTTCTTTTTATTATTCTCATTTTGCTTCTATTTCAATTTCAACAAGTTAAGTGGTGCAGCGAAGAGGCTTTGGAACCTGAGCTCAAATTTGATCTCAAAACCTTAGTAACTGTGTGAGCCTGGGAAAGTTATTTAATGTTATTTTTCTTAGTTTCCTCATCTGTAAAATGAGTGAGAGAAGGAAATGGCAAATCATTTTAGTATCCTTGCCAATAAAACCCCAAATGGCTCACAAAGAGTTGGACATGACTCAAATGACCCAACAATATTACAAATTGTGGTGTATGAATACATTGCAATCTTATTAATCTGTGAGAAATGAAAAAGATAAAGAATTCAGAGAGGTATGGAAAGACTTTTTGTGATCTGATGCAAAGTGAAATAAGCAAAACCAGGATAACAATATATGTAATAACTACACGGATTGTTTTTTAAATGAGCAAAACAAAAGAAATGCTGCATAATTTTAATGATCTATTGACTCTACTGAAGAACTGAGAAAATGCATTACTTTCCTTTTCCTGCAAAAATGAAGAATGATGGATATGAAATATTGCATACATTGACAGATATGGTTAATGTATTAGATTAGTTTTCCTGGACTGCTTTTTAAGTATTTGTTATAAGAAATGATAGCTTTGTAAATAGGAGAATGGAGACAGATATAGTTAGAAATTGGGTCATATATAAAGACAAAAGTTATCAATAAAAACAGGATAAATTTTTTAAAATAAATTATAGGATATGGAAAATAGATCTGGATAAGAGTTCTTATAAATAAGATCTGAGGGTATTATGTTATACTACAAACTCAAGATGAGCTAACAGCATGATAAAGAAGCCCATAATGGTTTACTTGATCTTAGTCTACATGGTATGCTAAAAATGATATCATTTACTATAAATAGCTTTCTATATTCTTCTCTACATCAGACCACCTTTGGGATATCTTGTTCAATTTATGGCACCAAAATTTAGGTAGAACATAGACAAAATGAAAATTATCTAAAGGAAAGTAACAAGCATGGCAAGGGAATATGAAAGCATCACATATGGGGAACAGTCAGAAGAGCTGGGAACATTTAGGCAAAAAAAAAGAGGAATTGGGAAATATTTGATAGCTCTCTGCAAAGATCACAAGCTTTATTAGAATAAAAGAAGGAAGCTAATCTGAAGGAAAATGACTAGATTTGGTCTGTTGAGCCCCAGGACAAAAGCCACAAAAAGGAGGATTTAGGCCAGATAATAGGAGACACTTTCTAACAATTATAAATAATTCTACATCAGGGAAACTCAATGGTGCAATGGTTAGCACTGGGCCTGGAGTCAGAAAGATCTATCTATGAGTTCAAATCCACCCTCAGACACTTACTAGTTATATGATACTGGACAAGAGTCACTTACCCCTCTTTGTCTCATTTTCTTCATCTGTAAAATGAACTGGATAAGGAAATGGCAGAACACTCTAGTTACCCACAAAAACCCCAAAGAAATGTCACAATGAAATGAATGAACAGCAAAATAATGCTCTGCCTTGGAAAACAGAGATTTCCCCATTATCAAATGTCTTCTAGGCAGGACTTAGATGACCCTATTTGAGGGATGCTCTTTTGTATTGGGGAATTCTGTTCAGGTATATGTTGGATTAAATTACTTCTAAGGTGTTTTATAACTTTGAAATTCTATGCCAAGACACTATTTCAATTCTGTAAAAGGGAAGAAGCTTATCCTAGCCTGGTTTCTATTTTCCATTTGATGGTGTAGTTGATAATATTTGGAACTGTTAATCAATAAGACTTGGATTTCAATCTTATCTCAGACACTGTGTGACTAAATAAATCCTTTTAAGTGCTCTCAGCCTCAGTTTCCTCATCTGTAAAATGGGAGCATGTATCTCATAGGGTTGCTATAAAAATTAAATAGATGCCACATGCACATGTTTTGCAAACTTTAAAGCATTCTATATATCCTAGATACTATTTCTATTGGATTTCCAGGAAAAGGTTACAGATTGTTTAAGATTAAGAGAGTGAAGGTCAGTTATTTTCCTGTCTTTCCTGAATTGTTGGTCTTAAAATTACTTCATTTTCTGCTGCCTTCAATATAGCTTTTCTACCTTTTTCTTTATCTGTTCATGATAACATGGGAACAGAGAAAAGATTGAAATATCAAAGAAAAATAATGCAAAGGCAACCAAGAAAATTATGTTGGCAAGCAGAAAAAGTGTGTGTGTATGTGTGTGTATGTGTGTGTGTGTGTGTGTGTGTGTGTGTGTGTGTGTGTGTGTGTGTGTGTGAAGTTTTACTAAAAGCAAAAGAAAAGCATTTCTTTCCAAGGCTAATGCCAGAATAATTTTTTTTTTTTAACAATAAAAAATCACTTCTTTTGAAAGTCTGATTATCTCTTGCATATTGTCTGATACTGCACATAATTGTATGTGTAGTGAATTTAACTATCTCCCTGTGCACGGGAAAATTCCATATGAAGTATCTGTAGTTGTGCTTTATAGGGCAGGAGAGAATTACTTTGTAAGTGTATGTCTTTAGTTTTTTTGTTTGAGTCTTTCTACTCCAGGGAAAGGGAAAGGAATGTCTGGCTAGCTGTTAGAGTATCTATGTAAATCTATGTAAAAGAATGTCCAAAAATTGAATGGGCTCAGGAAGGAGCTCTCTTCCTCCTCAAGTCATCTTCCCACCATGTCCTCACCATACCATCAACACCATTGGAAACATTCTTACAGAGAATGAAAGACTTCTCAGGTATTTCCTCTGGAATTCTAGCAGCAGAGAGGACTGGATTCTAAAATCTAAGGTATTGTCATTAAAAAATTCTAAGATGGAGGAAGGCCAGTTCTACCCATTTGCCTTGGTAGTGGCAGGATTGTTTTGGAACGAATTTTATATAACATATAGAAGCCTAAGGTCTTTTTTTTCTTTAACTGTCATTGACATGTGAGTAAAGGTGGGGCTTGGGATTTTTAGATGGTGCCGAAGCCAAAATTTTTAGTCCTTGGATAAATTTTGTAGCCCTAAAGCTTTTCTAAAACTATTTGCAACACTTTGATAACTCATATGCCATTGCTAGTGTTTACATGTTCAGATTAGCTAGAATGTGGGATCTCACCCAGACAAACAGGACTGGTACTTGTGGAAAAACTTTACTGTGTGCTTTTTTTTTTTTTTTTTTTTAAAGCATATTCTCTTCCATATTGTGCCAAAAAAGGGTGAAGTAATTTAAAATGTTGATAAAAGAAAGAAAACTGAGATCCACAGGTTTATTCTTTGATGTATCCAAACAGAACATTTGCAACATAGAGAAGAAGTACTTGATGTTACTTAAGCAATATACAAAACAGATTTGGGACCAATAAGGGAGAACTAATTAACTTAGTTTGGGTAACTTTTAATTAAGTTCCCATTCTCTACATAATAACACCATACTTCAGAATCTCTACTTTAAAGACCTATCTACCCCAAGGAGCTGTTCAAAATGATGGAAAAACTTCAGCCTCCCATGTTTCAGAGATTAAGAGCTTCATGATCCAGATCAATTCAGCCACAACTTGTTCTTCATTTTCACTGTGTGTGAGGAATGAAGTGCGTTTACCATTGAGCTTGCACAGAGGTGCCTGGCTTCATCTCTGGATTTCTCAGGATTCAGTTATCCTTTGGTTCCTATTCTGAGATAATGACCCTTGATAAAATGTGTTTTTTAACACAAGTCAAGCCCATTCTACAGTCTTCATTACTTTTATCACAGTACAGATAAAAGATGTTCAAAATCAAAAGGAGGAAACTCACCCGTGATTTACCTGCAGCCTCTGAACAAACATGGCAATACAGAGCTAAAAAGCCAGTAGGAACTCTCAGTTTTCATATAAGCTTTATACTGCCATAATGGTAGTGTGGCCATGTTGGCAATAATAACAATGATAATGATGTTAAATTAGCAATCATTATCCTCATTACTGACAACAACAACCAGCAGTTACACAACACTTCAAGGTTAGTAAAGTTCATTATAATTGCTCTCTCCATTGATCCTTATAATAACCTTGTGAGATAGATGCTATTATTATAGATGCTATTATTACCCCCATTTTACAGATGAGAAAACTGAGAAAGAAAGAAATTAAGTGACTTGACTAGGATCATACAGCTGATAGGTGTCTAAAGCTGAATTTGAATTGAGATTTTTCTGACTCCAGGTATAGCACTCTATCCATTATACTACCTGTTTTCCTCTGACAATTACCAATGGACCAAATTTTCATGATAACTTTAAGAATTAGGAATTTTTAGACTTGAGGAAGAACTAGAATTAATGGACAGAGGTCACACATTTTTGCTCCATATGCCTCAGCAACACCCTAACATTAACACGGATGAAATAGTCATAAAGAGGTTATTTTGCAAACATTCATAAAGGGCACCTGGCTGCAGAAGAGCAAATCTTCCTCTTTTCTGTTCCTTTTCTATAATTAAAACAATCTGGAAGAGATAATGTCTCAGGAGACCCAAGAAAAAGGATGTTTTTCCTCTTCCTGACAAAGATATGGTTTGGTTTCCATCTTTCTGGGGAATGAATCACATTTCAGGCTTCTAGAGATATGGCTTTTGATATCAAGCCATTAAAATAGAGTCTATCAGAAGAATAACCAAGTAGCAGTATCCATCATAAACAATTATTTGCATATAGCAAGTTTAAGTTGCTTCACGTAATAAATACTTATTAGCCAACTGGATCTACTATCAAAGAGAATGTCTTTGCTCTACAATATCTTTCACCATTAGGATCTTGTTACAGAAAATTGAATGACATACTGAAAAAATGGAGACAACAGCCTTATTACATTCAGAGTCTAATCCAAAATGAACATTTTTTTTGTGATCTGAACCCTTTTTGCAGTGTGGTGAAGCCCCAGAGAACCCTATCTCAGAGTAATGTTTTTGAATCACCAAAGGAATGCTAAATTTAGTTAGAGATTAGTATTAATAAAGAGGGATTTTTCCTTATTCAATTTCACAAATGTCATGAAATCTAACTATGGACTCTCGATTAAGAATTGCTGACCTCAGTGGAAAAACACTTTATAACAATAAAGATATTTAGGTTATCATGGATAAGATGTAAATCTCCAAGCTTTTTCAATAATTTTAGTAGAGAAGGAGTAACCTGATATTAAGATTTGTTTATACATACCATTTCAAATTAATTCTAGTCTCTTTGAAATCACTAAATCATTACTCTTTGAAATTTCCATGAAAATTCTAGTACAGTTGCCCAGAAATTCAAACCATCTGTAAGTAAACCAAAGGCTCTCTATGGTATATATCACAAGTTTAAAGCACTTTGGCATGGGCAGGTTGAACACATTATTAAAAGAATTCAACTGCAAGAAGAGCTACCATAATTACAAGGCAGCTGGTCTAATGTTGACAAAACAACTTTTAAAAGCTTTCAAAAGCCTTAAAGGCTCGTCAATTAAAAAGGCATGAATAGTAATGTGCATTTTGCCCTTAACAATATAAACTATATCTCATGTGAATACAGTGATCTTTTAATTTTGGAACAATCATTTATCGCCTCCCACTACAAAACTAAACACAGGAATAAAGTCTAAATTATGACTAGGTGAGTCCATTATGCTGAAAATAAAATAACTCTATAAAAATTCAATTACAAACATTGCCTTTAATGAGCATTTCTACACTAGCAAAGTATTGTTAAAATGCCAATAATAATGCCAGCATGTGAGCTTTCTCCATTACTAGAAGCAAGAGAGAAACTGAATAGGGTTTTATCTCCCCTAATGACTGCTTCTACACTGGCAAATGATATTATTTGCTATGCTTAAATATACACATGCAAGTACACACAGAGGCACAAAACTCCTAATGATTTAAACTCTTTCCATCTGCATCTTTTCCCTCATGGCTTTGCTCAGAACGAAGAATGGACTATTGCTAATATCTGCAATACCTCTACTCCCTATCCATCTTTCAAGAGACAATTGATATTCCTTCCTCCTCCAAGAAGTACTCCTTGATCAAGCTAGACTACAGTGATCTAGCTCTCTCCTCTGAAATCATATAACAAGTCAAACCAAATCAAGAATTTATTAAATACCTACTATGTATAAGACATTGTACTAAAAACTGGGGATACAATGAAAGACAAAATAGATTCAACTCTCAAAAACTGTCTATTCTACTCCCTTGCCTTATAATCAACATAATGTCTTATGACAATATGGTACAATATGATGCTTTATCTTGTTCATTTTCTTTTTGGGGGTGCTTATGTAGGATTCTTACTGGCCCATATCTTTTCATTTTCCCAGATCTGAAAACTTGGGTATGGAGAGTACCTGCTTCAATATTCCCCAAAGATAAGACATGAGATTGAATACTTCACAAATACTCAACTTTCTAAGAAGAAACCGGTGAGAAGAGTAGAATGCAATTAGAATCAGGAGACCTGGGTTTGAATTTCATCTTCACTACTTGGTGCATGACATTGGGGAAGTTTTAACTTCTTAGAGCCTCAGTTTGACCAATTAATTCAGTGTTATTGTGGGGGAGGAGGGTTATGGATAGAGGAGAAGAAAGTACTTTGCATGCCTTAAAATGTTAAATTAAGATAAATTATTATTGTTATTATTATTATTATACAAGAACTTAATTCTTTTATTCAATAGTGGGTTTTTCCAAATCCTACAAAAATTAAACATTCAAAATGCCAATTTTAAATGCCTATACAAAATATGAAAGTTTAAATTCTAATAAAATTCCCTCACATTTTCAATCTTTATTTCACATTGTATTCATCTCTCATTATTTCAGTTAATTCCCCGAGCAATCCCAAAGGGAAAGGGGTATAAATCATTAGAAAAATTATTTTAATTTCATTTTAAAAATTTACTAAAGTGATCACTATACAAAAGTATTATGTTAGGAGAAAAGTTGATAGATATAAAGATAAATAAGATATAGTCCTTGTCTTTAAGGAAATTATATTCTAATAGAGATGATTTAATTACAAAAATGAATGCAGGGTAATCCAAAAGTCTTAGAACAAGTTAAAACTTAAAGCTTGAACAATGGATAATAAAGCTTAAAACTACATTAAGATTTTTGGAACTCTATAATTCAGAGTAGAAGATACTAAATTCTATTCTTTTGGGAAAGGGTGTGAACATTCTAGACATTTAAAAAATATTCCTACCCCACAAGCTTCTACAAATATATCCTCTCTCTTGGTATAATTTGACATAGTTCTAGACATGATAGTTATAAAAATAAGACTAGAAAATAAAATTGAAGGTGCAAAGAGCAAAAGAAACTATCCCTATAAGGCATATGACATAAAACACAGAATCACAGGATCATAGATGAAAGCTGGAAGAAGTCTTATAGGTTATTGAGTCTTACGACTTCACTTCATACAGTTTTATACTTAGAAAATTCCAGGAAATCAGCAAAGAAAACTAATTGCAACAAGGCTGTAATTTACAAAAATAAATCCATAAAAGTTATCAGCATTTACACAGTAGAAAGCCAGAAAGAAACAATAATGAGAAATGTCACAGAAGAGCCCATGCATTCCAAAAGCCATAGAAAAATCACCCATTGAATTAAACAGGGACATAACTAACCCTTTCTCTTTCTTATTATCCCCATAACTGGTCACTAACACCTGGCTTTTAGGAAGCAGAATTTTCTTCTCACAGACCTGGCTTGAACTGTGAACAAACAAGACCTTGACCTCCCCCTCTATTCTCAATGGACATGCAGTTGAAAATGGGGTTGAGTAGATAACACCTTTGATTATAAAGGAAAAAACTAAATCTACAAAATATTTAAAGCAATAGAGGAGCATAATTTGTTCCCTCACTCTGGGGACACAAAGTCATAGGAGAGATCTGCCAGAATAAAAACATGAGCTTGATTGTTAAAGCTTTTCTAGTAATTAGAGGAGATGGGTAAATGTCCCTGACTATGTGTTTTGAAGTCTGCATCTAAAGGATCTTATGGAGTTCATTCTTGCATTTAATTATAACTTTGTATCTAAAGGAATGCACTTGTCTTTCAGAAAATATGGCCTCAAAGTTCTAAAGATTACTTACTTACTTATCTTAGAATTATCACCACGCAAATAATATTATTCAATAATATGCCTCTAGGGAGCACATCATATAATTTCTTAGGTTTACTGAAATTGCCATCTTACTATCAAAAAAAAAAATCTGTGAATAGAAAGTTGTTAAAAAATTGAAATTTCTAACATAGCTACTTCAGAGCAAAAAAATTAGGAGAGGAGCATGTATGGTACTAAATGAAGAAGATTCCAAGCTGCTTTCTAGAGGATTAGGTGACCTCCTATGGGCTATGAAGTCTGTGAAACATCTGTTTTGATAACATATGTATTTAAAATTCCCTACATGTCAGTTTCCAATTACCACAAAATATAACCCAACACTCCAGCTGCAGGTACAAGGAGGAAAAGCTATTCATCGAGTTTCTAAAAATTTTAACAGGACACAAGTATTTTAACTATTCTCATATTACAATTACAATTACAAATTAGCGCTCAAATGTCTTCACATTAGCATATGGGAGAAAAATTGTACAATTGCCTTTCTAAGATAAGACTTATGTTCACCTACTGAAATCTCCCTCTTCTGCATCCTTGTCACATGAAAGTGACCCTCAATTATCAAAAATTATCACATATTCCCCCTCCTCACCACTCACACACCTTGGTGACATCATCAACCAGTTGCCATCCAATCAAAGTGGTCTTCCTCTACTCTAGGTATCTCTTGCTTGGATTATTTCAATAAATAGCCTAATGGGTTCTCCTATGTCCCCCTAAATTTTCAAACTCAAAGTAGAACCCATTATTTTTCCACCAAAAAACCATACTTCTTATTAACTTTTTTATTACTGCAAAGCATTGGTTCTTTACCTTTTTTATGTCACAGTGTGGTGTGGAGTAGTGGACAGAGAGGATCTTCAGTTAGGAAGACCCAAGTTCAAATCTGGCTTCAGATACTTAGAAATTGTGTGACTCTAGGCAAGTCACTTAATCATAATTGCCTCTTTTTTCTGATCCATAAAATGAGCTGGAGAAGGAAGTGGCAAATCACTGTAGTATCTTTGTCTAGAAAACCTGAAATGGGGCTCATAAAGAGTAGACAGGACTGAAATGACTGAACAACAACATAGATGCTCACGAAACAGTGGTTTTAAAGTATATAAAATAAAACTTTTAAAATTATAAGGAAATCAAAGCTTAGTAAAAATACAGATGTTACTTTTTTCCATCTAGGTAAAAGGACTCCATGAAATCTATTCTAGCAGATATGAGTGTGCTATGGACTCAAGCTCAAGAATCTTTGTTGCGGAAGGCACAACCATCCCTAAGGTCAATCAAGTTCACAGATTTGAAGACATCTATTCCTCTTGTTAACCTCACAGATTCAACCAGTCACCAAAGCTTGTTATTTCCTGTTCTCTACAATATCTATCCAATAGTCCTATCTTCTACTAACATGGCAAATGTCTGAACTATTGAAATTACTTCCTCATTGATGTCTCCGCCTCATCTTTTCTCTCTCCAATCATCTACCATATGGGAACCAAAGTGATTTTCCTAAAGCAGTAGTTTGATCATGCCATCTCTCAATTTACCTCTAACTCTTTAAATCCCTGGTTCTCTTTAAAACTCACCTAAAATGGTCCATTTTACGTGCAGGCTTTTTTGACCTTTCCAATGCCTAATAACTTCCCTTCTAAAACTATCTTTCATTCACTTTTTAATATATTATATATAAAAGGTGTTCCAAAAACTTATACAGTTTTAAGCTGCTGAACATGCATATTTATATTAAAGCTGCATTTCTAGGCATATGTTATCTGCAAATTAGAATATAAGCTTCCTGAGGGCAAGAATTATTTCACATTTATCTTCATATTCCCAGTGCTTAGCATAATGCCTGGCATATAATAAGAACTTCAATACTTGTTGATTGATTGGCCTCAGCTAAGCACAGAGGTATAAGCCTAAAGCTTAGGTCTGACCATGTCATTCTTTATAAAATGGCTTCAAAAAGCTACTCCCTCCCTTCAGAATAAAACACAAACTCCTTTGTTTTTCATTTACAAACCTTCACTACCTGGCTTCAGTTCAATGCTTATTACATATTATACACCATCAGTGATACACTCTACAATTCAACCAGTTTATCCTTGTGCTATTGGGTTATTCTCCCACCTCCATGAATTTGTAGATTGTCTTCCATGTATGAAATGAATAACCTCTTGCCCCTTCCTATCTCCTGGCATTCTTACATTTTACTCCTTCCCTAAATGTTATTGGTATTATTGTTCAGTTATTTCAGTCATGTTTGATATTTTGTGACCCCATTTGGAGTTTTTTTTGCAAAGATACTAGAATGGTTTTCCATTTCATTCTCCTGTTCATTATACAGATGAGGAAATGGGGATAAACAGTTAAATGATTTGTCATAATCATTTAATTAGTAAGCATCTGAGATTATTTTTGAATTAAAGTCTACCTAACTCCAGACCTGACACTCTATCCACTGCATCTCTTATCTGTCCCCCACCCCACCCTACCTCCATACTCATATTTTATATGAATCAGTAAAATGATCTTTCTTATTGTTTCTTGTAACAATTTTTTGTAATGCTCACTTTCCTCACTTTTACCTCCTGGTTTCCCTTCAAGATTTAGCTCAAATTCCAATTTCTAAAAGGAGGACTTTTCTGCCCCAACCTCATTTTTCATTGTTGTGTATGTTATCTCCTCCATTAGAATGTGAGGTCCTTAAGAGCAAAGACCACCATGTTTCTGCCTTTCTTTGAATCACCAATACCTAGCTTAGTGCCTGACAATAATAAACATTTAATATTGCTTCCTCACTGACTCCTCATCTCCACCTTTCATAATCTCTTGTTTTTTTCAGACTTTGATCACCAACACAGAGATGAGCTGTGTCCTGATCCCTCCAGGTATCTTTCCTACAAACCCCAAATTACCTTGTTTTTATTCTGTATATTTCTTGTGACTGTTCTTATGTGTTCATGCTCATTCCCAAAATGGTATGGAAAAAAGGCATAGAATCAAAGGCCCTGGGTACAAATTCTACCTCTAAGACATACTACATGTATTGCTTTGGACAAATAACAACTTTCTTGGGTCTCAGTTTCCTCTTCTGTAAAATAAATTGATTGGATTAAGATGGCCTCAAAGGTCCATTCAGGCTCTAGATCTATATAATACCACTATCCCATAAACATAAACTTATGTAACTACATATCTACAGCAGGTACTCTTTTGGTTTTGGCTTTGTATCCTTAGCACTTATAGCTTAAGCAGAGGACATATAGTAGAGGTTTAATAAAGGTTTGTCCACTGATTGATACTAATTCACAGAGAGACTGGGCTCTATTTTGCTAGTGAGAATATCTACATCTACAAAATAACAGACTTCTGAAGGAATAAAGTCATCCACCAAAGTGTTCAACACAGATCATTTTTTAAACTTTACCTAACTTTAATAAAAATATCTTCCTTTCTCCTCTCTGTTAATCTATATCCTTGATCCATCTCAGATTCTTCCTCATTTATAAAACTTTCTCCAACCCAGTTAGATATCTTTTTGAGCCTTAGGACATAATGCTTTCTTTCATGTACATTCATCTTTCTGCCACATTATAAGCTCCTTAAGGTTCATAACCAAGTCTAATACTTCTTCTGAATTTTCCCATGACAACCAGCTTAAATATCTATGTATAT